>NW_017728991.1:11354916-11428243 GCF_001723915.1 Gavialis gangeticus | reverse complement strand
CCCCCCCCCCCCCCCCCCCCCCCGGTTGAGCTTCAAAAAGCATCTTGATCCCTTGCTGGGATCATCTGACCCCAGCAGTCTTTCCTGACCAAGTGCAGGGGGGCTGGACCTGATGATCTTCTAAGGTCCCTTCCAGCCCCTAACAACTATGAAAATTATTATACAATGTAAAATAATATTATAATGATACAATATAAAATATGTTGTTATATCACCTATTTTAAATTTAGGTTTTTTTGTTTTAGTGCCAAGATAGGGTAAACTATTGCTATGCAAAATTTTCAGAGCCAGGAAGGAAGACTGTAACAGTAGAAAGGAAACAAAGTTGAAGTATGCTGTAGCTCCCTTTTAAAAGTCTGTTTTGGGTCTAAGTCCAACCTTTTTTAAGACTCCCAGTGCTAGAGATTCTTGGTAAGATGAACCAGTGTCTAATTGCCTTGTCCACTAGGGATGCTTAAACTTCTTGGACATGACCCCAAATTATTTAAATGGGTGAGAGGGAATGTATTTTGTCAGACAAAAACCACACCCTTACCCTGGAAATTGCAGTGCAAATCACAGGTGAGAAATCTGGTAAGAGCGTCTTCTGGTTTACCATGCAAAAGTGAAAATAAAATTTGCATGGACTCACAGGGAGCAGGACAATGAAGAGGCTCAATTCCTGACCTGTTACTACTCGGTTACTACAATGAACATCTTTTTTTTCCCCCCATGTTACCTTCTGCCTTTCAAAAACAAGGTGCATATTTTATTCCTAGACATGTTTTATGCAAGAAAATATGGTATATTTTAAAACAACTGTAAACATGTTCTTCTCCTCCAAAGGATTTGTGACAAGCAGTGCCTTTTGCACTTCCATTTTATGCATGCTCTGAAGTCTATTTTCTGTTGCATGGTTTTGTAGTGTGTCATTCATAGCTGAAAAATAGTGATATGTTCCTGTTGATAAAAACCCAAATGTGACATTTAGAAATAGTTATGCTGTTCAGAGACTGCAGATCTCTGTACAACTATGCATTTTAATTGCCTATCCTTTGATATTTTGTGTTTTGAAATTTGTAGCCTAAGCCAAAGGAGATATTAACACAGCCAGAGTAAAAGAACCCATTTTACTCATTGCCATAATAATGTCTGTTATAATTAGAAAAAAAACGTATCCTCTTGCTAGACTACAGCTGTAAATGAAATATCTTCCAGGAAATCAACTGGGCCTTATTCTCTTTGCACTAAGAGTAGTGTAAATTTAAGAATAAATTTGAAAATAAATCTGTTGGACTCAGTTGAGTGTTTCTGGTCTAAAAATGGTATGGGAGAAGATGAGGCTCATGGTTAGCATTTAGAAATTATTGCAAATTTGCAAATAGATTTTCTTATATAGACAACTCCTTCAGGTTGTCAGCAAAAGGGTTGTGTAGTAACTAGTAAGTACTCTTTAATACCTCCCTCCCCCAATATTTAATAGCTAAGTTTTTAAACTTTTCTTTAATGTCATCCCATAGGATTCTACATCGGAGTACAGTCTGTTACCTTGATTAGTATGATGCAAATAACCTACAGGAAAATTTGTTTTAGGCAGTGCTTATGGTCAGTGATAGTTTATTGGGGATGGGTTACCGTCCTTCCATGCAATGTGAATGTGTAACACCCTGAGCCTTATCCCAGTGCAGTACCAGAAAATTTGAATCGGATACAATAAGAAACAATCCCTGAACAATGTGCACGGTTGCACTTTTGCTGATGACTGGGGAGCTACATGTCTATAATGCTCCATAGTAATGAGACAAACAAATTCATTGCAACTTTTCCAGCTTCCTCTGTGCGTTTAATTTTTTTTGTACATCTCCCATTGTTCGCCAAACTTTATGCTGCTAAACCCCCCCCACCAAAACACCCTCATAAGTACATACACTCGTATGTAGGTATACAATATATACACACACACTGCTATATGTATGATGATATTCTTGCAGGTATTCTTGCTTTTAGGTCTGTGAAATGCTATCTCTATATCCCATCTAGATAAGAAATAGAATTTATTAATAATGGTTTGTTACCGTCAAGAATTTTTGCTCTCGCTTTGGTCATTCTGCAGTAATATGTTGTTGTTTCACCCTTCTTGGAGAGTACATATGCTGAAATTATTACTGTAAAAATTCCATACAAGAGTTAAAAACACTTATTTAAAAAAAAAAAGTGTTTCAGCACCAAAGCATCTGCTTTTGTACACACCTGCAGAAAGATGGGTGGGAAATGTTATGGGTTTCTTCCATACCCTTTTATTTAATTCATGAGGGTTAAAAACAGGCAATCCACAGTTGCATTCAAAAGCAGTCCAGCTCAGTTGTCATGGAGACAGCTGGGTGATGGTATATGGCTAGGAAACAGCTCTGGGTTATTATTTAAAAGGCCAAACTTTTTCCGTGTGGTTTTTTTTCCAACCCTGAGAGGTAGTGAGCACCGACAGCTCCCCATTGGCTACCCAGAACGTTGCAGAGTCTGGCTCGGGAAGCCGAATGCCCTTGAAACCATTTGTCTGCGGTGGTGTTCTAACTTATGAATGAATTTCAAGCATGGGTATGTGTCTCCTGGGGATCTTAGTCGTTTTTGTATATCTGTCTTAAATGAATCCAAAAGGTGCTACGTACCTAGACTGGGTTTTTGGTTGTAGCTGTGGTGGTCTAAGGACATCGGCAGGCAAGGTTCTTTGGGTCGATGGGATATCTTTCATTAGACCAACTGAGTAGCTGGAAAAATCCCATTGGCTTGCTAAGAACTTTTTTCCAACTACTCGGTCTAATCGAAGAGATCCCATCGACCCAAAGAATGTTGCCTACCTATGTACCTTAACTCTCACTTAAGTCGGGGGAATTTGGGAGCACCCTGTTTTGAACTTTCAGTGCCTGGGCATAAGGGACCAGGACTTTACTACCTCTCTTGAAGTGGGGCGTGGTGCTGTGGCTGGGTTTCTTTTGAACAAAGACGTAATGCATTGTGAGAAGTTAAGCTCTAGGGTCAAGCCATGGGGTTTGTGAGACTGACACCAGCTAAGTCAAGGAATTCAGCGGGGCTTCATCTTGTGTGATAAGAATGAGGATGTTTAATTAAGTTGTCATTAGTTCTTATTTGGTAGTTCTTCAGGCAAACTTCATTTAAATTTTGAATTACTAAGATTGAAAACTCAACATCAAACTGTAATGTCTTCTGTAAAAATTAAATGAAACACCCAGCCCAAGGCATGACAGATGTTGCCCACAGGATGAGTGCAAGAGGTGTTGACAAGTTTAAAAAAAAAAAAAAGCAAAAATAAACTTTATTTGTAGCTCCTGTCCTTGAAAGCTACAATATAATATTCCTGATTTATTCATTCTACTCTGCTTGGTGCCCTCCCTGCCATTTCACTGTCTTCAGTAAAGAAGGTGACCCCAGGTATTCAAAACAAGTCTCAAGTAATATACTAATAAAAATTCATGCGGTGTTCAAAAAAAATGCAATGCTAAAAACTTTGTTCAAGGGCCATTAAAATGTACAGTCCATCCTACAAGCCTTTCATTAGATGGCTCCTTGCTTGAAAAAGGCCTGTCTCTTGTGTGACAAAGTATTGTTGACTGAATCTTGCCCTTTTCAAAGGAAGAAGACCCAAAAATAGTTAAAAAAAATGTATTAATGGTTAATAATTGCTGTTGAATTTTACATAGCTTAGCATATCATAGGCAATTTGTTCCCAGAAAAAAATCATGTTGACCCATATCCTTTGACCATTCAGCATTTCTGAAAGGCTCCGTAACTCAGATGGATGGTACTTGCAAAGACCTGCATTGGCTCATAATACAATACCATAACCCTAAATGTAACTCTTCTAAAGGTGTCATGAAGAGTAAAGGACAGGAGAAAATATGGAAGGAAATGTGGACTTTAAGACTGGCATAATTTATCATACTTGATAACCTTAGCATTAAATGCTATCAATTCAAAGGGGTGCTTGCATTAGAGCAAAATTTCCTCCCCTTGTGTCTAGGGAATAGTTTTACTTAAAAACAAACTACATATTTATCAGCCACTTTGATTTAAAATATCACATTGCTTTTTCGAAGATGCCCAAGTTGCATTTAAATGACAATGAGCCCTCGAACTTTTGACAAGCTTCCAGCTGTACCTGAAAAGTCTGTCTCCGTTTGTGGATGCACATAAACCATAAGGTCCAGTTTACAACTTGTCAAACAGACCAGACTTTATTTCTTGTCAAATCTGTAGGCAGTGCAAGCTCTTCAGGCAAAGATTGCATCTTGCCTTGTGTCTTTAAGATGCTGTGTGTATGTTCTGCTCACTCTATGCATACTTAAGTTAATTGTACCGTGTATGCATATGCAACCCACACTTTCACAGTATGGACATTAGTCCTTCTAGTGATTATACTGCAGAGTTTGAGTCTGCTACTGGCTTTGAACTCGGTGTTGGATCTTTAAACATGACGAGCTGAGAGGCTCCACCTCTTTGAACTGAAGTTCCTGGGATTGAACACAGAGGAAAAAGATTAAAGGGCCAAATTCTTTGTCTGTTTCTATGATAGGTCTCATAAAAGCTTCACAGGTGCTGAAAAGGTGAATTAGCTGGGCAGTCAGCAATGCTTCCCTGGTGTTGGATCAGGTGTGAAAATAGAGCTGTGACCCTGTGTGCTGCACAGTGGCTCATGATTGGTAGTCTGGGTTGACTGGATCCATGAAAGATGCATTTAACAATGGTTGTTAGTAGTCACATGCTTGCGAACATGTTCCCAACAAAGTCGCCACAGGAATTATTACAGTCTCTGACCCACCATGGAAGGATGTCTCCAGGAACCTCTCCCCACTCCACTATGCAGCCAAGATTGTGGATGGGAACAGTGGGAGAGTTGATTTTTCCCCAAGGGTCCCTTAGTGAGTGTGTAGCCATCCTGTGCTTTTATGTGGTTTGGTTGCAAGGGCAAATCCGAGGCTGGATTCCTGGCCTGTCTGCACTCTGTTCCTTGCAGATGACACCAAGCCAGGGGGAGTAGTAGATACGCTGGAGGGTAGGGCTAGGATTCAGAGGGACCTTCACAAATTTGAAGATTGGACCAAAAGAGATCTCAAGAGGTTTAGTAAGGAGAAGTTCAAAGTCCTGCACTTAGGACAGAACAGTCCCATGCGTTGCTACAGGCTGGGGGCTGACTGGCTGGGCTCCAGCTCTGCAGAAAAGGCCCTGGGGGTTACAGTGGACAAGAAGCTGAATATGAGCCAACGGCGTGCCCTTCTTGCCAAGAAGGCTAGTGGCATCCTGGACTGTATTAGGAGTGTTGCCAACAGATTGAGGGAAAGTGATTTTTTTTTTTTTTTTTTTTTTTTTTTTTTTTTTTTTTTTTTTTACTGTTTTATTTAGCACTGGTGGGGCCACCCCTAGAGTCCTGTGTTCAGTTTTGGGTCCCCCAGTACAGAAAGGATGTGGATATTTTCCCGCAGAGAGCAATGGCAGTGGGCTCGGGCACATGGCTTTGGAGAGGTTGAGGGAACTGGGCTTATTGAGCTTCTACAGCCGTGCTCCAGGAGGTGGGGTGAGGGGTGCTGTAATTAGTGCTGTTCTGAGAGCAGTGCTAATTAGAAGCACCCAGAGCATCACATGTATTGGTGTCCTTGCAGTGAAAAAAGGCTGCGGGGCACTTTGAACTAAAGCTCATCTGCCACTTTTCAGCATGGGGACACTGATGTATATGATGGGTGGCGAAGCTGGAACAGGTTACCTAGAGAGGTGATGGAAACTTCATCCTTGGAAGCTTTTAAGACCCGTCTAGAAAAAGCCTTGGCTGGGATGATCTAGTTGGGGATGGTCCTACTCTGAGAAGGGGGATGGACTAGATGGTTTCCTGAAGTCCCTTCCAACACTAATTTTATATGATTCCCTACCTGTGCCTTTTTTGCAATAGCCCTGTAGAGTGCTATTGCTTCACACAGGTATTAAATCCTTCATGGTCTTGTGCATAGGAAGGGATCTGTGTAGCATGTAGGCTGGATTTACTGACATGTGCAGGTATGGCACCAACTGAATCTTTTTGTATTTTATTGGAAGCTCTCTGATTTATTCAACAATTTCATTGAAAAAGCCAGGAAGGGAAATGTGGAAGATAAAGGGATCTGAGCTGACTCAAAGAAAAACAGTCACTCATGATAAATATGAAGTAGAGCATAATTGATTGCAATATTGAAGTATTTTATAGCCATTAGCCATGAGACCTTTCACTAATTTTTCCTTGGTCTTAACTAAAATAAAACTAGTTCCAGGTGAGCCCTTTGTAAATAAGATCAATCAAGGGCCTTTAAAGATTACCAAGATAATGAAGTCATTTTTCAAGTATTGCTTCATAGCAGTAATGAAACGGCCTTCATCATTTGCTGAGCTGCTGCCAGGAAGAAGAGCTTTTACTTTGCAACTGCAGACACTCATCCTTGAGCAGCAGTGGGAAAATACAGTCTGATTCTCTCCCATTTAACCTATGTAAAGAAAGCACAGGCTAGAATTTGATGAGCTTTGTGACTGAGGTGAACACTGGAGAACTTAGTGGAAGATGAAGTCTAATATCTGGCAGGGTTTCAATAGCTCCACCAATGTGAGATCAGTTGTAAAGGATACGATTGTATCAAGTAAGCAGATAATAGGGGGGTGGAGTTTATCTTTTGCAGTGTTATTTACTATTAATGTTTCATGGCTTTCTTTTTTTGTTTGTTTGCTTTTATTGAAAAGATGAAATGTCTTTCCCTCTTTCTATTTATGCTTTTTTTTGGCTGCATTTGTGCTTCCTGCTTCCAATGGGCACAGGTCTCGAAAAGGATACTTAGCATTTATTGCTATTATCCATCAATACACTGGAGCACAATGTCACTGATTTTAATATAATTGAAGCAGATTAATTTTAATAACTAAAATCTGAACATTAGCATTAGTCAAAATGGGAATAAAATTGCTCCCATCACAAGTTACATCACTGCTGCTTTTCATAAATTTTTAAATCGGCTGATTCTGAACCTCTGCTTGCATCAAAAAAAAAAATTAAAAAAAAAGTCATTATCAGTATTATTTTTTTAAGGCAAAGCAATTCTATCATGGCTTGAAGCTGTAGTAAAGATAAAGTGCACACTGCTGCACTAATACTCGCAGTACAGCACAGCACTAGGGCTGTGCAAAGCTTCAGTCCCTGATTTGGGCCAAATCTCCACCGGATCGATTTGGTGGCTGAATCTGAATCAAATTAGGACACCCTTTAACTCTCTGAATCGATTTGGAAAGATTCGGCAATTCAGATATAGACATAGCTTTAAATGTTTTCTCTACATATCTCGAGGTACTAGGTGGCTCATGAACGCTGTGATGCTGGGGTAGATGGGGGGTCCCACAGAAGCGTGGGGAGGCTCCCCAGTGTGCTCGGCAGCAGACCTGGAAGTGGACCAGAAGCACTTCCGGTCCACTTCTGGGTTCGCCACCGAGCACGTGGAGGGCCCTCCCCGCACTCCTGCGGGATGCTCCATCGCAGCATTCATGAGCTGTGCCTGGTACCTCAAGGTTTGTAGAAAAAACAGTGGAAGCTGTGTCTGTGTCTGAATCGCTGATTCTCTGAATCGGCATCGAATCGTCAGATCCTGAATTGGCCAAATCAAATTGGGGACAGTGATCCAAGTCAGCTAATCAAATTGCTGTCCCTGATTTAGACCAAATCCGAATCAAATAGGGCCCATTTCAAACACCCCTACACAGCACCCCCTAACGCATCACTGTGTTCTAAAAAAAGCAGAGCATAGGCCCACTTTGAATGGGTTTCAGCAGAGCTGTGCCATTTAACAGGTAGCTAAGGATTTGTCTGAATGTGCGCCTTGCTGCTAGGTGTTATACTGAGCACTGCACATGTAACTCGCACCCACTCAGTGTAGTTAGTTTTCTTTCCCTTTTCAGTTGTACCTAAGCCAGAGGCAGCAGGTTCACAGTTAGTGCTTAATGAATCTAATATAGACCTTGCTAACAGACCTGAGTCTAGAACTGGCTGAATTTTTTTTCGCTGAAAACCTTCACTGTAAAATCCAGATTTGGGTTAAGCAGAATATTTAATGAATTAATATCAAACTTTTTTAAATTGCTATGGTCAAAAAACAAACAGTTCCCTCCCTGAAACAACCCATATCTTCAAAGTGGAAGTACTGAGTCTGAACACTTTTAAGTGAAATGATTTCAGTGTTTTAAATCAAATGGGAATTTTTTTCCCTCTGAACTTAATCTAAAAACTGAACCACCTTAGAAAACTTCTCAATAATGAAATAATTTGAGGGTTTTTTTAGGTCAAGCAAAATGTTTTGCTTCTCACAAAAGTGAGTTTATTTTACTTTTTGGGTCAATGACATTTAAATAAAAACGTTTTATTGAAAGGGGTGAGTAGTGATCTTAGCATCCCTGTGTTTCAAATTGGAAAGCTGATGCTTAACAGGATTGCAGCTCTACCAAATCCTGTTGCTTGTACTCGTGCAAATGTCTCGCTCACTGCTCCTGAAATGTATATGAGTTGCCAGTTCTCAATGAGAAAAATGTTTCTGTTGAACTTCATCTCTGCCTAGCTCTTCAGTATCAGTACTCTACGATACTAGAGTATCGGACTAGATGATCTGCTCAGGTCCCTTCCGACCCTAGAAACTATGAAACTATGATACCAGTGACCTGGAAGGCAAGTCCTCAGTACTTGCCGCAGGCAGCCTTTTATCTGGTAATTTTTGGTAGCCTGTTGTCTGTAAACAGCAGAGTCCTCCTTTTGGTGCCTGCGCTCAGTGGGCTTGAGCCTCCGCTTACATTGTTTAAATGCAGGTGTAGCCCCATGGATTTAAGAATTACTCCCTCCTTATGCCAAGATCAGAGGAAATTCAAGTCTTCCATGGATGTATAACCAAAATCATATTATTCTGCCCTATCTTGGTAGTACTCACACTGTTGGAGCCAAGTGATGACTGATCCACTGGGAGCTCTGCTAGACTTACTGCTGTAGGTTAGTGGCAAGAGTTCTTTTTATTTATGCCACCAAATTGCTGTTTCACCTTGTATAAGTCACTAAACCTATCTGTTTGCTAAAATATTTTTGACAAGCCAACATCAAAGGGATGCAAACTTAATCAATACAGACTTGTTTTAAAACTGAGACAAGAAGATCATTTTTAACAACTTGCCTGAGCTTAGTTAGAATTTTTATTTTTTTGCCCCCTCCCATCATTGGCCAAGTGTGAAAGCATATATAAAACATTATTAAATGTCCATGAAGGGGAAACGAGTTAGAGAAGGCAATTTTTAGAGTCAGGGCTGAAGATCTATTGAATATGAATACTGTAAACTTTGCGTTTAATATTAAACATTAATGGGCGGTGCATGTGTGTGTGAAGAGAAGAGGTTGGCTTCCCAAACTGGAATAGCAAAGGCCATTAATTTTCTTGAAGCTTATGAAAGTTAAGGTTTAATTATGAGCCATTTCTTTGGAAGCGAGTTTCTTTTTCCTTTGCTTGGCCTTTGTGTTCAGGTTGAAAACTGGGGAGCGAGGATTCCTAAGTATTCGTCAAATGGCAAATGTTCCGTGGGTCTTAGTAACTAACCCGTGACCTGATATCCTTAAGCTATAAAATAAATACCCAAGGGGAGAAAACATGGTGAATTAACGGATTTACCGGTAGAAGAAAGCTAATGCTCTTGTATCAAATAGAAGTGAAAGTCCTTTTTTACTTCAAACCTTCAAACTGTTTCAGCGGATAGGGTGCTGCTTTCTCCCTTCTTGTTCCTGTCATTGCCTGGAAGACCTGTTGTTCTGAACTTTCTCACATAAGCAGCACCAGGTAAAGGGGAGGGGGGAAAAGGCAGCTCACATTACACAGGGTTTGCAAATTAACAACAATTAAAAAAGAAGAATCCCAAACCAACCAGTTTTGAATGAGATACTTCAGAAGATCATCTATTGGTAGTCAAAAAGATAAACTCTTTTGCTGTATTAGCAAATGTCTAAGTTCACTAATCTGAGCATATGTAGATGCTGGGAGGGTTCTCCTTCCCCCAGATGAAAACTTTAGGGAATTCACTGCTGTATAGGTTGGAGTTCAAAGTTATATGGATCTCCTTCACTGCCCAGAGGAAACCATTGAACAGGCCCTGGATCGGGTCTTAAGTATGAACACACATTGGTCATATGTAAGTCACCAGTCCATTTTCTCTCACAGAGAGAACCCTTAACAACGTTCATCTGCTTTAATGTAGAAATGATCTCTGCAGTTGAAAGAATGCAACTCCTTTTGAATGGCATGACTAGCTAAGTAACTATTAATGCTCTCTGAAACACCTTCCGTCTCTTTGATTTCCAGTCAGTTTTCTCAATTCTCTCTTCTCCAGCTGTTCAACACAAGGATCCAGTGTGTTGGAGTTATTCTTAAGAATACTATAATGGAACACTTCCATGCTTTTAAAGGCTTGTGTATGGGTGTCCCTCTTTAAAGAGGCTTTTTTTCAAAAGCTTTTTCTTTGGAGGAATTGCTTCATGTGTATGGAGCTGTATATTGGACCTTAGTAAAATAAGCCACCTGGACCTTTCCATTCTTTCATTAATACTGTTTATACCTATGTGTAAAATAGCAACTTTAAAGAAGAAAGTTCCATTCAGTGTTTTTAGTTTGTAATTATTCTGCTTTAGTTGGATGGAGGAACTCTTTGGTACATTTCTCTCAAGTGGTAACATAATAGGGATTCAGAAATGTGTGCTAAATACGATCTCTAGCACAGTCCTCTTCCTGATTTGATTTATTTTCCTATTGCTACGTTAGTCTCAATCAAGTTCGTTGTGGGAAAATTAAAACACAAACCAAAAAATTCTATTCTCTTAATTCAGTGGGTCTTTTTAGAGACGGGTATCATCAGTCTTTTTTTTTTTTTTTTTTTTTAACTCTGGATAATGCTGAAGTCTACAAATTCACCAACAATATTGACAGCTGTGGCAGTGTACCGATGAGTGCCTGCCACTTTACGGGCAGAGGCAGGCAGCTACCAGGTGCCTGATGGGGGCAGACATTTTGGAACCCTAGGTATATAAAGGCTGCAGTTTGCTGCTGCCAACCCAGGCAGAAATATCTCCTGGCTGGGCAGCATGGAACATTCAGACATGAGAGCAGGAGGCTCATGGTCCTGGCCATGACTTAAAGCTGCACCCTGCCAGGGAAGGGTGGCTTGGTCGGGTTCCTAGTGGTGTGAGAGCCCCCAGGAAATGCCAGGCCAGTTACTACCCCAGTGGAAGGTGGGTAGGGGCACCTTAACCCCAGCCCCCACCATTTGGTGGGTAATTCTGAGATCTGGGGGAGTGGTGGGGGCCAGGTATGCCCACATGTAGCTGCCTGAGCCCAGCAGGGATGCAGATCCCAGTGACCCCAGAGGGGGTAGTGTGTAGAGCATTGGGAGGTCCCGCACAGAGTAGGGCTGAAGTCAGAGTGGGCCTGAAGGGCTGTGCGTGTGAGGGGGTGAGTAGGGCTGAAGTGGGAGTAGGCTTGAAGGACAGCCCTAGGGGTGCGCCGAGTACGGCCAAGTAGGAATAAGCCTGAAGGCCAGTGCAAGGGCCATCCCTGTGAGAAGTTGGGTGCAAGCATGAGATTGAGACCCCAGAGTGGGGTGTAGCGTAGACTTACCTGGTGAGGGGCTGGGGGCAGAATTAGCCCAGGGTTTGGCACAAGGCCAGACCACATAGAGTAGGGGAACTCGTGGGAACCAAAGGATTGCGTGGCGGGGGCAGTATGCAAGTAGCGAAGTCTGATGGCCCAAGGGGGGCTGCTCAAGGTGAGGAAGGGCAGTGGAGTGTGGCCAAGTAATGGGCAGGATGCTAGAGACCCTGGTGAGAGGGGGGCAGAGTGTAAGAGGCCTCCTGTGAGGGGAGGCAGTGCGAATGTGTGGGTGAGTGGAGCCCAACTTTGGACTGGATTTGCTCTGATTTCAGACCAGGGAGTAATACTAATCTGGATGCCATCTGCAAGGCATGGGCTGCAGTGTAGGGAAGGTTCAGAGCTGCAGATACCACCCCCTGGCATTGGGGCAGTAATGGGCAGTCTCCTGCATTATACCAACAGTTTTTGGAACAGTAAAGTCGTGGCAGGTAAGACTGGACAGACTGCCCCATAGAGACAGGTGGGTAGGTTGCTATGAGACCCGGCCCTGATCGTACCCCCTGTCACAACAGCGTTTTGCAAAATAGATGGATACTTATGTATTTTGTCACTAAAAGAGCTGCTGCTTTTTGGGGAAGAGAGATTTGTGATGCCAATGCCCCTGTGCTTAGAGATGCCAGCGTCTCAATAATGATACCTTATCTCATGGTATCAAGAGGTCCATGCTATTCGCATATTCTGTTGCTCTCAGATTGAGGAGTAATGATTTTTATTGTTCCTGTCACTTCTGTTATTTCCACAGACCTTTTGGTAATTGGTTTTTTTTTCCCCTTATTGTCTGGACTGCACAAGTGCGGAGCCAATGGATGTCTTTGTCTTTGTCTTGGTTTTTAAGTAGCAGTTTTGCTTGTATGCATGTGCACATGGATGACCTGCACATGAGATTAATGCTGACATGTTGCACTATGTAGTCAAGCAACTAAGACTCTTTGCTTCATTTTTTCTAAATATGCTTTGTGTAGATGATCCAATCAATTAAACAAACAAAAAATGAGAAAAAAGCTGGCCTGCTTTAGGTGAATTTGAATCTTAGACACTATTTCAGATGCTCTGGGGAACTAGTTGAATTAGAATTAGATTTGTTCATTAGGGCCATGATCCAAAGCCAACGGAAGTCAATGATAAAACTCACCCATATCAATAGACTACATTTTTAATGGTCCAACGCTGTTAGTATAAGTAAGACTAGTTTTACTTGAGTAGCAAGAACAGTAATGTCTTGCGAGCTTAAATTAATTTCAGGTAGCTTGTGGCAACTACTGTCAAGTTTCTGCCAAACCATCTGTATTCACCATCAGAGATAAGTGTTGATGAATGAAGAAAAGGAGTTTTATACTTTTTAATTATAAATAAAATGTAAATAGAAAAATAGTAGGATTTCTGCATAATCTTTCAACAATCTTTGCTTGATATAGGTTTTAAATCTTTCCGAGATCTTGATCTATGGGGGCATGAATGCCTGAGGCTCCAGCATGAGAAGTGCATGAATAAATAGTTTAAATATATAGCGTAGAGTTTCCAAAATAGTCTCTTACAAAGTCATCTTTGAGTTCCTTCTTTAAAAATATATTATCTCAAAACATCACCTTTTGCTTATTTACATCGTCATCTTCATTGAATCATCAAAAAGCAAAATGTGTATTATAGCTTGAAAGGTGAACTCTGAAAGCCACACAAGTAATGTGGTGATGAGAGACTGGAATGAAATGAGGCTTTTGAACAGCTCTGCAAGTGAAGTGCAATGAAGCTTCTTAGCATTACCAATAGGTGCCAGCTTCATCTTGCTCTGAATTCTTCAAAGCAGCAGGGCTGTTGTCTCATGAAAAGAATATATCAGCCTTTAAAGTAAGAGATTGTTAATTAAACTGTGAAGTTGGCTGCCAAATATTGATAATGCTTGAGGAGTGAAGTCAGGACTTACAAAACACGCAGTAGCAATATTTCTGGAAACCAAAATCCCTTAACTTAACCACATAGGGGCTGGAGGAGAGGCAGAAGACTCAAGCTCCTTATAGGCTGTCTATCCAATCTCTCTCCAGCTTGACTAGGCAGAGAACCATTTCCATGAATGAGAGGACAGTAAATTCTTCAAACCCACTGAGCCCCCTTTGTCCATCTGCTGAGACCTGTAATTGGACGGTAGTGACCGGGCTGGCCGCAGAACCAACTCAACTGAAGTTGGGTGAGCTCAGTGACAGCTACTAATGGAGAAGTCAACATGTATCCATAGATGCTACATGCTACACAGTTACTTCCATGTGATAACTACTGTCTTAGCTTTTTTAAGTAGTAGCCATTGTCATTTAGGCAGCCACAGTGCATTTTTGGTTGTCGGTGTCGGTTCTGTTTGGCTCAGGTCAACCTAAATCAGGCGAAAATCTGTGTCTTAAGCTATTCAGACAACTGAATGCTGGGGTTTTGGCTGTCTTTAGGAAGTATCATGTACCCTGAAGCTCTGAGATTGGTTTGACTGCTTCAACTAGATTACAATCCAGAGTTAAAAACCTCTCTAAGAGCAGAATACTAAAATAACAATCAGGTTTTATGACCAGAGCTTTTTGAAATCTGGGGAGAAAAGGGTGGGAAAATCTGTCTGAGGGGTGGAGTTGGCAGGCACCTGCTGAACAACTTCATGTCATCTTTCCAATTAATCCTAATGACGTTTTGGCTCTTAGTCCAAACCTCGCAGGTAATCTTACTGTGCTGAGCAGTCCACAAACAATGCCGAGCTAGCTCATGGTACTTGCAGCATAAAAGACCTCCCAGAAGATTGGGGAATGAGAGACAATATTATATTCCTCAACTTGATGTGGTTGTATAGCCTCAAACAGTACACTATTGGAGCACGTTGCACAGTAACTGAATGAAAGCCCTAAAGCAAAAGAGAGAGAAAATAAAACTGGCAGAGCAGACTCATATATTTGAAAAATCAATTTAAGTCCAGAGTGGCCCTTACCAGGGGGACCCAACTTAGAAACTTTGGAGATCCTAACAAAAAAAAAACCAACCGAAACTTGAACATATTTTCAATGAGTACAAACTCCTGTGTTATACCAACCTCCTGAGTTACTGCCCTGGAGTCTTCCAAATTTTCCTTTTATCTTAATAAGTTGCAGTAGGTCATTTGATGTTGAAAATGGTATGGGCCTGGTTTACAGAGGTGCTGAAAACCTAGAGACTGCCAGGGGACCGTCTCAACACCTCCCTGATATCAGCTTGCATGGGGGTTATCACAATCACTTACACTGCAGCAAATCAAATTACTGCTTTGGTAATATTTCTCTGTGCAAAATGCAGTGGCCTCCAAAATGGGTGTGACATCACACAGTTAATACATATGTGATCCCTCCTTTACTTATTGCGTGCTCCACAGTTAAGCAGTGTCTCCTTCCACCTAGAATTTGAAAAAGTTTCTTAATATAAAAAATGTTGTAGCTCATGAGCATGTGAAGTAGGACATGCCGTGAGCAGAAATTCATTTGATTAGCTAAATTTATACCTTAATTTCCCGATCTGATACCCAATGTCTGATGCTTTGAAAACCCTACTATAAAATGAGTTTGTTCAAGAGCAGCTTATTAATATGCCATAAGTAAAGGATGTAGCATATACCAACAGCTCATTCTAGTTGGAAGGAGCAAAATCTGTTCCAAGTAAAATTTCAGTAGAGCTGTATGGAAGGATTCAGACTCTGGATCCTATGATTTATCTGCTTTATACATTGAACATTCATAAACTATAGAGGGACATATACTGAACAAATACAATACCAGTCCATGCGATGTGCATCCTTTCTATAAGCACTTGATGTCCAGAGCACTTCAGGACTTATGTCTATGCATTAAAAGTGCTCGCTCTTTATTTATAGATGCACTAGCACATATTTGGTATGAGGCTTCTTTGGTTTTACCTTGAATGGATTCTGCATTTTTTTTTTTTCTAGTTCATTTTGCTTACCTTTGTATAAGATCACAGTAGCTAGATGTAGAAGAGACTTAGTACATTGTTAAATTCACTTGCCTGCAAGGGCAGACACAGCCAGTCTAGAGCAGATGTACTAGGTATTGATATTCTAAAGGCAAGTTTTCCATTACAAGAGGAGAGAACAACATGAACAAATAGGCTAATGCAACAGAAGTTTCTATTGCTTGATATCAAGCTGGCTAACCTCTGGCGCTATATATTTTATAATAATTTCTTGCAAAGGGTGAAATCTTTGTGTGTGTAGTACCCGTGATAGCTATGTGACCAACTGCTAGGTGACACCATAATGGAAGCTAAGCAAACAGCAAAGGGTGACACCTTATGGACAGAAAGTCATCACCCATACTTATACCAGTAACAACGCCATCAACCTTCCCTCGTTTGCACTTCGGGATTAAAAGAAAAGGTCGAACACTGACATAAGGTTCAGCTGTTTGCTTCACGAAGTCAGAAAACGTACATAAAATTGTAACTTGTTCAGCAGTTCACAGGGAAGATGATAACAGCAGTACTAAATAGGTTTTACCTTCCTTTTGGGTTTAATTAGTGTTTTGAGTTCCAATTCGCCGATGTTGGAAGGGTTCAGAATTGTCGTGCGAGGGTGTGGTGTTAATATTTGTCAAGGGTCCCAGATAATGAGAGTGTATAACACATCTTATTTTCCTTTGGTTTTGCACATTACATTTTATTTGGCTTGCTGGAATTTTTTTAACATGTTAAAGCTTGTTATGCTGAATCTATGGTATCATCAGAAGCAAACAGCTGGAGTCAGGCTGTTGTGCTTATATTAGGCCCCACCTTGGTTTAAATGCCTTTTGAAGCCAGAGCTAATTTTTTTTTCCAAGCATCGTCCCAGTTTCTCCATTTTCATCCACCTAGTGTTTTAATTCCATGGATAACAAAGGGCTGCAATAAAAGTTGCCTATAATAAGTGTCATTAGTGGCACACTCATTTTGCAAAGCTTTTTTATTTATGGCATTTTACAAACTACTGCTGTACCAGAGAACCAGTAATGGTGGCCATGCTTATCTAATTAATTTAATACCATTTCCTCAGCACCATGATGATGATGACTTGCTTTGGTTCTCCTGCCTCCTAACCTCTGATGATGACTAATATTCTGCACCATGCTATTGAGGGGACAATAAAATGTTGATCACATCTGTTTCCTAGACACACTGAACTAGTTAAGAGTTTGCAGGAGAATGCCATAGGCAGTGTTTATATTCAACCCTACCACTATGTCTTTTTAACTTTATAATGTCACTTTGAGCCAACTGAACAAATCGATCAGTCTTTAAAATGGGTTCATTGTTCCTCATAGCCAACTTGGGACAATGCCAAAATCAATCTAAAAACCCAACTCAGTATCCTACTGTGTATTAAATTGCTGAGGGTTCAGTGCACTCCCTTCTGCTGGAAGGTGATAAGGGAAGGGAGGGGAGAAGAAACTAGGGGTATGGAAGTCCTTGTCATAAGTGCACTCTATAAATTAGAGGTCTGAATAGATGAAGTAGTTAATATTTAATGAATCAGGAGATGACGGTCTTTGGGTTTGGTAGGACCAATAAAACATGCACTGCTGACAGCTTTACCTATTTAGTTCTTTACATGCAAGTATTCATGGCCTTCCTACCACTTGAGGGGCAGCATGATGTGTGGCCTTGATCCCTTTTATTGTTATCTGCAGATTTCTCTGCCAAAAAGTTATTTTTCCCATTCTTATACCTTATGGTGAGAGACTTTAGGGAGTTTAGCCTATCTGAGAAAGATCAAAAATGATTTGATCCAGATTTCCTCAGAATGTCTGAGCTTCCCTTGGGATCTGGAATTTAGCAGTCATGACATCTTGGGCTTGAAAAGCAATACCTTGCCCTCCAAAGCCACAGGCACTCACCCTGAGCCCTACCTAAACTATAGTCATTCTGGGTTTTTACTATAGTGTCCATACTGAAGGTTATACTTCAACACTTCAAGGGTTACAGATGAGTGTAGAAGGAAGGCAGGTCTTGAATTCAGGACCTCAGTCTTGGTCCTAGCACCACTGGACTGTTTTGTAAGGACTAAATCTCTGTGGGCTCATTTGTGTATAGGACAATATGACAGGAAAGCCAGGAACCCAGCCCTAACCAATGTGAAGATGAGAAAGGAGAAGGTTAAAATAAATAGCTTAAATAATTAACTTCTTAGATTAGTCAATCTGTCTTGGTAGCTGATAATAGTAAGAAACTAGTATACTTGTTAATTTTAAGTCGGACAAGTTATGCTGAAAAAAATATTACAGGAAGATGTGGTAAAAGGAGACGGCAACCCCACCTCCCCCCAGCCGGCTCTTTGGTAAAGCTTGGAAGATGTTGATAAGCTGTATAGTTGGCTAAAAATCATGGGAAGTGTTTGTCAAAAAGATCACTTGTCCAGATCCTTTGAGTTTCAAAATGTCATCAACATTTGACTTTTGTAAGCAGCTCTACTACATATGCATGCTATAAATCTGGCACCTATTTTTCTGTCATAGTCTAGAGGTAAATATGTAATGTAGTCTTTAATCTCACAAAAAGATGTCAGTCACAAAAAAATATAAACCAACCAATCCACAAAAAACTACAGTTCGGTGGAGGAGCTTGGCAAAGCCATAAACACTCAAAATAATGAAAAGTCTCAGTCTTCAAGGCTAAGTCCAAACCGTCAAGAGGCCTGAGGCTGAACTGATTAAACCTTTGCAGGTTAGTTTAAACTGCATAGATTGAACCAATAAGCAAAAGAACTGACATTCCCTTTTGATTCTGGAAATGTAGCCACATGCCTGTAGCTGCTCAGGCCAGAAGTTGCAGGGACAGGGAGGTGCTAGCCTATCCATCCTGCAAGGTGGTGGTGGTGGTGGGGTTTCCAGGGAAGGTGCAAAGCGTTGTAGGATGCTAGGGGACTGTGAGTTAACTGATTTTGGTTAAATCAGTTTGTTGAACTTCTGTCCCAGACCCTTCCAAATTCAAGTTAAGTCTGATACTGCATCCGTCCAGGTTTATCTTAAACTGATTTGGGCTGAACTTCTGTTGTGTTTGTAGATTTGAACTGGTTTCTGTTCACATATACAGATTTGTGTGTCTTCTGTCCCTAGCCCAAATGTCAGAAAGTTCCTTCCATTTCATTTTAAAGGCGAGTTCTGCATTGCCATCCTACTTCTGTTACGTTGGTCATCCAATTTGCTCACAACAATTGGAATGACTGTCTTGTCCAGATATGCCTAGAAGAGTTGGAGAACCTGTCTACCTACTGGGAGGGGGAACAGTTTTGCAAGTGCATCCTAGTTGTAATTTGCCTATGCCTCTTATAATATATGACATCCATATATTTAACCATTAGTTTTAGATTTTGCTCTTGCCCTTGTGCTTTTTTTTAATAGAACATGCTACATTCATCTGGAAAAAATTGCATGTACTATTAACATTTGAAACTAGCTGCAAGTGATTACAATTCACATTTGCCAATTCATCTAAAACTATTTTGCAAAATATTTTAGATGATCTTTTAACGACTAGAGAATTCTTTTCTTATCTTCATTTTATTGGGCATACTATCAAGAAATAGTCGCTGATGAAGTTCGATATGAAGTCCATTATTAGCAATTCTATCAGGCTACTTTGTCTAAAATCCAATTAATTATTCAATGCTCCATTTTACTCAACCTTGTGGGAACGTCTACTGCTTGATAACGATTAATAACCCTAAAAATGTACCAGTTTTACCTTAATTCTCCTCTTCGCAGTTTAATATGTGAAGCTCCTGGAATTACTAATGTAATTCATGGTATGATATTATATGCCGGAATGAATCTTAAGGAAAAATTCAACTGTATTAATTTCCCCTTTTTGGATTTGGATGTGTAGTTGTGTGGTAAGCAAAGTGCAGAGCATTGATATAATTATAATTTAACAAAAGAAGGCACACGGAAACAATTGAAATGATCATTCTCATGGTTGTCTTGAGAGAGGTGGGAAGAGCTGTATATACCTGTTTGATCTCAGGCTCCTGGGAAGGATGTGTGTTCTTGTAGAGGCTCCTGCTTCAGTGAGAAACTTCTGGGACCCAGGCTTCTAGAACTTGGAGGTACATGACTTGATTTCTGCAGTTGGTAAAGTTGGTAGCTGTTAGCAGTCCACCCTGGAAGATGTTGCTTAGTACAGTTATTCCCTGGTACTGTCATGTTGTTCTTAATGGGATATTTAGATGGCAGCTTTTGAATAGAAAAGCTGCCACTTTCTTTTAATTCCTTACCATTAGAAGAGGCTGCTTCATCATACTTCTTGTGATTATCCTCTAATGATGTTCCACTTCTTTATGGAATTTTACTAAATACCCATTTTTCACATTAAAAATACTGAAAAGGAATGATCTATCTGAGTGTAAAATAGACTGTCAGATTTGCCCTTTACCTCTCTTGCTTATACATACTGTATTTAGTCGAAAAGATGACCCTGATTAAAAGATGACCCCCCAATAATTAGATTCTATATATGGAAAATTTATAAATTTGTTATAATTTTCCTGGTATAGAATCTAATTATTGGAGATTTGTCTTGAATTTGCCTATTTCCCACTGCTACATCAGGGAAAATAAATCTGGGGGATCAGGTGGTCCTTTGCTCCCTGCTGCCCCATACTACATAAAAATGAGGAAAAAATTAGAAAACAATAATCTTGCAATTAAACATGACTGTAGCGATTTGCATATAGTACCAATAGACTTAATTCATCTAGAATGGATGCCTGTTACTTTTTTTTAAAACTGTTGCAAGTTTTAGCACAGGTGTTTCATAAACACGCTTTTGTGCAGTGCTGCAGCACAAATTTGTAGCTAGTATCAACTATGCATGATATTAATCCAAAGACAAAAGGCTTCTGATTTACCATATAGTTCACTGGGCTGGGCCCCATCATAGTCAACACGAACGACGTGTGCCTCCGGCAGCTGGGGGGATGTGGTGGCAGTGGGAGCGCAGTGGTGGCAAGTTGGGGAGCTCCTGCAGAGGCCTCTGGTGCTGTCAGCAGTGGTGGTGGTGGGGTTTGGCTAGTGCTGACCAAGGGAGGGGGTGCACTGCCATGCTCAGGGGTGCACATGCCCCCCTTACACATCACCTATGATAGTCAACATCATTTCAAGCCATGGTGACCCCACAGCTCAGCACTTCTCAGTATGTGTGTATACACAGATATGCTGCATAAAGGATCCATGTTCTAATTAGTCCCTACTCATGACTTGAACTGGTGTTCTTGTCAAGTCCTGGGATGATCCAAAAAAGTATATGTAGGTTAGGCTCAGGGCAACCTGGTCCAGCTTCACCTCATGGAGGACAGGGCCACACTAATCATGTTATAGGCTGAAAGAGGGCACAACACAAGGATTCTGGGTGAACTGTATGCAATGTCATGGCTTACCATGACTTGAAAAAGAGTTGGTGATATTGGGGACTGCAGTTAATGGGCCCTAGCATAAGTCTTATTCAGATGGGCTGGAGTAAGCTTAGAGCGTAGGAAAAGGCTGCATGTCTGTGATGGGCAAGGGTGATGGTGATAGACACACGTCCATGTATGTATGTTCACATTACTTCTACCAAGAACTGTCCTGTGGCCACTATGGCTCACTTGACAGCCCAACAAACGCATCATTGCCATTACATCATACACATTCCCCATCACAATTTCTGCATCTGTGTCCATCACCATCACCCTTGCTCATCGCAGACATGCAGCCTTGCCCTACACACTAAGCTTACTCCAACCCATATATATATACATGTGTATAGACGTGTGTGTGTATGTGTATATGTGTTTGTGTGTATGAATGAATGGATACTTTTGCAAAGAGAGAGGATTATTGGCATCAGAGGGGAGGGTATCAGGGCTGGCGTTGGCCCTCCTGGTGCTGGCCTAGTACTGCAATGCTTCCAGGCCCAGTGCTAGTTGCCTGTGGAGGGAACAGCTGCCTGTCTCTCTTTTTTTAAGGGTAAAAAAAAAATAGCTTTCCATTAGTATTTTTGGCATCGGGGAGGGTATCAGAGCTTGCTGTGGAGTCTCCAAATGCTGGCCCGGTATTGAGGTATCTCCAGGTCTGGTGCTCATTGCTTCCTGGGGAAGCAACTGCGTGGGGTTTTTTTGCTTTTGTTTTTTTTTAAGGGCCAGACACAGATACACATACACATTCTCTTTTAACATATTTGTCCAATTTGGGCCATGTGTTTTGTTGTCCTGCTCAGTGTTGGCTGCATTTAATCAACTTCATCGTTGGTTTCCATTGCTGAGCACATGCTACTTTGGCAAAAGTGTAATGATGGACAATGTATTTAGTGAGACTTCTTTGTATTTTCTCCCCACCAACTGAGGGGAAAAAACCTTGCCTTCTATCTGCGTAAATATGGTATATAGGCTTAAACATGTATGGCTGAACCTGATTTTTCAGAGAATACATGCTCACAGTTATGATTGACTTCAGCTGGAAGTCCATGCACTTCAGTGGTCTTGGAATTAAATCCTTTCTTCTTAAGTCTCAGAAATTAGAACTTATACCTCAAAGGTATAATCCTTGTGTGCTAGGAGACTGATCTATCATGGCAATAAGAGCTATGATAACATGCCTGTGCTTTGAAGACAAGGTTAGGAGCAGGAAAAAAAAAGAAAAATTTTCATTTTTTTTTTAATGAAGAAGTTAAAAAAAAAAAAAGCTGTTGAAACTCCAAAAGTGTTCTGATAAACTCTGTTTCCCAGTATCTATTCCTATTCTCTTCTGTACTGAAATATCTAGAATTGGAACTTTGGTACATTTTAATTAAAATCTGAAAATGCTCGTGTGTCATTTTTACAAATGTTTTGGAAAGCATTGGAAATGTACAGATCTGTATTGCACCGTGTTCTTATTTCCAATTGTTTAAAAACATGGAGAAAAATACAAAACTCTAGTACCTCAAATGAGGTGCCTAAACAGTATCCTGCCTATTTTAGAGGTGCAGCTATCACTCACTTGAGTCAATTGCAAGACTTACATTTAGATGCCTGAAATATAGAAAGAGTCGGTGATGTTGATAAGCACACGCTTACCAAAGCTGAAAAATTTGTCCTCTCCAAAGGCCTTAATTTCTTTTCAGAAAAACACATGTAACACACACATAATGTGGAGAACTAGAATAATTTTCCTATGCTTCTGTCTAAAGGAATATTTCCACGACCAAAATGAATCCACTTTCAACACTACTTCACCCTGTGATAACATTGACAAAAATATTAATGCCAAAAATTCCAACCCCCCCCTCAGATTGGAGACCTTACAGTGGATAAAATTCAAACTTTGACTGCTATATTGACTGCTTCAGAGAGAGAATGAACAAAGAAATAATCAACAACAAACACCACTGTAACAACCTGCCCCTCTCAAGGAGAAAGGGCCATAGAATCTCTAAGATCCAACCATGAAACAGTAATAAAACCAGCAGATAAAGGAGGAGCAATAGTTATCCTTAACTGTGAAGACTACATAAAAGAAGCCAACAGACAACTCTGACACAAAATATTATGAAAAACTAGAGGAAGATCCAGCTCCCCTTTTCACTTCAAAACTCAAAACCATCATCACATCGTTTCCATCTGAACTACAAGAAACACTTGAGACCCTGATCCCTCCACTACCCAATCCAGGTACATTCTTCATGCTCCCTACAATCCACAAACAAGGAAACCCTGATAGACCTACAATTTCCAACCAAGAAACCCTAACTGAAATAATATGAAGTTTCATCAAATCCATCCTAAAACCTCTTGTCACTGAACACTCAAGTTTTATGCAACAGACTTCTTGTGAAAACTCAAAAACATAGACCACCTTCCCAGCATTACCCTCCTAGCCACCATGCATATCACCAGCTTACATACCAACATCCCACACCAGGATGGCATGCAAACCTGCATCACAAATCTACAAGAGCAAGATTACAACTCAGAGGTCAGACCTCAAGATATTACTGAACTTATACACTTCATCCTCACCCACAACAACTTCGGTTTCAACAACCAACTCTTCCTTCAGACAATGGGCACAGCAATAGGCACTAAGATAGCCCCACAAAGATGCCAATTTTTTTATGGTCCACCTGGAAGAAGAATTCCTCAAGAACTGCACCATGAAACCCATGCTGTACCTGAGATGTATATGATGACATCTTCATCATTTGGACTGAAAACTTGCAGTCTCTGATTGATTTCCATCAGAAATTCAACAAACATCACTTCTCCATCATACTACCTCTTGAATACTCCAGCACCAACATTTCATTTTTTAAACACCATGCTCAATATCCAGAACGGTAAAATACAAACCACTATCTACAAGAAACCTGTGGACTAACATACCTATCTACACAGAACTAGCAATCACCCTAAACACACCAAAAAAGCTGTAATTTACAGCCAAGCTCTCCAATACCACGGAAATTGCACTGAGGAGAATACTCACGAATGTCACCACACACATCTCAAAAGAGCTCTCACTCAACAGGGACACTTCTCAAGAGAGAGAGATCACACCTTTGAAAGAGCTGCCCAGATACCATCCAAAAAATTGCTGCAGTACAAAAAGAAAATCCCCGCAAAACACACACCATTAGTTATACCATACCATCTTTCCCTGAGACCTACATGGAAAATCCATAAAGAATTGCTACCTTTTATTAGAAGAAGACCCAATTCTTAAAGAGAACTCCAGAATGTCCAGAGCCAACCATTTTAGCTAGGGGTGTCAGAAGCAAGCCCTATTTGATTTGGATTCAAATTTGGCCCAAATCAAGGACAGCGATTCCATTCGTTGATTCGGATCACTGTCCCTGATTCGATCCAGTTGAACCCAGATCTGAAGATTTTATGCTGATTCAGAGAATCAGCTTTAAAAGTTTTTTCTACATAACTCGAGGTAGCAGGTGTGGCTCATAATTGCTGCAATGCTGAGGTGCATGGAGCATCCCACAGGAGTGCAGGGTGGGGGTGAGCCTCCACATGCTGAACATCGCACTGAACATCTATCAAAGACAAAAATATCTAATTGCCCACTTTCCACAAGACAATTACTCCCCCTCCAATGTGTCAGTTCTAATCTTCAGAGAATTTACAAAACACCGTTTGTAGATGAGCCTATGAGCTTCACTTCATAAAAGTACTGGATAGAAAAAATCATGGATTTAATATAGACACTGGATTTATGATGCATTACAGCCTGCCTGATATCTGATACCTCAGGTAACCTGCCTCCACTTGCATTCCTTCACACATTTCATACCTTTCCCCCTCTCCCCTCTTATCACTACCCATTGTCTTCCTAACTTCCACTCATTTGCATTTTCGCAGACATGCTTGTTGTAAATTAGCTTCTTTTTTTATCTTGGAGAACACCTAGCATCATCTGAGTCTCCTGTGTCTGATGAAGGGTGTTTGTGCCTGGAAACTTGCAAAGAACTTTTTTCCAACCATTCATTTGGTCTTGTAAAAGAGATCACAATGCAATTAAGCATTGGGTAAGTTGCCCTTCTGAGCACTCTTATGATATACATAGTGGTATATGTTCAAACAGATTTACTACTTGGAGGCAGAGGAAAGATTAAATGTCTGACTTCCCTTCAATATTTAATCTTTCTCTGTTCCCTGTACTTCTGCCAGAAAGATAAAATTAGATATCTGAGGGCCTGCCTCAGCCAGAAACCTCTCATACCTTGGTGAAAAACTACCAGGGTAGATAGCTGAAGACCTTCTCAGGCTTGTGGGGAAGAAGATTATGTATTTGTCTGTAGTTTGTAATTGGTTAAATAGTAAAAGCTCAAAATAACATATTTTCTGTTGATCATTACTCTTCTAACAGGCCAACACACATTTTTCAGCTTCTTACCTGTTCTGAGAATTTTTCTCTTTGATATAGACCTGGGATTTTCCTGATCTGCTAAAGACTATAATTAAGTGGAGGTAACCTGTTAATTAACTGTTAATTGGGTAGTGGCTCTACTCAACTTTGTCACCAAGCTCTGGAGGTGTCAGTGGAAATAATTATCAGGTTGTTTTAGTCTTTCTGGTCTGAACAATTTGACTGTTTCTATCGACAAAGAAATGTCAAGGGCCATAAGAAAGAGAGATGGTTGAGGGAAACACAGACCTAATAATATGATTTAGAAATAGGCTAAAACTTTGCAGAGACAGAGGTTGAAATGCTACCACCAGTGCCATCCCTAGAGGGAGTGAACGGGGGCAACTGCCCCAGGCCCTGTGCTTTGGGGGGCCCCACAGAGCTGGGCGAAGTGGCTGTGGTGAATCTACCACTGCTGCTGGCTTCACATCCAGCTGCTCGCTCCCCTGCCTCCCCCCCCGCCTCCAGATGGCAGCGCCGGCTTCTTCGCGTCCAGGGCATGTGGTATCAGGGCCCCACATGAGCTGATTTGCCCTTGGGCCCCACACCCTGCTCAGGTCAGCTCTGGATACCACCATGCTGAAAAAGAGGTCAGAAAGATGTAGTTTTAGCAAAATGGGCTCTTCTTTGGATAAAGTTTTTACAGTAGAACTGTAAAATGTCACCAGTGAGAGAGCTCACTTTTGTTGTGTTTTGCTTTTTGAGTTGTGGTCACATGCTCCAGGAATGGGCAACACTGTTACACCTTAGGCAAGAGAACATGTTGGGAGAGGAAGTGTGAGAAGGTTTTTGTAAAGCTTGGAACAAAGTCCAGGTCCCTGCCCTTGTTCATTAGAGTGTCTTGTCTCCCATAATTTTGCTGCTCTGGAAGGGTGATGCTGATGAATTTGATTGGTTTAGGAGATACCCAAGGTCAAAACAAGATTTGTCGTGAAATTTTGATTTGAGGTCAAAACATAATTTAAAATGAAATATGCTGTTAAATCAATGACACTGCAGGGAAATGCAAAATGGGGAACAGGTAGGATTATATCTAGTGTAAAATGGGTGAGAGAAGACTATCAAGATCAATGTTTCTATGATTCATCTGTTTTACTTCTTTTCTTAAACTAGTATCATTACTCTTGGCTCCTTCACCCTCTTGTTTATATTAAATATTTTGCCTACTGATGGAAAAGATTTGCTTCACAATATTCCCAATTGCAGGATTGTCACCCAAAGAATGCCTTGAAGATTCAAAGGAGACAACATGCTTGAACAGTAATTTATATTATGTTGCAACAAGACGCACACAGGTGTTGAAGTGAGTTAGAGGGCAATGGAATGTATATTTTTCAATGCGTAATTAACATAATTACTGTAACACCTGTGATGAATAATCTAGAGCTCTTCCTTTGTAACTGTTTGCAGGGTGCCTCATAGCTAGCTGTGCTGAGTGGTTTGGTGGCTGCATTTTACAGTTTTATTATAAAATCCAAGTCATTGGCAGAGTCGGTTTTAGTGGTGTGCGGCCAGGACAACTGCCGGAGGCCTCAGGCCGTGGGTGGCTCTACTAGTCTTGTCATCCAATACATGGGTGGAAGAAGGGTAGAATTTATGCCATTGCCTCATTCTGGGGCTCCTATGAGTTTAACAGTAGTTCTGGTTACTGGTGGAAGTCTTATGGTATTTCCTCTCTTACCAAACATAAACCCAAAGTTTATAATTAGATTGACTTGGGGAACAAGATGCTTGTGATAGAATTCTATAGGTGCATAACAGGGGAAACTGAAGCCAGGAGGAGAAAAGCATTACAAAAAAGATCAGGTAATAAACATTCAGGCTAATGGTCAATAGTGGCAACCTTCCTTTCCACAGGGAAAGGAAAAATGTGTGTTCTAGAGACTACCTGAATGTGGCGCCGTGACCAAGTGGAATACCAACAGCAAATTGTTTGTAATAAATCTGTTCCATAGCATGCTTGTTCACATGCTAATCCATGCAATATCTCCAGTAATATTCATTTTATCTGTATGTTATTCACAATTCTTATTAGTTTCAGATAGGCTATATTGAAACATTCCTTTTGTTCTGCAAGGTCTGCCAGATAGTGCACTATGCAATAGTGCACTTGCTTTGAGAATGAGATTATTGTTCCATGATGAGCTAGACATTTCATCATACATTCTATTCTGTACTTCCTATATCTCTCGGAGTTCTCATCCCTTATTGAACTAGCATTTAAATCATGGTTGCAACTTTGTAGACATGTTTTGGTATTTGTGAGACAAGCATTTTTAAAGGCCACGCATTTCTCAGAACTGATGCTGCCAGCTGTTGTATTTCTTGCATTGTGACACAACCACTTTTTCTTCAGCAGGAACATTTAGTCATTTTTATGGCGTCATACTCTAGTTTTTCCTGGTGGCAAGAGAGTTGATTGGATAAAAAATGTTATTAAGAAAGAGAGAATGCTGGGTTATGAAATTCAGATTTTTTTAATGTTTGTGCTACACAGAGGTGTCTGTAATGCCTTCACCATGGCAGTTTCTAATGAGTTACAGATTTGGGTTGTATGTTATTTTAGGCTATCTGCTAAATTTTTCTATAGTTGAGGAAAATCTGGTTCTGAAGCCAGATCTAAATATTTCCAAAACTTGCGAGTCCTAGACCTAGTGTTTCAATTTGTATCCTTTTCTATGGAGTCTACTTGCCATAATTTTAGGTGGCAAGTAGGCCTGTGCGAGTAAGCAGCTATTTAATCCGGCTTCAGATCTGACTGTTTCAGATGGCCGCGATCCAATCCAGAGTTCTGGACAGGGTTCCTGCTTTGATCCGGCCAAAGCAGCTCTTGAAGGTTCAGAGCTGCCTCGGAGATCTGGCCATATGGTATAATGGGGAATCAATGAAATATCTATAACTTTGTGTTTTGTATGATTTGGATTAAACTTGAAGGGGTGGTAGCCTCTGCTGAGAGCATGAAACCTGCCAAGTGTCAAGAAGCTTGGTGCAGGAGTTCAGGGGGAACTGCACCCCAAATTCTTGAAAGCAAAACTCATGTCACGTGTATGTGTTACACCACAGGGGGGTGAAAGCTGCAGGGATGGTAGCCCCTGCTGAAGCCACAAAGCCTGCCAAGTATCAAGAAGATTGGTGGAGGGGTTTGGGGGGATCTGCACCTCAAACTGCTGACAGGCTAGACTCATGACATAGATGACCCTGTGTGTGTGTTAAGGTGCAGTGGGCTAAAAACTGCAGGGGTGGTGGCCCCTGCTGAGGCCATGAAGCATGCCAAGTTTCAAGAAGATAAGTGCAGGGGTTTGGGAAAAACTGCACCTTGAGCTGTGGACAAGCAAAACTTGTGATATCGGTGACCCTGTGTGCGTTAAGGCATAGCAGGGTGAAAGCTTCAGGGATGGTGGCCCCTGCTGCGGCCACGAAGCCTGCCAGGTGTCAAGGAGATAGGTGCAGGGGTTCTGGGGCCATGCATCTCTAGCTGCTGATGGGCAACTTGTGACATGGGTGCTTGTGCAATTGATTGTCTTGGGGCATGGTGGGTGGGGGGAACTACTGCAGGCCTGGCTGCTAAGCTGCTGTGTTACCAGTTACCAATTAATCATGATTCACTCAGGGATCAGCTCAATATACAGTACCTAGCTACTACATAATGAGTTAATGAGCAAGGATTAACACCTACAAAACCAGAGACTGTGGAGAGGAAATAATACAGACAATCAAGTGCCCCAAGATGGAGATAGTCAGTTGCATAAGCACCCATGTCACAAGTTTTGTCTGTCAGCAGCTAGAGGTGCAGGGCCCTAGAGCCCCTTCACTTATCTGCTCAACAACTGGCAGGCTTTGTGGCCTCAGCAGGGGCCAGCACCCCAGCAGTTGTAAGTCTGCTGCGCCTTAACATGCACACGGTCATCTATGTCACAAGTTTTGCCTGTCAGCAGCTTGGGGTGCAGTTCCCCCAAACCCCTTCACCTGTTACTTTGAAACTTGGCAGGCTTCGTGGCCTCACCAGGGGCTACCACTTCTGCAGGTTTGACCTCACTGTGGCTTAATACATACACATGATGTGAGTTTTGCTTTCAAGATTTTGGGGTGCAGTTCCCTCCAACCCCCCCCACACCGATCTTCCTGAAGCATGGCAGGCTTCATGCTCTCAGCAGAGGCTACCACCTCTGCAAGTTTAACCCAAATTGGACGAAAAGCAAGAAAGTTATAGATATTTCACTGATTCTCCATTTATACCGTATGGCCAGATCTCCGAAGTGGCTGTGAAGCTTTTCTGAAGCAGTTCGGAAGCTCCAAACCACTCCGGAAAGTCTAACAAAGCCAGCGCTTTGATCCAGACATGCTGCTTCAGACGCCAAAGTGTCCAAAGCTTCTCCGGATCTGAAGCACGGTCTGAACCCTCACCTAGCCCTAGTGGCCAGTAGGGAACCCTGAAGTTTAGTAAAAAAGTAAGTGTTGCCATTTTACCAATGTGTTTTCATGGTGTGTCCAGAGTTCTGTTGCTTTCTTATCAATGGAGGTGAGTTCAGGTATTGATAGGAAAGGATATGCTGCTTCTATTTCATGCTGTTGGAAATGAGGAATAAGTCCATTTAAATAAATTCAATTGTAGCTGTGTAAACCTAGTGTTAATGAGAAAAAGCGTTACTAGTTAGAAGAAAGATGGCAATGTTTTCTTTTGTCCTTAGATCAACCAAGTCTATGTACACATCCACACATCTCTCATACAATTTTGCCAGTCCAGTGTCTATAGTTAGTGAATAAGGCCACTAAGAGAAGATGACTTAAGAGGAAAATATAGTGTCTCTGAATAGGGTGTTAGTGGCTAGGAGCAGAAGCTGGGTTCTATATCACTCACTTGTTGTGTGACGTAAGGCACATCCCTTGCAAGCAAAGGGTATAACGACACTTCACTTTTACCTCTCAGGGGTGTTGTGAGGCTCTGTTTTGTTAAATATTTTGAGAACCTTGGATAGAAGGGGTTTTGAAGGCAAGATACATTTTAAGGGGGGGAGACTTAATGAACATGCAGTATGAATGTCCCCTGAATTACTGGGTGCATGTGTATGTTTCAACTGGGAATCTCTGAACTTAACCCAAAGCTACTGGAATGGATCTGCTTCAGATTTTTGGTCCTCTCATCCTCCTCATCTACAAAACCCAAGCTGTTCTTAGATACTTAAGTTCTTACTTGCTAGCACTTCCTGGAGGAAATCCCAGTGTTCAAAAAGCCTTAGTCATCTTGGGCCTGGGACAAAGCCCAGTAGGGAGTCTTTCCCATTAGTTCTGTGTTAGTTTAGGCCCCGTTGGAGTAACTGAGGTGTGACAAGGGTATTAATTTGAAAACCACAGGTATCTAAAGAGTTGCCTAATGTTATTGTTTTACCAGGTGGCCACCCACCCTATGGAGAGTGCAATGCCATTTGTCTCAATTGCAGCAAAAATGTCCTTTTCCAGAAGTGATTTTATTTTGAATGGTGGCAAAATGATATAACCAGTGCCATTCAGATTACTACTACCTCTCTGGTTCCATGATTCTCAAGTGCTTATCCATGTGTCCTTGGTATGAATCTTCTGTTTTTCTCTCACTTTTGAGTTGCATCAATTTTCTTTTAAAAGACCAGAGTTTTGTTCTCTGCACTATATATAATGCCCACTCTTTAGAGGTTGTTTAAAATAAGTAATTGTATTCATATCATAATATAGGAGCTCCTTGAAAATATCTGGGCACATTGCCTGGGTATGATGCCTGGTTGTGTTGCTTTTGTGTTGCGTGTTTTGCTTTTCTTTTCCAAAAGTTGGAGTCCAATAACTTTATGAAACCCTTTTCACTGGATACCAATAGTAATTACTGTTAGTAGAAATACAGTAATGAATGATGTTCAATGGAACATTAATGGCATTCTAACTATAAGAAAACTGGGCCTCTAGTCATCTGTATGGTAAATTGAATGGCTTTTTTATGGTAATCTGGAAAGTAAATGAATGGAACATTTCAACAGAAGTTTGAATGGCAAAATGAATTAGAATTTCAACGTAATCTGAGTGGTAAATGTGAAGAGGTTGATAGTTGCATTAAAATGAATGGCAAACTGAATGGTATTCATAAGACTAAGTTGCACATATTCTTTTGACATTAGTATGGCATGTCAATTTGAGTTTTAAAGGCCCTCCAATTTAAATAATTATCTGTGTTAAATTATACTGTCTCCTTATAAAATCCCAGAGATGAACGTAATAGCAGAGAACATATTTGAAAACATCTTTATTATGCTGGTTGAAAAATTTTGACAGAGCGTTTTTGTGCCTGAGAATGCAATTTTATCAAAATCAAAATCTCTCCTGAAAACACGTTGAGTTCAAGAACATTTTCAACCAAAGCAAGTCAAAATGATGCATTTGTACTTTTCTTTTCTAGTTCTGATTTTGTTTTATTTTATTGTATTCTATATTATTCTATAATAGCTTATGTTTTGACATCAAAAATAAAACATTTTGTCATTACTGATATTTTCAGAAATTATGAGAGCTTGGATTTTCACTCTGATTTGGGGAAGATACACTGAAACATCAGAATGTCTTGCAGAATAGAAATTTGATTTTCTGAACAGTGCTACTCTTTGTATAACCATCCTTATAGGAGATGATTAGTTGAGCTCTCTTATGAAAGCTATGATCCACAGCTGTTCTCTTCTGGTACAATATAATATACATCACTGTGGGGGAAGTCGGCCAGTATGGGAGATGGAATTTTCTTTGGGGGCTGTTTTGGGATGTACCAACTGCACAGGAGGGGTGTTGAAAGGATTATAGACTCAAACAGTATGAGTCTTCTGCCCAGGAATCTACATGACCACAGCAGTAAGGCTGCATTATCTCTTTCGAAATAAGAACTCCCTGTGAACGAACTCCCCTTGAAACTAAGGACTGTCACAATCTTTCCCACCTTCTACTGCAAGGGCAAAAAGAAAACATAGGAAAGTAGGGCTGGAAAGGACCTCATAAGGTCATTTAGTCAAACCTTCTGCTCCAGGCATGATTGTCCCCGACTAAACCATCTGAGGCAAGTGTCCAATCTTCTCTTGAACGTTTCCAAGGATGGAAATTCCACAATTTCTGTGGATACCCTGTTTCAATGCTTGACTACCCTCATAGTCACAAAGTTCTTCCTAATCACCAGCATAAACTTCCCTTACTGCAGCTTAAGGCCATAACTCCTAGTCTTGTCTCCTGTAGACACAGAGAAAAGCACATTTCCAGCCCCTCTGTAATTGCCCTTTTTATCATTCAAAGGCTATTATCTAATCCCCACCCCCCTCAGTTTTCTTTTCTCCAGAGTAAATAACCTTAGTTATTTCAGTCTTTCCTCATAACTCTTACTTACCAGGTCCCTAATCGGCTTCAGGTATCTAACAGATTGTCTTATCTTCTCTCTAAGAATAATGCAAAAGCTTGTACTATTGCTTTCTCTAAGCTTTTATCCACATCCCCTGGGATTTTGTTTCCGTCCCCTGGTGAGCCTAGTTTAAAGTCTTTCTTGGTACGTTAGCAAGCCTGTATGTGGAGGTGTGCTTCCATCACTTCATCAGGTGGACCCCATCTTATCACAGTAGTCCATCTTCTTGGAATACCATCCCATGGTCGAAGAAAAAGCCAAAGGCTTCTTTAGCATAAATGCATCCTGACGTACAATGAAAGATAAACAAACAAACAAACCTACCAAAATCCCTTTGTAAACAGGACATTGCAATGCACCTGCCACTTCATCTAGGGAGAGGCTGCAAAAGCAAGCAACATGTGACAAATGTCTAGTTATGTTTCTTTATGCACTTGAGGAAAACTCTCAGGTATTGCATTTCTGAGTGTGGTATAGCAACCCATATAGAAGAGGATGCACCTGCATATTATACAGTAATAATTCTCAGTTCATTCCACCACTTTGCAAATGGAAGAGGTGGAACAAAATGCCGGCATACCACTGTATTCATGTGGACACCTCGTCTGTTTGTGTGTAGCATTTAATTCTTCAAGGATTCCTTCTTTGTACTAGGTAAGTATTGCTATACCCATTTATGGGACCAGGGCAACTGCAGCAAACATGTAGGCTCTTAAAGAAAATGGAATGATATATTTGGAAAGATTAGACTCAAGAGGTGATGACTCTCTTGTGACCTTTTTATTGACCAAACAGTATAGTTGGGAGAGAAGTTAGACTACACAGTTGGCCCAGTAAACGCTATCACAAAAGAACCCTTGCTGCTTGTCCATTTCTTGAACCATCACAGCTACAATGCTGCTCTAACCCCACTATGACAGAGATTACACTGGCAAAGCTTAGATAGAAATACCAAGCAATACAGAACCACTTCCTACGTTTTAACCTACCTATGTTTTGAAGGCACATCTTTAACCAGATGGCATCTGTCTCCCTTAGCTATGTCTATATTGAATCATTTTAAATGTCAGCTATGAAAGACCTGAGAAGTAGCTTGTCCAATCTTTATTCAGATAACACAGAACAAAAGTAGCCAACTTTTCCCTCTACATTCTGACGCTGCTTGCAAATTTTTCTGTGACATGCACAGCAGCCAAAACTGATCTTCTTTGTAGAATTAGACAAAATCTAGAGGAAAGAACGTGACCTGCACTTGCAATTGGTTATGCTTTGCATCTCCCTGCATATGTTTTGGGGCATTTTTCATGTGTCACATGCTAGTGGCTGTAGGGGTTAATTACAGCACATGGCATGTTCTTGCATAACCATATATACAGGGCTTTTTAATTAAGCAAACACTTTCAAAGGACAATTGAAGTGCTATTTTAAAAATCTGCATGCTTTTTGTTCTATATCCTAGCATGTGGGAGGGAAGACGCTCTATAACACTAGGAGCTGAGATTAGGCAACTCTCTGAGCAAAAGCCGGGACAGCTGCTATTGTTCTCTGAGAATGGCCTGCATGGAGATGACTTTACAATTTGATTTGGGGCTAGCCTATCAGTTGGTCTGATGCATCTGATAAGCAGTAAATTAAAGTTCGCAAGGATTCTTCAGGAATTGTTGTCTTGTAAGTAGTAGAAATACAATGGTGACAAAAGGTTATTTTGTTATCGCAAGATAATGCAGGAGCATTACTGCATTACTGTTTTGCTATGTAGTTACCAAATAGTGGAGCCTAGATATTAAATATGTTGTTCATGTCAGAAATACACAGCTGCCTGCTACATTTTGTTCTTCCTTTCTAAGGTTTCTTTTCTTTGCAGAATGAACCAGGATCTTTTTTTCCTCCTTCTCTGCTTTTGCTCATGACTGCACTGATCTGGATTTCAGTAGGGCACCCAACTTTATAGATTTAGAAATATAATCTCAGTTCCCCCAGGCAGATATAACACTGAAATGTTTAAAAGGTTATTTTTTATTTTAATCCTGTACTAATATAGTTGTAAATAGCATTGTCCACAGCTGCTGCACTTTCAAGAGAATTGATTACATCAGGTAATTTATTGCATCTGGCAGAATCATTGTTGTATTATGTAAGGTACAGTATCTTTACTTGGATGTCCACATGAGAAGGCTTAAAATATATCCTATACTCATGGCCCAGAGTGCTGTGGAAACAAGGAGTGCAGCATTGCTGCTCTGCTGACATTAGGGAGGCTGGACTGTGTAACCCCCTTCAGTAGTCACCCAAGTCCAAATGAAGTGTTTCCACCAGTTGAATAATGTAGGGTGGAGTTCTTTCACCAGGAGCACATGCACTGCGTATCTGTGGCGGGGACACCACCAAGGACTGAAACCTACCTCCAATGTGAGAGTGGAGAGGGCTGCAGGGGCCATGGGATGCCACCAAGGATCAAAGGCATGGTGGGGGAGACGCCACCACCGGAAGGCAAGCTGCACCAATGCTGGAAGGAAAGGAACAACAGCAGCCATGGTGTGCTGTGGGAGGTCCGGCATGTTCATCTGCACTGGCATTGATATGCTTTATAGCTGCGTGCCAATGCCAGTTTTCCAACCATCCCACGGAGAGAGGGATAAAAACCCCACCAGCCGACATTTGGGGAGGACCAGAAGTGAGTCCTCCAGAGGACCTGAAGCGGCCAGGAACAAATGACTGCCCTGGCAAGGGCAAGTGGTGGCAACCTCAAGAGGAGCCAGGATACTTATCTTTCTCGACGCCATGGATCCTGGATAAAGCAGGTGGAGACTGGGATGGCAGTGAGTCTGCGAAGAGAGAAAGAAGCTGAAGAGAAAGAGGAGGCTGAAGCTGTAAGTAGCCATCGGGAAGAGGGAGAGTGCCTGGGAGTAAGGCATCCCAGGGAAAACATTAGAACAAATCAGGCCTAACTCAAGGCCTAATAAGGATGGTACACCATCTAAACCAGGACTGTGAATAAATATGGGGTATGGCCCAACTGTGGCTGGTGGACTCTGTTTTAGCCTTGGTCAAGGATTATTGTCATTTTTGGTTGGCACAAGGTGGGGTGTAGGTGAAGTGGAGCCCTGAGATGGAGATCCAGACAAGGAAGCTGAAAGAGGGAACCGGAAGAGGCAGGATTCAAGAACGTCCTCCCAGTAATAATCTGTAACAACAAGATATGGCAGGTGAGAGTCCCTGGGGACCTTTCGAGGTACTTACTGGAAGGCAAGCTGTCGACTTGTAAGGAGACAGCTGTGTCTGAATGGCCAGAAAAGGCGAAGTAGCAGGAAGGAGGGGTTACTTTGTTAGGATGGGCCCTGGAATAAAGGTTGAGCATGTCTGTCTCTTCTCATAACAATCCCCCTATTGGAAAGCTAAAAATAAGTTTAACAAGAATTCATACCAGGCAGTGGACATACTCACGCCTGGGAGGATGAGTGTAGGCTGGGCTCCAGAATCTTATAGTTCTTGTTAATTGTTCAGTTTCTTGACAGCTCAAGTCCATTATTCCCCTAACACCCAGGTTTACAGCCACACTTGTGTTACACTTGAGCATGACCCATAGCCATTATTCACAATATTTTCATGTTACTGAGAATTGATATGTGACCATTGGAAATGTCTCTCTAGAAAATTGGTGACCACTATTAAAAATGCATTCAGCAGGTGTCTTAGAAGAAATACATCACATTTATAAAAGCTTCAAATGCTTTATTCAGTACATTATCATCTCCTTCATTTTATTTTATTTTTTCTCCCCCTTTTTTCCTTTTAATTTCTTTAAAAAGTCTGTAAACATTTAATTAACACCTTTATGAACCACTCTTCTATCCTTAACATGACTCAATTGAACATTTTAAACTATTTCAGTTTTGCAGAGTTTGTATCCAGTGAGACTTGCATTAAGTCTGGGTTCATTTAATTTCATGGGGCAAAGCCACAGATAAACCTTTGCAGTCAGTTTTTATTAATCTCTAATATGTGGGGGTTTTTTTATGATTCCCTGTCACAAAACTGGTATAAGATGATGAATTAATTGTGGGTATCATAAATGTTTAGCTTGTTCTATTTTCTTCTTTTATCTATCTGCCTAACGTGCATCAGAGCATCCCAGCACTTTGCACAACAAAATATTTTCTTTCAAAATCCTAATGAGTAAAGCTAGATCCATAGCACAGTCACAGCTCTGTCATTTAACAAAGGGCAATATGAATATTGGAGAAAATCTGGTACTGATCTTTGCACTGCCTTGCCTTCCCTTTATAATGCATCAATCCAAAATTTCCCCACCACACACTCCAAAACTTCTTCATGTTCAGGTGATAGCTTAAGATCCTTTATAGACTTGATTATTGTAGGCACATCAGTGAATAATTGTGCTTTTGTGTGGCTTGGGATTTTGGGAAGCACCACTCTTAATAGACTCAACCCGGAGGGGTATGGCAGTTAAATTCTCTGTTTTTAGAATCCCTGAGCTTTAACAACAATCAAGTCGCACTGATTCAGCAGCACTTATATAGATGATTTGTTGCCTTGTCTTTGTTGGTCTCACTTGGGTGATGGGAACTCCTATGAAAGAGCCTGTTTTGGTTCTCTCCTTGGCCAGTTAAACTCAGACTACTCATATTGTGTATAAAGAGGGGATAATGCTCTATTCATAATGAGCTGGCCTCGGTGCTGAAGCACTGAGGTGGATTTGGCGGCATTGGGACTGATTGTTGATGCACCCCTTAAGTAAGCAATCGATATTATTGATCCTGCTGGGTGAATTGTGTGCTTCTTGTGATGCAGCGGCACATGCTGCAAACTAATAGGAGACTGAGATGGTTCATCAAGCTGCTGCTGGCATGAATTACTAGAATGATAAGTGACTTGTGTTCCGAAAGCTGAAACTGCTTCACAGGTTAGTGAAGTTTAATCAGGGAATAAAGATGATGCACATGTTTGCCTCTGGAGCTGATAATCTTGCTTTTATGTCTACCTTTTACATCTGTATGTGTAGCCTCTGACATGATTGCTAAAGCAGCAGCAACCAGAAGGTACAAGGTGTTTTCCTAGGAGGAAGGAATGAATGAGGGAATATATAGGTGAACTTCAGTGAAATGTTTCCCTTTGTGCTTCTGTCATTTGTTCTTTCCTGTGTGTTTCTCTCATGCTTTTCTGGTATCTTAAGTTCTCAGTCCTCAGGAATCTCTATTTGACTTTGATTCCTCTTTCAGACTGTAGGGAAAGAAGGAAGAAGTGGCCTATTAATTAGTAGCATGCCGGGTTACTAGGTGAAGAGAATTATCAGTACAAAAGCCTTTGTTTGCTTGGTGTTGCTCTTGGTAATGGAAAAAAGAGATGTAAGTCTAGACTCCTAATCTGACTTTTGGTGCTTTAGGAAAGCAGTGGCTTACCACCTTTTTGCCTCCCACTTTTGGGTATATTAGTCCTTTGGCCAAATCCTAAAATTCCTCCCCTTCCAAAATAAGAAAGAGACCAGTAAAAGAAAAGGGAAAGTTCATCACTCTTCTTTCCTCATTATGAGGTTCTTGCCATGAACAGCTGCTGTTTGGTCAGCTTTTCACTGACTACTGTAAAACTCTTCTGACGGGCTGTTGGCTGGTCCCATAATGTTGCTAGAGGCCTCTGGTTTGGCAGTTCAACAGCCTATCTTGGGCCTTTTTCCTGAGGGATCCCAACACTGAGTCTGGTTCCTTTCAGGTACAATGAGTTTTTTCCCTGGTCTAACTTTCTAGGTAAAGGAGAGGTCTTCATTATTTTGGTTCTCCTATCCCAGCATAACCTGCTTATCACACTTGTAGCTTCCATGGTTATTCTGGCTTGCACAATCCAGAGATCCAGCTTGCAATGGGCTATCTGGTGTTAAATCCATTGATATATAATACCACTAGTACATTACTTTATCTGTATCGTATATAAATTACTCCTGACTTTTTTTTCTTGGTGCAAATGAGGTCAGACTCTGATCCTTATTCCATTACATGTAAAATATCATCTTTATACCTGCTTCTGCATTCATTTTTCATATAGTTGCTTTTTTTTAGGTTTTACTTAATCATTTCTTCAAGTATAAGAGGTTAAATTATCTGCACACTTTTGAGCCATGCCAGACATGACTGAAACACTTGGTGGCAGTTTTTATTATATCAACATTTTAACATTGAGCTGAGCTTTTTGATATTTTTCTGTGGCTTTAATTACTAAGTAAACAGCAGTAAAATATGCACTATACATATCAAAATGACTAAAATGAGAGCTGTTTTTATTTTGAAAATATTTGTTTTTCAAATACAGATTGAATTTTATTAGTAGATGTTAAGAGTTATGAATCCAAAAAGATGACAAAGGGAAATACAGATCACCAGAGCGAGGGACTAACATAAGAGGGATGGGGGTGAGGAGGGGAACACAACTAGGTTACAGAAAACAGTGTTAACCAACTAAGCCTGGGGGTGGGGGCAGGGAAGGGAGGGGCTTTGTGATGCTGAGAGAGAAGGAAGATAGATGCACAGAAACCTGTACAGTGGTCCGCAATGGTGGAGGAACTGGTTGAAGAAAGTTTCTCAGTCCATATAGAGCCTCATTGCAGGAGTCCTCTTTGTGTGGAGCGGGGTGGTTCATTGCTGAAGATTCTTCTCAAAGTGAAGCCCATCAAGTGCAGAGGGGGCTCAGGCAGTCCCCTCTGGGTCCAGTCTGGTGGGGTCGGTGTACTGGCGGTGGCCCGTGACGTGCTCCATGTAGATGTGGAGTGACCACTGCGATGTCTGTTTCCTTTCCAAGATGTTGATCCTTGGAACTTTTTGTTTTGAGAAGAAATTTTGAACATTTTCTGAAATGGAATTTTTCTAAGCAAAAAATAATTGTTTGAGTGAAATTTGAAGCGTCACTTCCCCTCCTGAAACTTATTATGATTTAAAAAAAAAAAAAATCCAGTCATCTCTAGTTCAGACATAAGACCCAAAAGGAACAGATATTCCTACAAATCTTTATCTTTATTCATACTTATATGGATTATTACTTAATCTTTCTAAATGTTCATTTCTTCTCATTAAAACACTGACAGATTTTTAGATGCTTAAATGAGTGACTAACTGCTTTCATGCCTCAATTAAAAAAACAAGTGATGCTGGCTGGTGTAGGGTAGTTATATAACTCTGTGCCAAATTAGTGCACATGCTCCACCCAAAAGCCTCATTCATCTGTTGGAATGGATTTTGGCTAGAAGCAACTCCTCCCATAATCGTCTCAGATTTCATCTGCCAGGGACAGGAGTAGTCCGGATGGAGGAATTGTATGTGGCACTCCTAATTTGGATGAGGGACAAACATATAGGAGACTGTAGAGAGCAGCTAGTGATCCTGGATGCCTCTGTTCCACGATGCCTACTTTAAGACAATTTAAAAGGGCTGGATTTAAATGGAGTGGGTGCTTCAGCTCTTGTGAAAACCCCAAATCACTGCTCACTGTTGAAAACTCTGACTCTGGGTTAAATGTGTTGCTGCTTGGGTACCATTCCAGAGAGAACTTTTTGTGGCTCATGAGATAATATCCTTGTCTGTTCATATCGGTCGGGGTTTTGTCAATGACTTCAATGGAGCCAGGGCTGGGAAATCTGAAGACGGGCTTTCCATAGGTTTTGTGGAGAAACTCAGTAGGGTCAGTCAGCTTCCAGTCGGTGCTGCTTCTGCCTGATGAGAGCTTTCAGATGATTCTCAATTTGCTATGAAACTGGATTTTGTCTCGTAGCACTTATTGCTCAGATAATCCATTCATCTGTATTTGACCAGGAATTAAAGAGGCTGCCCACACATTTCCGCTGCAAATGGGAGGAGTGTGACAATGGGGCAGTTCTGTTTTCAAATGTTTTTGCATAAAGATTAAAGCTTGCATAAATTGACTTTGCTTAAATACCAGTTGTGTGGATATAACTCTATATGCAAATGTCCCTGAATGCTTGTTTTTGTACAGATTTCTCTTCTGTGGCTATGCAAAGCTTTGAAAAATCACCTCTTTTGAATTAAAAAAGCAAATCTGGTAAAAATTAACTCTGGCTTCAATGTATTTGAGTGCCAAAAGCAAGATCTTTAATCAGTTGTAAAGGGGAGCCTTAAAACAGGGTGGGATATAATTTGTTTTAATTAACACTTCCTTATATTAAAAAAAATTGTATTACTTAAGACCAGCCTGGTCAAGGCAATGCTATATACTTTGGATTAGATTTAAATTCATTATTCATGGGGAATAGTACCTTGTAACCCCAGTAATTTCATTTGGTTAAATTAAGTGTGACTTAAGATATCAAATCCTGTCCTTTTATAATAAAGGCTGTTTAATGACCTCCGTTGGTATCTTTTTATGGTTACATTTTGTAGTGCATAAAAATGTAATCTGGAACTCAAAACCAGGTATCTAACAAAAACAAATAATTGAAGCTGTTAATGAATACAGTGTTGTGTTATGATAGATAGCTAAAATCCTTTAAAGCTATGTGGTGGTGAATGAGTCAGTACATCAGTGCATAGAAAAAAGAAATCGGATATTAAATGTCTATATGCATAAAGTACTGCAGAAGAATTCAAAGCTGTTTTCTTGGGACATGAAGCAGAAAACAATTTTGTGTAAGTGACAGAGAAGAGGAGGTACCTGTAGCAGTAAGCTGTAAGCATGAAAACAGACTTTAATTTGTTTTAAATATAAGCATATAGTGGACTATAATAGCAGCATGGTGAGATCTGCAGGGCTCTTATTTTTGTAGTTACGAAGGGTTGAAGAAAACTGTATGAAAAAATCACACAACATGACATGTTTGAGACAGTCATTTTTTCCTTTATTCTGTCTTTCCCCCTGAACTTTAAGTTTTTAGTTAAATCTATAAGAAATTTAAAGAGAACTTCATGGCTTTTCTGTTACTACAGTTCAACTATCCCAATATAAATGCATGTGCTGGTAAATATTCATTCAGCCTTCTCAACATCAGCAGCAAACCTACTGCCCTCACTAATTACTATGGACTGTGTCTGTGTAAAGGTTCTTCAGCACATCCATGCTAGGCCCTGATCTTGTGAACTGTTGTGCTCAAAAGTAACATTTATGAGTGAATTGGAGGGAAAGGGCTTAGAGGAACCATAATTTACTCAGTGGCTCACTGAAATTAAAGCTCAGCTGGATTCAAGGCACGTAGAAGCCGCATTCAAAGTCTGATTTTTTTTTATTTGAAGTGTACAAAATGGCTTCTATGTACGTGCTGGAAATATTCCAGTGTCATTGGGAGTCATTATTTGCTTGTAGTCTCCCAAATGAATCCTGTAAGGAGCAGAAGTGTTATTTGGGTGTCTACTTGAAGGGAGTGCCTAGGCATAAACAAGGAGATCAAGTGAATGTACTCTTTCCCTCCCCCCAGCTACATTCACCATTTTTTGTGACAGCTTATGGGCTTGGTCTCTCTAGATTTTAGGTTTGCCCAAATAGTGGTAGTCAGCCCTGCTCCACATTCTTGCTTGTCTTCAGCAAACCTGCATACAGCACCTCCTCCTCGTTTAACATGAAAATACTTGTGTTGAGTACCTATAGCCAAACCTACCAAGAGCTTTGGGCTCCATATCTGTATTATAGCAATGCCTTGGAATCCTAGTCATGGCTTTTGTTGTGCTAGAAACTGTACCAACTCGGAACAAAAAGACATTCCCTCCCACAAAGACTAAGTAGTAAAAAGAAACAGTGAGTCAATCTTGGGCATCATGAAGGTGATCTTGGTATACCAGGGACCTAACTGTATTGGGTTTTCTCTGAAAAGGAGACTGATTATTATTATTATTTTTTTTAAATACCAGTTGTGTGGATATAACTGGCGGTCACATAGACCAAATTCAGTAAACTACTAACACGCATCATTAAATCTGTCCCTATTCAGGAAAGCCCTCAAGGGCAAATGTTTAGTTCTAAGCACTGTTTCAACCCTATTGACTTCAGCGGGACTTTAAATATATGGGTAAGAGCCCTGCTGGAACTTACTGAATTAAGACCATAAAAAAGAAATCTTGTTTACTAACAGTATGAAGAAATCTTGTTGCAACAGATTTGTTGGGTTAAATGTTACTAGAAACTGCACAGTGCATGGAAATGACACAGTTTAATTGTTGTAGAAAGACACACATGCAGCTACTTATGTATTCTCTTGGTACCTTTTCCCAAAGACTACATTTTTATATATGCTTAAGCTTATGAATCAACTGGCCCCATTGCATACGGTGCATAATCCCCTACTCTTGCTTCTTGACGAGTAGGTTTTTTTTTCCTACTATTTTTTCCATGGACTGTGGATCATTTGTATGGACATCAGTTTGGCAGGCAGATTTCCCTGGATGTCATTCATGTGCGCACACCTGTCTAGTCGCAGATGTTCTTCTACCCGCATTCAGCTGACTGGCAAAAACCTCTCATTGTTTAATTTTAATTGGTTACCCATAAATGTTGCCTCATGGTTGGTAACTCACTTGGGGAGCACGCATTTGTGTGCCTATCCTGAGAATAGATTTATTTTTGTTATGTGTCCTTTGTACTTAGTAATGACCTTTTAAATATTGTTGCATTAATTGCATGTCTCTGTAAAACAGTTTAAGCCCTAATCCTTCAGGCATGCACATTGATGATGACAGTAGGACCACTCAAAGTTATGCATGCTATAAGTATATATAGAATAAAAGCCAAACAGTTTGTAATCACATCCTTTTCTTGTCTTAGTTATTCTGAAAAACATACGAAGTAAAATTTCAGTAAACCACATGAAACTTTTGTTGCTCTTTTAATGCTGTGATAAAATCAGTGCATCCTAAGCATTATGAAATCACTGGTGGAGAACAAATTTGATTTTTTTTTTTTTCCAGCTATGGCATTGTAAGTGCCAATGCAGATGATAGTTTCATAGAGTTAGTATCATAATAACATGTGTTGAGTGTCATTGTAACCAAAACCAAAAATGCCCAGAATGAAAACTCATAACTTGGGCATACTTTGCCTAAAACAAACATGCCAGTGTGAAGTGGAGAGTTGAAGGCTAAAAGCAAAAATAAAATAAAATAAAATAAAAAACTTGTAACGTTCACTGACTGTAGTTTGAAAGCTTTGCCCCTTAAAATCTGGTTGCAATAATGCTAGAGTAAGTGGGAGGGTTTTTCAGTTGTTAGGGATAGCCTTAGAAGAAGAAATGGGAAAATCCCACTGTGGAGATTCTTGCTGACATCCACTTTATTTCATGTGTGTAATGTAGGCAGAGATGGTTGTGGTCGTCTTTTTTTTTTTTTTTTTAATGGGGGGTTGTGAAATGTTGGTAAGAACTATAATTCCCCTATTTATCAGTATGTTTAAAAGGTTCATTTTTTAGAACCATTTGTCATTAATAATAGTGCTTCTACCTTACAACCAAAGAGTGATTAAGTCCTAATAATACTGCATTTGCTAATAGCAAGAATGCTGTCTTAACAAGCTTCTTTTCAAAAACAAAACAGCCCCCTGCCCCCAAAATCGGGTCAAGAGATTATTGAATGTGATTTTGATTGGCCTGAGACCTGATCTTGTTGGGCGGGGTGGGGGGGGGAGGTGAATGACTCCAGGGAGGTTCTGAGAATTGGAGATGGACAGGAAATGTGCTTCAGTACTGTGAAAAATGTTCAAGACTGTAAAAATAAATAAATAAAAAAGTCCTGTTTCCTATCGGGAGAAACCCGTGGTGTTTAGAAGCTTTTTTTCATGGTAGTTTTCCTAAACTCTGTGCTAAGTAGTAATTCTTCCCTTAACTTTGGTTTTAAGGCTGACTAAGTTTTTGGAACATTTCCAGTGAGAAGAAAACTGGTCACATGGTAGTTTAGTTTCTTAGATTGGGCTCCCAGTATTGCTCATTTCAAAATTTATCAAGGAAATGGTCTGATAGGATGGAACCATTTAAAAGTTCAGCAGAACTAGCCCTTTTCTATAAAATGGTTTGATTTCAATAAATTGGCAATTTTTTCTAAAGAAAAAAGGTTTGGTTGAAAAATTCCTGACTAGGTGTGGTATCATAAAGCAAGCTGCCTTTTGTTCTTATTCAGAACATAAATTTCTCTTAGAAGCCTATGCCTCTTTTTCCCAGACAGCCCTTCTTTTCACTATTCATATTCTCTTAGCTGCTACAATATTGCAAGACCAACTCTGGGGAAACAGTTTTCTATCTTACTACAGATAATGCTGATAACAGACTCAATGAATCCAATCCTGAATTTCTTATCCAAGGTCAACTTGAATTGGTATCAACGGGAATTTTGCCTGAGCAAGGGTGAAGTGAATAAGGAGTTGGTCCATAGTAGTAAGAGATGGAAAAGAACTATTAAGCTATCTTACCCATCTTGCTGCCAATAGAGGATTGCTCCCTATAGTCTTTATATTTTTTACCATCTTTTGCAGTCTTATGTTAAATGACTGAAGCAATGGAACTTCTAAACTCTAATCGATCACTCTTCCCAGAAGTTATATTGATATTCAGTACAAGTTTACTTAAAATATATTCTGAGCTGTCTAGTTGCCTCTTCTGTGCCATTCTAAGTCCTTGGGGAGCTTGAGAACTTGAGTGCATTAATTTCCTTGATGAGCCCTGTATGGCCAGCCAATTAAGCAGCTACATGGACTCAAATTCTAGGAGTAAACTGAAGACCTGAAATTTTTCTTGGGTGAATTCCGCCTATGGTGGCAAAGTCACAGATAGTGTAATTGGGTATAGCCCCAGTGATGTGGCATCTAAAATTAGACACATCTACATGTGTTTTTGACTGTGCAGTTGTTACTGTACAGTCATTTAGTACCTGCTAGTACTTAGTCAAGTACTAAATGACTACATGCTGTAGGGCTATGCGAAGCTTCAGTTGCCGATTTGATCTGGTGGAGATTCGGCCCTGTTCAGCAGCCAAATCTCCAAATCCAGATTGAATCAAGAGATCCTTTACTCTCTCTGAATCAAATCAGGTGGCTTGTGAATGCTGAGATGCTGGGGTGGATGATGCGTTCCATGGGAGCCCGGGAGCGGGGGGTGGTACCCAGTGTGCTTGGTGGTGGATCCGGAAGTGAACCAGAAACACTTTTGGTCCACTTCTGGGTTTGTAGCAGAGCACATGGGGGACCTCCCCCTGCCCCCTGGCTCGGTGACTGGTGCCTCCTGTGTCTGGAGGTGCACCCGGAGTCCCCCTGCAGCTGATCACTGAATGGGAGGGGCACATGGGGGGGTCCCCTGTGAGCTCCCTGGCAGACCAGGAAGTGGATCGGAAGTACTTCCGGTCCACAGTCCACTTCCAGGTCTGCTGCCAAGCATGCGGGGGCACCCCCGTGCTCCTGTGGGACACTTCATCTGCCCCACCATTGCAGCATTCATGAGCGCTCCTGGTACCTCAAGGTATGTAGAAAAAACATTTAAAGCTGTGTCTATGGCCAAATCATTGATTCTCCAAATAAACATCGAACCTTCAGATTTGGATCTGGCCAAATCGAATCGGGACAGTGATCTGAATCAATGGATTGAGTCACTGTCCCCTGATTCAGGCCAAATCCAAATTGATTACGGCCTGTTTCTCACACTCCTACTACTCAGTAACCGCTGTTACTGTGCAGTCCAGGTGTCACGTGGGTTGTTTCTGCTGCTACTCTGCAGCAGAGTCAGCATCACGGTTTGTGTCTGCTGATGCTATGTTGCCATAGCTCATCACTACAGTGACATAGTGTCTCATGTAGATGTGCCCACTGAGTGTTTGTTCCATATTTTCACCTACAGACCTTGACCATTAGCTGAAATAAGGTTCAAAAACAAACTAGCAAAACCTGAGTTTGTCTTTGGTCCTTTCTTGCAAAAGAATCTCTCCACTAGTCCATTCATTTTACATCCCTTGGGAAGAAAGAGGGTGTGCTATCAATAGTAATGGGCCAAGCAGACAAATTGCATCACTTAACACCAAGGGATATCAGCATCAGAAAGAATTTGATAATTTCATCAGGATTAATATAATCTCTGGCACTTTGGTCCTAAATCATTGGTGACAGTTCATGGCAAAATGGAAAATATCATAGGGACCAATGACACTCACTACAGCTTTCCCTTCTGCAGTAGAATATTTTGACAGATTTATCTTAATTAGCAGCAGCAGGAGGAAGAGCGTGCAAGAGAAATGGAAACAGAGAGAGAAATTCAATTGAGTTTGAGGGAGATTATAATTAAGAGAGTTTGTGCTGTATGATTCCAAATGTTGACTTCTGACAGAGAATGAGAAATGCAATTGACTTGGATGAAAGGCAAAAAATTAAATATTGTGTTTTAGAAATAGTTCTCCTCTTATTTTTCCTTTACTAAATATTAACTCCAAGTCTCATCATTGTACAAGTCATTTGGGAAGCATCTCTCTTTTATGGAAAATGTTAGAAATGGAGCAACTAGAATAGACAGTGGTTATTTTTATGGTCTCAGGCCTATAACTGTTGAGTAGGCCTGCAATAATTTTAACAGTAAAATCAATATATATTTTTAAATGTGCAGAATAAAGTATAGATTCTCTTCAGTTACAATAGCTGCACGCTCACAATGATGTGTTCTGTTCTGTTTCTTTCATTGTTGCCTCGTGGTATCTACGTGTTTTCCAGGTATGTGATCAACTCTAGTATTAGCTCTGATTTACCATTTACTTTCACATGGGTAAATCAGACTCAAATATTCTGGTGTAATTGCTGGTACCCATGTTTTCTGATGCCATTAATGTTTCATCGTTAATAGTTTATAAGCAGCCTTAATTTAAATTACTGAAAATAAAGAAATATAGACATTAAACCAAAGTGCTGCTATTTGAAGTCTCCATGTGTTATGCTTAAAAATGGCCCATTTAATCTAGTTGCCTTAATAAAACTATTGGTTTAAAAAGACAGAACAAAAAATACTTTCTCTACAACAAATGGAACATGAGAGAGAGAGGGATTTAAATGGAAGCCACCGTGACTGCATTAATGAATGTTTGTGCAGCAAGTTGTTGAACAGGAAGTGGGAGAAGCAATATACAATCAGCTTGTTTATAGTCACAAAGGCTAGGGACAGACATTGAACATAAATTGCTTTAAGTGATCAGAAACTAGTTTAAACCTGTAACAGAACAGATGTTCAGTGCACATAAACCAATTTCAAAATGGTTGAAACTGGTTTGAGATAAACCTGGTTGAATTTACCAGATAAACCAGACTTAACTGACTTGGGTCAAACTGGTTTATGCAATGTCTGTCCCAGACCCCTTCCTGGTTTAAGTTAAACCAGAGTCCCCCAGCATCCCAGATGCTTTGCAGCCCTGGGCTGTGCTCTGCTTTAGAGAACGGGGCTGGCCCTGCTCCTCTGCTCCCTAGCCAGAGCTCCAGCAGAGACTGCAGACAGAGCAGGGTCTGCCTGGCTTCCCTCTGCCCTCCTCCCCCGCCAACCTCACTGTTCCCTGCTTAAGCAGGAATTCCCCCATCCTTCCCTCCCACCTCCCACAGCATGGACCCCAGCCCCACAGACCCTAGGCATGTCATATGCTAGCTAATGCAGAGAGGTGTCTGTGTGTGTCTCTAATTTTACTGTGACAGGCATACAATAGTGTTCGCTTAGGACTTTTTGGAGCTAATCAACAGGTCACCTGCTAATGTTTCTCCCTTCCTTCCTTGGAAAAATGCTGTTTAAGAAGAGGTTGAACTAACACGAGAGGCTTCTGTTTTGTTGGCGGGCTACATTCCTCCCTAATCAGAGCATCCTGCCAGGGCCTGACTATGCCCCTGCCCTCAGTTTAGCACTGTGAAAGAGTAGGGAGGGAAGCTCTAGTGCCCCCCAGCTTCTAGCCTGAGCCACTGTAGGCATGTGCCTGCATTTCCTCAGTCCAGAGGGAATGTCTGTACTGTTGCAAACTGGTTCAACTTAGGCAGGTTAGAGTAACATGCAAAGATTGAATCAATTCAGGCTCAGGCTTTTTGGATGTCTGACCCTAGCCAAAGGGGTTGATTCCACTGGCTCATGCCATTTTCATGAAAGCCAGGGGGTAATGAATATGAAAGACACAAAAATAGGACACCAACCCTCATAAAATATAAATAACAAAATGACACTACTCGGAGGTTTGAAAGCTTTAACAAAAATTAAGTTCAGCAGTCATATCCACATTTTATATCTATACCTGATAAGAAGGTATTTAAACATCTCCAGCTCAAAGTTAAGCATGCATGATTCTGGTGCGCTTAATAGGTATATGCACTGACACTGAATGCATAGGCATCTGCATGCACAAAAGGAGTTTGCACTTGTCTGCCTGGTTACCCTTGTCTGGTAAATTCAACCAGGTAACTTCATGCTAAAATATCAGAAAATATTCCCAGTAATGGAAATTAAAAGTTGGTTGAGGGCCAACTTAGTGTACAGTATTGCTGTTCAGTTGGATGCCTGTGTTCCCTTACTAACTGGATTCCAGTTGGGAGGTGAGCAATATTAAAGTCATCTTTTTTCCCTGCTGTCAACTGCATCAGGTGCATTTTTTCCCTTATTGACAAGTACCTAATAAGCTCAAATCTCCTCACTTCCATCTTTCTGAGGTACTGTGCTTATATATTGTAGACCTTTTGGTCTTGCAGATAGATTTCCCCTACTGCCACATATTTGGGAAACATAATACCCAGACCAAGTTTTCCTTGGAAGGCAGATATTCATTACTACAGCTCATCTGACAGGAGGGCAGATGCTCACTGCAGAAATCTGTCTCGAATTGATAAGTACATAGCAAATAGTTTTTATGAAAGGGAGGCTTCCCACAGAAAAGGAGCACGTAAGAGAATTGAACCTGTAACAAGGTAAATTAACAATTACTGATGGGTAAAAGAATGGAAATGTATTTTTTTTTAATTAAAACTTTAACACATGCAAAATTATATTACTAGGTGCAATGATCTTTAAAGAGAGTTTTCACACTGATTTACATAGATTTGCATTTTTATTTTACATAGATGCACCTTTCATTTTTTGCTGCTCCAGACTCCACTAATGTCAAGGGGAAACCTCCACTGGTTTCGACAGACTTCTGGTCCTAACCCTGATGTCCTGAGTTTTGTCCAAATGAAATTTTTGTATTTCATTTGGTTTTCTGTTGGAACTAGGTCACTCCTTGAGCTAAAGGATGTCAATTTCATTCTAGTAGGTGTAAAGCAAAGTAAAATTCTAAACTGGTGATTTTTTTTTTTTTAGTTCAGACCTCAGTATACCCATCAACCAACATCAATATACCAAACTAAACTTTTCATGGCATTCTTGTCCAGGTTTACTTTGAGGCCTGCCCAGGTGTTTCCAGAGTAATGCTAAGGTTTGAAACCTATTTTATTAAAAATACATGCATTTTTTGCCCAGGCAGCCTGTACTGGTGTATATTTGTAGCCCTTCTACAATGAAAAAGTAGTGTGGTGAGAGCATGGTGAAAACGTGACAATTGCAATTATTAATAGAATTTAACATTTTTTTGAGGGAGTGCTCTTGCATTCTACTAGTAATGGTGCAAATCACTTTGAATGCAAGTAATTAGTCATTGCATTGCTTCAAAATAGATATCTTATTTATAGGTACGCTCTATTCCCTATATGGGTCTACTTCTACCACTTCAAATTACTCCAGTCAACCAAAATAAGGGTCCTATAGATGGCTGCTCCAACACATTGTAATTACAACATGTTGGAGAAGACCCGATTAATCGAGTCTGCTGGAGCGTGCTAATTAGTGCGCTCCAGCTAGCCACCACATCTTGTGCATCAGCGTCACTGCGCTTCAGAATGATGGTGGGGCAGTTTAGCTAAAGCTTGTTGAATGAGCTCTCAGAGCCACTCAAATTAAGACGCCCCTGCCCCAACCTCAGGAGCATGTGTAAAAGCACCCGTAGGGTGTGTTTCTGAGAAAAAAATGAGTATCCTTGACTGTCAGGACAGTATGGACCTTGGTGCCTTGCAGGACAAGGCTTTAGTTCAGGGATCCGGAATGTTTTTGGACAGAGTGCCAAAAACGCCCACCAATTTGGCTTGTGAGATGTTGGCATGCCAGACGTGGATCGTGGGGGAGCTACAAGGGGCCTGATCCTTGTTGTGCCTGTGCGGCCCCTGCCCCTTCCCAGCCATCTGCCCCAAGGTGCACGTTCCAAGCAAAATGCCTTCGCGTACCGCCCTCTGGCACCCATGCCAGGGGTGGCCTACCACTGCTTTAGTTTCATCTTTGAATTGCAAAATCTCATTCAAACATCTAACATTTCCTTTCCTGTTTTTCTACTGTTTCTTACAATTTCCCAACGTTGTTCTCATTTTTCTGTTTTCCCTATCATTTTCCCATTCTTTAAGTGTGTGGCTGTTCCTCTCTTTATTATAACTAGTATTAATTTCACGTTTTCTCACTAATTACCCCTAAAACTTGATATGTATTGGTTTGAAATGTAATTCAGAAAGACCATTCCCTTCATCTACAACTTTGTCTCCTGAAAAGTTTAAGCTTTCTAAAGATACAAGATTAGCACTTAATATTTTTCCTCAATGGCATTATTTAAAGCTTGTCTTAGATTAGCAAACCCAGTGAACTTTTATAAATTAAAAGCTTTAAAAAAAGTCTTACCAAGATCTATGTTTTGGCTAGAATTAGTTCCTATTAATCACTTAAATTTCCTTTCTGTCCTGTTTCTTACTTTGCACTCTTCCTTTTTTTTCTTGTTGTTCTATGAGATCTGTTTTTAATTAAGCCCCTGTCCAGTACTTTATCAGTGAGAATAACTTTTCTGTACAGTGGTAATGATGTCTTTAATCCAAGCTTTGCAAATATCTAAGAAAAGAGAACTGTATCATTTCTAGTGTTTTTTGGTCAAGGATGCCTACAGCACTTTCCTTTTCCTTTTTGAGCAACCTACCATGAATGGAATGAGTAAAAATAACCTCTTTTTTTTCTGCTTCCTTTTAAAGTAATAAAGCTTACGAGGGTGTGGTTCGCCACTGGTTTGCAGCTGTATAACAGTGAAAAGTATGTGCAATGCGACTCAGCAAGCATTCGTGTAAAGTTCAATGCAATAGAGGACCAGTCTCTATATCTTTTATAGTAACAGTAGAGAGGGGGAAAGGAGAAAATCTGGAATCCAAAAAAGCATTTTGTGACTCTACCTTATTGGTTCATTATTTGGAGTCTTGTTATGCTGTACACACACTTTGTGGGTAAGAGTTTCTGTCACTCTGCCTTCAGCCATAAGGGAACAAGGAGCCAAAAGCAAGTGAGTCTTGGAAACTTTGAACATTTGTCACAATAAACAACACAGATAAGATAGGACATGAGCTATATAAAGCTGCATGCTATGCTTACAGTGAATGAATACCAACCAAATGTGTACTGAATAAACCTCATTCATTTTACTACAAACTTAAAACTTCCTTTCTGAAAGGTTAGCTGAGACTTATCAACCAGTTGAATAAAATTGGGGGCTGCTTTTCAGCAAATCAATAATTTTGTATGAAATCCTTGGTTTCCCATCACCTTTGATACAAAGAAAATCATATCATTTTGATATCAGGAGTTTTTGGGATGCTTCTGTAACAACCCCACACACACTTGGGTTCTTTTTGTGTGCATGTTTTCTCTGGGCAAAATGGTCCCTGTTGTTTTGGCCATGTGCTCAGCACATGCCAAGCTGGGGCCTGTATCTGGGCAAAATATGTAAAACCCTCTGGCCACATTGGCCAGAGGAAGCAGAAGGTCCTCCAGGAAGACTGAGTAAGAGTGAAGCTGTAGTGTGGCACTCCCTAATTGGACAAGGCTTTGGTGATGTCACACCAGGTACATAAGAATAACTCAACTAAGGGTTCTCTCTTAAAAGGGGCTGCTGAATTGGGAGCCAGAAAATGTGCTTCCCATGGTGGTGGGGAGGGACCTCCACCTCGGGTGATCATCATAGAGGACATTCTGGTTTTCTGCTACTCTGTTCTCTATTGATACAAAACCCAACACCTTGAGGTCCTCTGCTTTTCTCTTGAAGAGAAAAATAGAGGACATAAAAGCATCTGGTTTCATATCAATAGAGGACAGAGGACAACCAGACTGTCCTCTGAGGACCACCCAACCTCCACCCCTTTTTACTGGAGAGGCAAGCAAAAGCTGTGCGGCAGGAAAAACTTTCTCTCCCTGTACCTGAGGCTGTCTTGGAGTTTGAAACTCCTATTTCCTCCCTTCCCCACTTTTTTTTTTTTTTTTCCTTGAGTGGGGGGTATTGATCCCTGGAGCAAACTGACCAGGAATGGAGTCCTGGTAGTTTTGGCTACATAGGTCTTGAATGGGATAATACCGTGGAAGTGTTAATTCTTGGAGCAGACTAACCAGGAATAGGTCCTGGCAGTTACTGGCCACATGGGCCTGGCCCCTTCTGTTTTGTAACTGTAGTGTCTTGGCATAGTGGTGTAGCTAAGACTGGATGACCAGGCTGCAATCATAGACCTGGGCCCTTTTTTGCTGTTTCGCAGCTATTGCGTTTCAGCCTAGCTTTGTGGCTGAACCCCAGTCATATGTTTGTCTGGCAGATTTGGGCCAGGCATGGTTTGAGCCAGGCTGAGACCTGGCACCACTTGTAGTTTATCCAGGCCTCAGTGTAGTATAAGTCTGGCTGGCTTTTGCCACCCAGTCCAGGCCCAGTAAGATAGGCCTGGGCCTCCTTTTCTCTCTTTCATAGTTTATGCTCCAACCAAGTGTTGTGGTTGGGCGCTAGTTGTAGTTCAGGCCCACACCGAGATAGGCCTGACCTTTCCTTCGAGTTCTTTTGCAGTTTTCTGCCCAGCAGAGCTGGGATCGGGGCTAGGAATTTTGGGGTGCAGTATGCTGACAAAAGCTTCAGTTAACCCCTCAAAACCACCATGTTGAAGTGGAAATTGGCACTCTACCACTTTTCTCCTGGAGCAAAAGAGCCCCTTTCAATGTAAAAGGACCCACACTTTTGAGCAGCTCCTCGCAGTGCAGTGAACCCAAGGAAGAGGTCATAGGACTCTCTGATGTGGGCCCGCTCTCCAGCCCACTGCTGAAGGGTAGGTGTAAAAGTGTAGGCCCCCAGAACTTCCCATTGGGGAATCCCAAGTCCCAGACTGCCTGGATATGGGTGAAGTCCCCCAAGAGAGTGTCACCTATAGATCTTGCTTTGTAGTTAACAGTATTTTAAAATTACATTTAGTGTTTTCTTTTGTTTTTGTTTTTGTTCTCTGTAATAAATCTGGGTTTTGTTTATATGGGGCACCCCAGCAAATTTAGTGTTCCCAGATTTCTGGGTGAGGGCTTGAGCCACTGGTATAATTTATGAGGTACCCCAAAATGTGAACCCGGCTCTTTTTCCAGCCAGGCAGAAGGGTTACTCTTCTTTCTCAGAACTAACTTCAAAACTTGATGACTGAAAAAAAACTGTGGCCTGCAATTGAATAAAAGTTGCTCTTTATTATGGGACATTATTGAGATTGACTTTGCCAATTGATGTATGCCTGACCAATTATAAAGAAAGACAGTCAAAAATAATATTCCAAAGCAATTTACAAATGTGAGCTCACAAGTCAACAAGCAACATAAGATTTCCAATCCAGGAAACAGTTGGCTGATGAATTGCTTTTTAAAAAAATATATATCTATTGTAGTTGCTGATATAAGTCAATGGCTTAGATGAGGAGATTTTCAGCACAGACTGTACTGCAATCCTCAGTCATTACTTATTTTGATGTATTATGTTTTATTTAACTTATCTGAGTTTAATCCCTGAGCATAGTGTCAGGCACAGCCTGGCTTATTTTTGAGGTCATCTCCTTTAAATTTGCTAGGATATACTGTATTCTCTCTGATCTCAAGGTGCCATTCCTCTCCAAGTACGCTAACAGAATGAAACATCTGCTACTTAGAATATTCCCTAGAAATGTATGCCACTGCGTATTACCCACTTGCTCTGAAACTGGATCCTAGGCAGAGCCCATATTTTCAACAGAAATAAATGGTGGAATCTGCAATAACTCTCCAACCAATCTATGCCGTCGTTACATTAACCTCCAAATTTATAATGCCATATTTCCCCCTCAGGTTTCACTATATTATAGTTGTCTTTATATCTCAATCTCTTTATTGCTATATATAGCTGTTTATTCAGGTTGTATTTCCATTTAATGAGCAACATGATACTTGGGTTTCATTTCATTGCTATACCTTAGGATTCTTTATTAAATATAAAATTATTACAGCATTTCAACAAGAACAAAAAAATCATAAGTTCTTACTGTAGTTCAGTACCTCATCAGATCTTGGATTACAAGTGTTTCTGCAGAAAGGCCCTAATTCAGAAAAGCACTTTAGCAAGTGCGTAAAAACAGCAGGGTGCTGTAGTGGAGGAGCAATGGAGTATTGCTTAGAAGGCATGGGTTTTATTGCCAGCCCTGTCATGGGCCTTCAGGGTGACCTTGGGCAAGTCATACAAGCTTTCTGCACCTCCTTTTCCCCATCAGTAACATTATACTAATCTTCTTCATACAGCATTTTGAGAGCTACAGATGGAAGGTACCACGGAAGTGCTAGGTGATATTATTAGGTCTTTAAATGCTTTGCGGAACTGAGGTGCTACAAGAACCAAATTCTTCTTAATTTGGGAAACAGGGACCACCTACCCTAAACAGTCACGTATGAAAAATGGAATTATTTACCCCTATATTCTGCTCCATAATGTTTTTTAGTACTACTTGAAACAGAGTAATTGGGGGGAGGAAGAGGCTGGGCATATAGATTATTGTTTGATTTGGACAAGTCCTGTACCTGTCTGAGCTATGGCTCTTTGTGGTGATCTTCACCATGGCATTGGTCACAGAGGATCTACAAAGTGATCCTTCTACAGCTTTCTAGTGAATGCAGAATCCTATGGATGGAGAAGGGGGCAATTTCTGCGGTGTGGCCCTCAGTTCTCTATTATATTGGCAAGGTAATCTGTGAAATCTGCCTCTAGTCAAGGGCTTTTGCAGGTTGCTCTCTGTTACAGTCTCAAATGACGCCATGGTCCTTGACCACAATTTTCTGGAAGAAAGATTATCCCCTTTGGAAGGGCAAGGGGCTAGCAAAGCTACTATAAACAGATTTCTCATTCACAATCTGGTCTTTTCATAACTGGCAGTTACTCCATGGGGAACCTCCTGTGATGTCTTCACTGAAAGGAGGCAAGCTTTGTGCATAAATTCTGAAATCTCAACTCTCATCGCTCCAGCCCATTTCCATAATTACTCAAGTGGAACCAAGTCTCTCAGACATAATAGAATTGGAAAAAAGTTAAGTTTATGCAACACATGGAGTCGATAAGCATAGTTTGACAGTACGATGGGCCCAAAGGCCCGGGAAATCAGTGGAGATATCCCTGTTGAGTTTAGTGGGCTATGGACATGATTGTATGGACCCCTTTCAGTCATTTTTAACATCAGCTGAAAGGGAATTAAGAGGAACACTCTTTCCTTTTCTTTCTTTTCTGTTTTTTTTATCCTTTTGTTGTTCTTTTCACCTTTTGTTGCTCCCAGAAGTCACTGCTAGTCTAGAAGTCACTGATATTTTATTGGACTTCCAGTTCTTTATATGAATAAAGAACATCATGATGCTTATTTTTGCATCTTTAGCATTTACTCTTTCATTTCTCTCTTCATCATGTCTCCCACCATGGCCCTTTTGCATGGGTTAGTGTTCTGTTCTCTGAAGAGTACTCACAAGTAACCTCTTTAATATTAGCCTATGTACATCTGCTTTACTGTCATTCTTGATGTTTCTACGTTACCCATGGTGAGTCTGCTGTACAGCAGCAAAGTGGCTTGCGAAGGGCTCCAGTAGGGTAGAGCCTGCTGAAGTATGTTTCCTTTCTCCTTCTGTCCTTCAGACATCCATATTTTTTAAAGACATGTTGATTAAACATAGTACAGCCCCATCATTTTGAATGGCAAATAACTAAGTCCAATTTTCAGACTTAATTGGTAGGCTGAATAGCCCATAGGAAGTGTTTTGATTTTTGGCTCATCTTTAATGTCATAACTGTTAAAGAAATTAGTTAATGTATTTGCATGAAATTACCTTAGCAAAATTGGATTTCTTCCTGGTAATGCTTTGGAGCACATACAACACTACTACTTTTTTTGCATTGTATAGTTAAATGTTAATGTCAAAGCTATTCTTGCTAAAATTAGGAACCTTCTAGTCTTACTGTATAAGCATCTTTCTCAAATATTTATGGTGTCTCTTCCTAGCCTTATCTTACAAAGTGCTGTGCTACAGGAAGGAAAGAAAATACATCCAAGTCTGTAATGTTTTTTCTCTAGCGAGCTGGATGGTGAGATATTAATTATTTTTAAATAACATTCATTAAACTGTGTTCTTCCGTTCAAGATTTTAAAATCAATGTCTGGGAAAATGAAAGCCTTTGTTTCAAATTCTCTCTCTGATTATCTTTCCTTTAATTGACTTTCACTCGCATCCAGTCAGGTCTTAATTTCCCCATGTGGCTTTATGAGCCTGTCCATTTCCATTTTCTTTTCTTTTTCTATGTAGCTTTGCATCTGGGGACCAATTCTGTGTAGTGCCGAATAAATTTCAACTCGGATTGACCTGAGTCATTCAGCATCAGGCAGGATCAAGGTCTTCATCTGTAAGATCATAAAGGAAAGTCCATCTCCTTCAAAGTATGGGGTGTATTTTAGGAAGTGCTCAGCCTTTTCAGCTTCCAGGAAAGCCAGTATACATTGCAAAATCTATAGAGATGTCAGTATTCTATCTAATACTTATTTCCAAACCAAAAAGAAAAAAAAAAAGACTACAGATCTGTGGGTTTAATTATTTTTTAAAATTCTACATTAACCTACTTGCTTTAACAATAAATGATTACTTTTTGACTAGTTTTAAAAACCAAGGTTGTCCAGAGTTTCTCTTAAACTGAAAAGAGGGTTTTCTGGAAAAATAAAACTGTGTGGGAATCTGTTGTATAGTGAAATGTTAATGTCAAAGCTATTCTTACTAAAGTTAGGAACCTTCTAGTTTTACTTTATAAGCATCTCTCTCAAAAATTTATGGTGCCTCTTCCCAGCCTTATCAGACAAAGTGCTAGACTACAGGGAGTGAACAAAATGCATCTAAGTCAGTCTGTAATATTCTTCCTCTGGCATGCTGGATGGCAATATATTAATTATTTTTAGACAAAAAGTATTGCTTTTTAGATGCAATTCACAATGGAGAAAACGTTTATCATAACTAGATTAGCAGGGACTTGATTTGATTCGGAGGAGATTTGGCCCGATTCAGTGGCCGAATCTCCAAATCTAAATTGAATCAGGGGACTAACAAAAAGGTCGAAATCAATTTGAAGCTCTCCAAATCAATTTGGAAAAGATTCGGAGAGCTTCAGCCATTTGGGCAGTCCTCACTGGCTGCAGCAGGGAGCTGGACCTGGACTCCATGCTGGTAAGCAGGGGGTGGGGGAGGAGGGGCTGGAAGAAGGGGGAGGGGTCCATAGGGGGACCCCCCATTTATGACTCCCCTGCCCAACCCCAGCTCCTGGCTCTTCTTTTAAAGTCCCTATTCAGCAGCTGCTGCCAGGTTAGGGGGCAGTCCTCACTGCCCCCCACTGCCCCATGCTGTGTGAGGCGGGGCTCTGTCATGGGCCCCCCAACCCCTGCCCACTCTTCCAGCTGCCCCACCATGGCCACCCTGCCTGTCCCAGCTCCCAGCCCTAAAAAAAAAGCTGCAGCGGCCTTGGGGCTAATTGGGGCTCGTGCCTGGCAGCATCCCCAGCGAGTGCGGGCTTTGTTTTTTTGTTTTTTTTCTCTAGAAGTCAGGAGCTGGGAGAGTGGGTGGGAAAGCCATTGAGAGTGGTTGGGGATGAGGCCAATTCAGCAGTGGCTGAATCTCAGAATTAGATTCGGCTAAATCGATTTGGGCCAGTGATTCGAATCGCTGTCCCCCGAATGGCCCGAATCCAGAGTCAATACTAGCTGCTTTGCACAGGCCTATTGATTTACTACAGTGTCTTATGACAGATGGCCTTCCCAAAGTTTACTTCTTGATTCTTAGGTTGTGGTGGTGCTTTGATAATTGTCCAAAAGAAGGAACCGTGTTTTGCAGCGTTTCTGATCTGTGGGAGAAAAATGATTCATACTTCGAAATTCCTTTTCTGGAGGGAGAGAAAGAAGAGTTCTTGTTTGGTCTGTCCATATCGCATCATGTGCTTTAATATTTTTAATTACTTAAATTATGTGCCTTGTCATGGTTTTAAATCCTCTGAGAGGAGAGTCAGTTACTATCTCCGTTGGTGTCTTAGTAGAGCTGTTTTGGTGGAATATATGTTACCTAGCAGTACAGTGCATGAACTTGTTTAGATCCCATGTCTACAAATATATGTGAATAATCTCAACAATCCTTTGATATAAGCATTTGTTTATCCTACTGGTCAGGGAGTCAGTGTTACAGCTGCACCAACAGAGCCTTTTTCTTCACTTCAGGGTTATAGCAGATCTTGGGTTTACTCCTTGCTCGTGTTCAGTATAACAGTTCTCATATTAGTGGAATAAGGACCATAATTTCAGTTTGCTTGGTAATTAACAGAGACCCAACTGTCTGACAAAGAGAACGCTCACTGTACCTCTGTAAAAGCCATTGGCACAGCACATTAGGCAAGAGACTACACCAAATGTCAGGTCACATATGGATACCTAAATGCTGCCAATCTGGAAGAACCAACCAGCTAAGGAGCACTGGGTTCTGGGACCATCAGCACAGATCAGTATCTTTTAGTGGGGTACTGGTACACATAGTATAATTAACAACTTAGACTGCTGTTGCCCACTTGCCTCACTGACATTGCCCCTGTAGGAGTCTTTGGAGTGCTGGCGTGCTAAGGACACTAGAACTGGTGATTATGAAAATCTAACAGTAGCTGAAATGTCTTAAATGGCAAGAGGCAAGGGTTTTTGTAGGTGTTCAACAGATGAGAAGACCTGGTGACCTCCTTTGGGAGTTCAGTTAAGAGCCACCCTCTTGCCAAGAAATAGCCACCCTTATGTTTCCCTTACATTGCTTGTGTGTGTGTGTGTGTGTGTAAAATTATATACAAGCTCCTATGTTTTTCTGTAGGGGATTATTCCTCAGTAAAGGGAAAACCCTATTTCCTTTTGTAGGAATTTATACAGCATTTTTAATCTCAAATAATTGTTTTAAAATATGGAGCTTATTGAGTCTCAGTTGGCAAGGTTTACCATTGCTGCACAAAATGGTTTCAGAGGACCTTTCTGTGGAGGTCCAAAGGTATTACAGACTTCCCTTTCTACTCTATTTGCTAATTTCCAAAGGCTTGGTGTTCACTAGGCTCCCATCAAGCAAACACACTTACTTCTTCCCAGTGTTATTTTTTGGATTCACACCTGCTGCTAAAAGTTAGTTGTGAAGAAAAGGGAAAAAAAATTAAAGCTATTTCACTTGATTCTCATCTCTCTGAAAGTAAGTGGGAGTCATTGCATTGTCTTCAATGGAGACTCTGGAATAAGAAAGGAGAATTAGGCTCATTGGGCATGTCTACACGTGTGCTTTAGTGTGCAGTGCTGCACATTGAAGTGGTGCATAAAAACCCATGCTATTATGCTAATATGCAGTAGAATAGGCTATTGTGCATTGTCACTTAAAAGCTTTTGCTACTGCACATTAGGGCAGCCTAACATGCATTAATTTAGTACCGTGCGTTACATGAGCATGGAGGCTGCTCTGACGCGCTGTAATTACACTCCATTAATTGAGTCTGCTGGAGCATGGCAGTTACCATGCACCAGTTACCTCCCGCCCATGTCTCGTGTATCAGTGTCCCCATGCTTCAAGATGGCGGTGGAGGCATTTGAATTAAAGCTCATTGAACTAACTTTAGTTCAAGTGCCCCTGCCACCATTTTGAAGTGCAGGGACGCTGATACATGAGATGCTGCGGCACTTAAATTAGAGCAGCTCTAGGAGCATCTCCAATTAAAGTGCCACCTCTGAAGTATGTTTAAAAGCTCTCAGAGGTACTAAATGTAACGTGTCTTAGGAAAAGCGCATTAATGCACGTATAGATGTGCCCATTGTCTTTGATTTATAACTTCTGCTGGTTGGATTTAAGATGGTCTCATTCAATGTCTTTTCTTTTTCTGCTGTACGGACAGATACAAAATGATCAGCTGGCCTTAATAACATATTTGGGTATGGGAACTAGAAAAAAGGTAGTGTAAGATTCAGCAGGTATAGCAGAACTCACAAGCTGAGTTTAGGCGTTGTTTTTCTTTTGGAACCATTCTCCCTCACCCCATTCCAAATACAAAATGCCGAGAAATGCTTCTAAGACGATTGCCTAAAAATTCCTTAGGAAACCAGGTTTAATTTCCAAAGAGGGAAACCAAGAGGATGCTGCTTAATGAGTTAAAATTATGGTTTTAATTTTCTCTAATTCCAATATGCTTTGCTTATTTGGGGAGTAAAGAAAACATGCTATTGATATACCTTCCAGTTTTCATAGTGCATACATACTGCTGAGGGAAATCATCTTTCTATGTTACTATGCTATTTATGTAACATAGTTATATGTCTGAGACTCTCGAAACACTTTTACTAAGTCTTACTAACAATGCCTTAATTTTCAACATGTCTGAGTGGTAACTTTCATTAGGTGTTTAGAGAGGAGCATAATAGAGGTGAGGGGAGTAGTGGAGTTGGGAACTTTACTGACATACCTTGCCCCTTGCTTCCACTGTCCTATTTGGTGGTATTTAAATCTTCAGGTAGGATATCCAGGTCACTTTTTTCCTGAGCAGGATGGGGAAACAAACTGCATATTTCCCATTACCGTGTTGATGTCTTTGAAAAAAAATAGGTTGGTGCATGCTAAGAAATGCGTGGCAAGGATGAACAAGTTATCAGTGGGAAGATATTGTCAGAGAGAAATAGAGAAAAGAATATTATTAAGAGTAATAATAAACAGGCACAAGTAACCTGAGAGAGAGAGCTTGTGCTAGAGAGTGAATTTAACCTTGATTGTTACTAAATATTGGCTTCATCAAGTCCAGGACAGGAGAAAACATCTCCTGGGTAGGATTTTTTTAATACTTATTTCAAAATGAGAAGGAGCTCTTGTATTCTACAGTATATCACATATATGTTTGCCAACAGAGTTTATTAACTTATTAAATCAGCAAGATGGAATAGCCACTTTGTTCTATTTAATTTAAAACAATAAAACTAAATAATAAAATTGTGGCTTCATAATGTAGTCTCATGTTAGATAAGAAAGGCTTTTATTCCAATATTAGAATTTTTTCTGGTATTAATATAACATTTTTTACACTCTTGTGTTTAAGTGTGTGACAATACATAAGGGTGTGCAATATAAATAAAATATGAAAAAAACTCTATTTAATGCAAATAATAAGGTTGTGAAGTGAAATGCGTACAAGTGAGGAAATGTGAAGCTCCTAAAGAAACATCAAAACACTGAAGTTCCAGATGTAAGACGTACTAGTGAGTTTGTTAACAGTAGGACTTGATAAGAACCTTGACTACTTATTTTCATAGGTCATAAGGCAATTTAATCCATCCATCCTGCATAGCACAGGTCATGAACTTTCATGCAGTAATTCCTATATCAGAACCATAACCTCTAAGTTGAGGGAAAGCGTATTTCTTAGAAAGCTAAATAACTTTCATTTAAGTATTTCAGGTGGCACAGAACTCTGCATAGTGCTATGCAAATTATTCCCAAAATTTAATTAAATTTTAAGTGAATAATCTTAGCTATGCAGTGATTAGCCTATTGTGCTCCTTACCACAAATTATTGTTAAAACCAGTGGCTTACCAGGATTTGAAGAATAGGTTGGACATTATAATAAAAAAAAAAGCCAGAATATTCAGAATTATAACTAATAATGATCTTGGGTTAGAAAGAACAAAAATAAAACAAGATAAAAACCAGGGTCTTCGGAGGGATTTGAACCCTCAAATTTCAAAATCTAAGCCAATTTCTACCAAGGAGGATTGGAAGAAATTTTTCTGTGGCTAAGTTATCCCACAATTGCTTATGACAGTCCTTGTTGCATCTTCATTTTGAGTTTGCTGGCACTAACCCATCTTAGAGATGTGACTTAGGTTTGAGGAGATGGATCCATTGTCTGATCCAGTCTATCAGTTCTTATGCTCCTATGGGCTAAGTACAGATGGTCATAAAGCCCGAGGCTGAATCGATTCAGACTTCTCAGGTTAGTCTAAGCTGTGTAGATTGAACCAATAAGCAGGTGAACAGATGTTCACTTTCGATTCCAGAAATGCAGTCACATGCCTGTAGTGGCCCAGGCCAGAAGCCAGGGAGTGCTACAGCATGCCTCCCTGCTTGGATAGAGCAGATAGACTGGGCCAAGGCTAGCTCACCCATCCTGTGAGCAGGGGGAGGAGATGGTTTGCAGGGGATGTACAAAGCATCCTGGGATGCTGGGGACTGTGAGTTAACTGATTTAGGTTAAATTGGTTTATTGACCTTCTGTCCCAGATCTGCTCCAGATTCAAATTAAGTCCGATACTACATCCATCCAGGCTTATCTTAAACCAGATTCAGCCATTTTGAAAGTGGTTTATGTGCACTGAACTTCTGTTACGTTACAGATTTGAATCGGCTTCCAATCGCTTGTATTGGTTTGTGTGTAATTTCTGTCCCTAGCCCTCATGATAAACTAAGAAAGACTGAAATGAAATTACCATTATTGATGTTGCTTGATGTGTAGTAATAGATGCATCTCAGAACCCCTATAAAACAATGTTGACATTGTTAAAATCATGTATTTCTCTTTTTATTAAAAGGGAAATACAGGACTACGGGGAACAAAGGACAGAAGAAGGGTAAGAAGGAATCTGAACAGAGTTGGAGTTGTTTTGACTCATGATAGAGCAGGGGGAGGTGTGAAGAAATGGATTTGGATTTTGATATTCCACCTAAATGTCAATGATATTTTGGGTAGTTCTTTTGGTAATATCAACTCCTGCAGCCCAATGAAGCCTAGCACTTCTGGTATTGGGATGCCTTCAGTATGGTGCTTAACTTTGTTTAGTAAATTTTAGTATCCTGATCTCAAGTTCTTGGACTATAAATAAGAGGAACTGTTTTACATATGTTTTGTTTTTAAAGTGTGAAGGAGTACATAATTCTCAAGTCTGCACACATCCTGTAATATTCCTATTGCAGATTTTGAATAGCATTTTTTTAATTGGCTAAAGCTTCTCAGATCACCATCAGGAACAGAATGTCAGTTTTTTTTTTAACTGTGAATTCAACGTCTTTTGTCAAGTTGTGGAAAAACTGTTATGGTATTTTAAATGTTTCTTTATGCATGTGATATAAAACATATGTTTAAAATAGACACACTCTGTTTTAGTTCCTAATTGTTTTTTCAGTGAGCTTTTCTGCTGCAAATGGTGATGTAAGATGTAACAGTCAAAGTGCAAAGATCATATCTGGGTTCCCAATTAATCCCTGATGGATGGAAGCATGGATTCGATTGCACCTTCTTTACTTCCATCTGAGGGATGCTATGGCTTGTGATTTTAACTCTCTTGACCAAGGAATAGATGTCGTGGGGGAAAAATATCCAGATGTGTGTCCTGCCATTTTGAAGGTACAATTCAGGCTTTGAGCATCATGGCCATGTTTTAGTTGCAGGCATAAATCCTCTTGCTTTTCTGCTTATGTGCATACAAAAGAGCAAGAGATGGAAATATTTGCATATGGACTCAGAATTCTTTTTTAGAGATACAGAAATACAAGCAGGCAGAGCTCAGTCTAAGGAAAAATAATATCTTTTTGAAGAGAACAGAGAAATTATCTCTCTTGAAGAGAACAGAAAATCTTTAATATTGTTTTTGATGGAACAGCCTCTAATAATGATTTCAGGACTAGGAAGTTAGATTAGTTTTCATATGCTGGCTCCTTTTATGGGTGGTACAATTCTGTTATATTAACATTCCCCCTGAACTTTGTGAAAGTTTGGCTCTGCATCTGAGAATATTCCTAATACTACTCCCAATAACAATACTGCTAATATTGGTTAGATGCTGTTATTCCTATACTGTTTTCAAGTCTACTCCTGGCATGCACAGTGAGGGAGGCAGTTCTGATACCTACAGGTAGGGCCGGGATTTGCTACAGGTGCACTGCTAATCAAAATACAAAATGCAGAATACTGAAAAGGTCACCATGGCACGGAGCTCCATTATATTGTGCTGAATATATTAAGCATTTCATTTCTGATAACTCATTCTGGAGACGAAGATTTTAATGAAACTAGAAAATGGCAGGAAGCTATTTTTTAAAATTTTATTTTATCTGGCTGAGGACTGCAAAGAAAATAGGAAATGTGCAGAGGAAGGGTGCTACCCTTCATTGGGATCCCCTGAGTCTGTGCTTAGTTGTATTGTGGTTGTGTGCTGCTTTGCATTATAACAAATAGGAGCTTTGATCAGTAGAGATGTACTTTATTAAAATGAAGTAACCAGAGCCTGCTACTGTTTGTAGTTTCCCTAATCTGTCCTTGGAGCTCAGAGCCTTGCCTTTTAAAGCAGAAGACCATTGGTTTCAGCAGCCACGTGCCTACCTATTTATACAATTGCAGCTTGACCATATTCTCAAAACAATGGCAGTAATTTCTATTGTTTTATGGTCACTTCTGGACTACATAGCTCCTGCAACGGACGCTGTTTTCTTAATTTTATAACTACACAAGAAAATCATACAAACTCCCTATGAGTGTTCAGTAATTGGGAGTTGATTGCTGTTAAAGATTGATTCAATATTTGGATCCTCATTAGACGACCTGCAGTGGTAGCTCTTTTGATGGGTAATGGTGCAATGTGAATTTTTTCCTGTTTTTCCTGCCAAGATCAGCACTGGGGCAGTCCCTTCATGTGTGGCCCTGAAGAGCTATCGGAGGATACCTATTGTTTGTGCATCTGGGTTCTGCCTTTCAGGTCGTGGTGTGAGCCATTACTGTGGGTGTGCATCCCGGCTTCCCTAGGGCTCCAGGAGAGCATGGTGACCTCTCGGGAAAGGGCAGTGGGTGCTCTGCCTGCAGATGCATAGAGCGACTCCAGCTGCCCTCTGCTATGCAATGAGAGGGCCAGTAGACGAGGCTTCTTTCTCCTTCCCTATTTACATCTCTCTATGGACATATAATCTGGCCCTTTGTCATTGCTGATTTGGGTGGTATTTGTGTAAACCATATGTTTTATTCCATAGCTGTTTATGTAGTCTCAGGTTATAGACTTGTGGAGAGAAAAGTTGGTGAGGACACACTTTTCAAGTCCCCATGCACCAATGCAAAATATAGATCAAGACTACAAAGTTTCTTTATGCTAGCATATATTCAGCAGATAAGAAAGTGGTGTGTAATGCTTCTGTCAGTGTCTTTGTCAGATGTTTAATTGGGTAATTTGTTGGTGAGCTGGTATTTTTTGACTAGTGATTTGATGTGTTGTAACAGTATGTCCCTCTGAGAACCTCCCATTTAATTATGCAAGAGACTTGATTTTGTTTCGAGTACTTTTGATTAGGAGTTTGGGTCTGGTGGCCATAGATTATTCATGAATTGCCCTGTCTCTTTTGATAGTCACAGAGAAAATTATGCCAGCATCTCAACTCTCATGGCAAATATTTCACTTTTCCAAACCCACTGGGACTACTGAAAGAAGTAAATATTTATTTTAATGCTGTTTGAGAGCAGTAGGGTTGTTGGAGGAGAGATACTGAAGCATGTTCCACAATGTTTGTCCTCTCCCAAGCTCTGGTTTCCACTCCAGCTGGGTGAAAATATTCAGCCTGGGATTTGCCTGGAGATGTCAAAGAAGAAGTGATTTTTGCTAAGAAATTTGAACACTGCCAGTAATTCTCCTTGCATTTTTGGGAGTGGTAAAACTAAATGATCCCTGCTGGAACCAAGTGAACAGCTATTGGCATGTGGGTTTTTTTTAATGGAGAGGTACAGAACAGGATGGCATCAGTTTAAAGTGTGTTTTATTCAACTGTTTCTCTGTTCCTCTCCCCACTTGTTTTAGGCTTTAGGATTGAGACTATGAAATTAAAAGGACCTCTCTGGAAGTTACGGGCAAAGGAAAAGGATTTCCTGAAATCTGAGTTCAGATTCATGGCCTTGAGTTGAGTGTTCGGTTTGTGGGGGAAACCAAAAAGTGGGTATAAGGCAGCTGACTTCACTGTTTTAGTTTACCTTGAATTCTGTAATGGTGCAGTTGTGGGACATGATCTCACATTTCCATTTAAATTGGGCTGGGATCTGCAAGTGAAACCTCGGTTTGCTGCACAGGGCACAGTTCAGTAGATGGCATTCCTGTTATTACTGAGCAAAGGTGGCTATTGCAAGTGTTATGCTTTGGATCATCCACAGAATGTAATGTTTGAGCCATCTCTGGGTCTTAGAAGTCCCGTGTGGTCCTTAAAAATAAAATGCCAACCAGCGTTAAGTGTCCCAATGTGTCCCATTAAAAGGCTGGTCAGGTAGAGGAGGAAGGAAGGAAGGTGCTTTAATTATTTTCTGGTCTTAAAGTCTTGAGTAATATTTCTGAATGTCGTTTCAAGAGCTGCTGCAGTCTGTTGCCAAGACCATATTTGATGGCTTTTTTAAAACCCAAGTTATTTGAAAAAACCCCCCAAACAAAATGAGTGTGTGTGTGAGAAACACAAGGCTTGGTAACATAGATTTATTGTGGGGAAGAATGTGGGTTTTCCTTCATTTTAAGATGTATATTTATTTTTTGTTTTTACTGAAGCAAGTAACTTTTTTGTTGAATTAATGGTAGTCTTACCTTCAAGTGTAGGGTTGTGTTAGTCTAGTCTCTACTCCCTTCTCTTTGACTTGCTTCTTCAACATTTTTTTAATGCACCTGTTTTCTTAAAACGCTTTTCCAGGATTAAGTGTATTGAGTTTAATATAGTGAGAAATGGATGTTTGCTTAATATCTTTGCTTTGCTATTAAGATTTTTTTTTTTTGTATTGACTTATTTGAGCCCCATTCAGTATGTGATTGTGCTTTGTTATCCCAGATGCGTACTCTTGTCAAAATTCAGCATATCTGAGTACAGGCTGACTTAAGTATAATGTGAACTTTAGAGACATGGACCCTGATCCTGTTCCCTTTGAAGTGAGTGGCAAAACTTACTTTCTTCCTCAGGTAGGATCCTGAGACATCCTTCTACAATTTCACTCTTATCTAATTATGCTATTTGTGTGAGTTCGTGCCGAATTATATAAGGACTGAATTAAGCACAGGCTCAGACCTGGATGTTCAATTTAAAACTTTTATTGTTTCACAAAGTCATAAACTAAGGAGGTCTGTTGGTTCGCGAGGTTCCCAAATCAGGCCCTTGCTTTCTAACCCAAAGGCTAGGTGCGGCTGCCCGATTCAGTAGTCTCAGAACTGGTCAACAGCTCATTTTAAAGGAGTCCCTTTATCTTTTTTTAGACAAAAGATACAAAACTGTCCCCACTCTGTCTGAGTGAGGCATCTAACATAACTTTTCTATTACTTATATATGATAACACATATACATATGCATTTCTAATTCTTACTTCTATTGGTTACTAGTTAACTCATCTATATTCTACACGCTCTTTATTATAATTGGTTGCGCTTCTTATGTTAATCTCTAATAGCCTACTTATAATATTCCCCAGACTTTATCAGCGTGATATATGGTTGTTTTTGTTCTTGCCGTTTAGCCTTGCATTTCCGTATTTTCTAAAAAAAAAAACGCTGCTTTGCTTGCAATTTTTATCATACTGTCAGCATTTCTATTCAAGGGTCAGATAGTGAAAACCAGAATGTCAATCGCTGACTTCTCAACCTCCTTGAAGCATTCTGGAAGCTTTAGTGCGTTGTTAATTATGCTAGGCCTTGCTTAGCATGAGCACTATCTCACACTACTGTGGTCATCCCTGTGGTAAGAGCGCTTTGCCAATTCCCAATATGGAAGTTCCACACAACTGGATAGAGACAAACTATTGAAATTATTAACCTATTAAATTTGCATAATGCTCACGTAAGTGTTTGCAAGATCAGGGATTAAGACATCATACATTTAAACAAATGTGAGAAATTTAGCATTGCAGAGTACTTCTGATGGCTTTGATGAGAAGCCATTGCTATTAATTTTACACGGAAGATGCTCAGACGCTACAGTGGTGGCTGGTTATAAAGAACCTCAGTGTATATGGGAATGTTATATTTTGCTAGTTGATCTGCATAGGCTGACTTCACATGGTCTCCATTCATATCAGGCGTTCACCTGTGTATATAAGCTTTTAGAATCAAGACTCAAGATTTCGAGTCAGTTATGCTACATAATGGGCTATGACTTGCCCACGTTGGTATTCAGTATGCGAGGTAATTGTGCATTTGAAAGCATTTATATTTTAATTTAAATAATGAGATTTGAAAACAAGCAGAAAACAGATTGATGGTTCTTGCCAGAACCTGAGATGTCTTTTAAATATGAGGTTGATCTTATCTTTTTTGTTCCCCCATTACAAATTCACTCAACAGAGCACTTTCCTTCCAGCGGTTCTTAAACATTAAGCAAAGAAACTACAGTCACAGAAGTCAAAGCAGCCTAATAACAGATTTTTTTTTTTTTTTAATTCTAGGGGTCAGATTCTGCAAAGATTTAAGTATTAGTAAGTGTTATTCCTGTCCTAACCTTTGAAGGAGTTAGGCCCTCAAATAGTATAATAAAACTGGAAAAAAATCCTTTTGCTGCTTTCTCTTTTAGAGAAAGAACATGGATAAGTATCCTCAGGATAGAAGAGCCTTACAAAAGGGCTGGGAGTGACAGTTCAAGAGGAGATTCTTCTTTCCAGATTAGAGGAGAGTTTTAGTGTTCAGTGTTAATTGTCCACCTAACACCGTGCTTTTAAAGCATCTCTGCCTTCTAAAATTCTTCCAGACCCAGGTAATTATAACAGCATCCACTTTTCTTCAGGGGATCTTAAAGCAGTTTAGACAGGCCATTAATATTATCATCTCCCTCTTATGGATGGGGAAGTGAGGGCTCAAATAAGCAAAGCAACTTGCTCAAGGTCAGCTAGAAATAGAACCTGGGTTTCCTGAGCCCGGACTCCATCCACTAAGCAATACTGCTTCCCAAATGGAGTATGTACAGATTTAAATTATACCAGTGTAAATCAGAATTAACTCCAGGGGAAAGGCCCGAGTCTCTTCTAAGCTTTTATAACCTTCTCATAAGCCTATTAATTTATGATTCTCATTTTCAACAGCTCTACATCATTGTAAGGTACTTCCATTGGTTTTAGTAGAGTTGTTAATGGTTTACGGTACGCTCAGGCCCAAGAACGTCACCAAAAATAGAGTGGGTTTAAACATCTATGTATTCCAAAGCAAGACGAAACAGGGTTTGCCTCAGAAACCACCCTTTTATCCAACAAAACCTCTCTACAGTAGAAAAGGGCAGGTTACATTTCTGCCAAAAAGCCTTTGCAACCAAATGGAGCAAATGTATCCGTGGCTTTACAGCCAATGTACATTATTCCCAGATTCCCTGCTAAACTATGAAAATTAATCGGGTGACAAACTTTCATTATACCAACTCTAATAAACAAGAAAACCAGGCTCCTAGTGTTGGAAATGTCAGAAAATAGAGCAATGTATTAAAAGGAAGAATTTCTTTTCAAGTGTCTGCGGAAACCCTCCAAAATGTAGCCAAATCAAATCAAATTGTATGTATAGCAAGCCATTTATTTTTATATAGCATCTTTTATACAAAAGCACATATTAGTATATGCTATATAATAATATATGAAGGCAAATAGAGTCTGGATTTCAGTGCACTGCATCCTGTTAGCACCACCTGTGAAGGGAAGGCTGGACGTTGAAGATGGGGGTAGATGGCTATGAATGCATCATTGATCTTTAGGATATTTGGCTCAGAGCACATGACTTGTCTGAGAGAAGAATTTTGCAGTCATAGGCTGGGGGGCAAAAAGAGATCTGAGCCTTGATATAGGATCCAAGGACTGTCAGAATCAGCACACCCTCATTTGGCTGCAAAAGGAAATGCTTCTTGGAGTAATCCAAAAATAATAGACGTTACTATTTAGGTACCCTGGCTACATGTGTTCCAGGTCAAATAGGTCTGGAGCATGGACAGGAATGGTGAAGCTGTGGCAGCATTATGAATTGCCAGGAGCAAAGGACTTGCTATCTGAGGGGCACAGAGCATCCGAAAGTGAGCAATGTAATGCTAACGCTAAGCATCAGTTCAGCTTCACTGAACGTAAGGGAATGAATCAGGAGGCATAAAGTTATTAGGACTAGTTGGGAATTGGTTTTAGGGTTGGTGGTGGTTTTGTTTTTTGTGTGTTGTTGTTTTTTTAATTGTGAATGCCTTAAAGCTTATGATCATGTTTGTGGGCCTGGGGCAGGTCTGAATCTCACTAGCTTGTGGGAAGAGGAAGTTGGGGTTTTTAAAGAACCCCCTGGAATTGATGTCTCTGACTCTTGTGGGGATAAGGACATCCAACTCCCCTAAGCTCCTTTGAAAATCCCAGATACAGTGCATTTGGAAACTTTGCTGACAACCCTCAATTTAGCCAAGAGCCCACGCACAGCACTTTCCCCAGGAAATGAACGTACTGAACATAGCCAAAATTTCCTTTAGTGAAAGAAATGATTTATGACGATATATACCTGCAACATAGGTGGGCTGCTACACAGAATAAGACATTGTTCTGCCTTGTTGAATGCACAAATGAATAGACAGAAAAAAATAAATAAAATGAAGAATTGCGAATTATGGCAGCAATGATACTGGGGCACTAAAAGAAAGGGAGAAAGAAGGAAAATGCTTGTAAGGGCCTTTTATCTCTGTTGGAGCAGAGTGAGCACTTCTTTTCCCTCCCCTCCCCCTGCCAGGGACTGTAAGTAAAGACTGGATTAGCTCTGCTGCGCACCTATCAGCAGAATCTGAGCCAATCTCTCCAGGCCATAATATGCATCTCCATTTGTGAATATTTGAAGCTCCTTATGTGTTTTGGAGATGAAGCTGATAGCCCCAGCTATAATTTTCTTTATGCCAGGTGTTAACCTATTCTGAAGTACTTATCAAACCTTGGTAAATGGAGGTGGAGGAAATAATTCTGCTCTCATGTTCAGCCATCAGGTTGGTGCCTTGATAACTTGGAGTGAAGGAAACCATAATTATTAAGCTACCTGCACAGCAAACCTTAGCTACAGAGAACCTAAGACCACCTTGGGCTTCTTCTAATGGTAAGACTTATTTCGTTTGCATTTGAGCAGGACACAAAATTCAAGAGTGAATGCCATTGTTTATGCATGCGATTATGCATCATAGGCAAAATCAGAATAAAAGAGGCCTTATTGAGACGTGAATCACTACTCGAGTGGGATGGATTTTTCTGAGTTAGAAGCTGTGGGCACACAACACGTTTCCCACAAAATAACTTGACTTTAATAGGCAGTAAAAGTGGAGCGCAGATGTAAACACACAGCCTTAAACTAGTGTAAGTCACTGCTATCTGTGATTACAGTTCCCCCTTCTCCCGGGAAGGGAGGACTGGTGTAGTTTATAATGCTGTGCCAGTTGTGTATCTGCTCTACTAACAGTGTCATGCTGATTGCTCAGTGCAAACCTACTCCTGCTGCCTAGTGGCTGGGTGCTGTACCAGTCCCTGCTTGGCTGCCTACCAGAGAGCCGGCTTGGGGAGAGCTGGTTGTGTGCAAATAAATTTCTCCATAGGAATTGTTTTGTGCCTGATCCCTGACCCTAGAATAATTTTATCAAAGGAGGGACGGACTGAGAAGCAGTGAATTAGCCTGTAGAGTATCTAAGAGAACCTTCCCTCTGTGCCTACCTTCTCGGTACAATACAGCCATTAACAACTTGCCCACCCGAACCACCTGATAGAGGTCTGCTGGCAGCCCTGGCAGCAAAGCCCAATCCAAGGATAGGAGCTATGTACCAGAGGGCTGGAGAGATTTGCTCACTGAATTGAGATTAGCCTCAACAGCTGTGAAGCCTTTGTGGTCAGTACTTGAGGGACATCAGATGGCTGCTGACAAGGGCCATCACCTAGTAAATTAATACAACTATTAAAATGATCCACCTCAAATCTCCTCTGAATTCAGCCGT
>NW_017728991.1:11339088-11354715 GCF_001723915.1 Gavialis gangeticus | reverse complement strand
GGGGGGGGGGGGGGGGTCTGCATTTTGGCACCAGAGACAAGTAAGCGTTATTATGTTGCCTCTTGAGCAGTTTCTTAAAATAAATGCAGAAACTGGTTTGTTGTTGGCTTAATTACTCAAACATGTTTCCTAGACAGCAGCAGGGCATTTATTTTTATTTCGTTTATCCGGTACATGCTTATTTGTTTAGGATTCCTCCCTTCACATGAATATAGACAGAAAATGGTAATTAACTCATTAGTTCTGTTTACTGCAATATGTAGTTTAAAGCAGGATGGTGTTGGGGTCTCGTTGCAAAATCCTGTGCAAGCTGGTGGTATGGATGTTTGCATAACAGTAACACAGGGCTCCTTCAAAGCAATACATGGTGGTTGGAGAATAGTTACCTTTTAAAAAAACAATTTTTTTTTAATTCTAATTTTTAATTTCTAAGCATAGTACTAGCAACTGGGAGCTCCTGAAATCTGATCTGACAGGAACTTGTTTTGTGGTGTTGGGTGAGTTTGCAGGTTTCCCAATCTGTGAACTATAAGGATGTTAGTGTACTTTTGTGTCAGGAGAATTAACTGGGTGGTGAGTATGCAGCCTTAGGTAATGCAGTGACCAGGCAGAATCCAGTTAAATATCAGGCCATAAAAGCACCAGGTTTGTACCAAGTGTTGTGGAAGTAATAGTAATTCCATTCTCTATTCTTCATCTGGCTTTGAGATCCAACTGGACTTCTGCTATCTTTCAAAGATCTTCATATGCCTATGTTACGTGCACGTTTGGGTAAGGATCTTCCAAGTATGCAGTTCTGCTGTGATTTATCATCTGAAATGGGATCTTCACCTAATGACATACACTTAAGTAACTTATTACATGGATCTGGTAAAGGGGCCTAGTTCTGCAGTCAGTGGGAGTGTAATACTAATGAAGGATTAGGACATAGTTAGGAATCTAATAGGGACTTATTTTTTGAGATTATTCTTGGCTCACAGATGCTCTAGACCAGTGGCTCCCAACCTTTTTATTCTGTGCACCGGTGCTGGGAGTGGAGTGCAGCATCGGCGGTGGCCGTGGGGGTGGGGGAGTGTTGTATTGTAGTAGCTATAATTGCTTTATAGTGCTATTTTTATAATGAATTATTTAGCTATTAAGATTAACTTTATCTTATGGTTTATTTTTCATAATATTTTAATCATTATTATTCTGTATCAAATATTAAGTAACCATGGAATTAACCATCTACTTTTATATTCCCTATTGCTTAGCATAAATATATTTGACCTGTTGGTCTCATGATTTTAGAACTTAAATTCAGTATAAGAAAAATGTTTATGTAAGGTCTGTGGTATGTCTGGTATGTCTGAAAAGGGGTAATGAAAGAATGAATGATGTGTGTATATGACAATGTGAGGGAAGACAGTCCTTTTGCAGCAGATGAAAATAGCCTTCTGTGGTTTAACAGTTAAAGGTTGCAGCGATATCAAGTCAGCAGTTAAGGATTACCAAATACTAAATCATGCCTTCATCCTGATGGCTGAAGATTACAAGCAACAAACCCCTCCCCCCCCCGAAGATTGCAGACCACAAAGCCAGAAGATCGTGTCCTACCAACCCCAGACCGCTAACAGGACAAGGAAGATGACCTTCACGTTTGACTTGGCGAAATCCATAGGCTTGTACGGACAGCTATCACTATAAAGATTGAACACAAAGAAAAGGCTTTGGGTCTGTCCATCTGCAAGAAATCATTTTGGGCATGTCCAACAAGACCTGACTCCATTCCTCATGGTTGGTTTGGCTGGCCACCAGACTGACTCGAGCAACTTTAGAACTTGGTAACACCTTAACCTTTTCAGGATTGTCTGACTATCTGTGTCTGTGCTTGTTTCTTTTCTATGAACGAATGCATGAGTATGTATGGGAATGAGTGAAGCAGATTAACCTTACTGTTCTTTATTCCTTATGTTTTATGTTCCAATAAATGTGGCTTTGTGCCTTATCCCCTGATAAGATTCGCGCTTGGTTTTAATTCACACTGTACATCCTATGCGTACAACAGGGACTCCCAGTATGCAGCATGGTTCATTATTTTTTCTGCACAGTGCTGCCAAGGTTGCCCCCATGGCCTTCATTTTGGTCATGACTTGGGGTTGGGAACTGCTGCTCTAGACAATGATGCACTTTGATGCACTTTATCCTGAACAGACCCCAGGATCCTTTGTGCTGAATCCCACCATGATTCAAAAGAAATACTATAACAGATGCTAGCATGGAATCAAAAGATGCTGGCATGCACAAATAGGGTACTCTAATTGTAGCTCATTCTTTTCTCATTTAAATAAAACCTTCCCTCATAGCAAAGGAAGACTAGGGAGTATCCATTGTCCTACTTTGTTCCTATAAAATATGCTGAGTACATAAACAACAGTGTGTGATCTCTTCAATGTGCACGATTGATCTTGAAGGTGGAGATGAAAACCTTTATGGAAAGGAAGCTTTCAGATCATGCACTTCACTACAGCATCTGGGCTTCTCGGCAGGAACCCTTCTGAATACACCTGCATTCTGGTGCATTCCAAGTTAAAGGCAGGGGGGGAAATGTTCTACAGAGATTTTATGAGCCCTAGAGATCATTGTTCAATCTCCTTCATGGCGAGAAACAGTATACAGAGATGAGTTGGGTTACACTTTTCCACTATATTAGGATTTGAACCAAGGGCTTCCAGTAGGGAGTGTATCCCCCTATCACATTGCTGTCAGGAACACATCAGTCAGTTAGAAACATCTTGAATAAAACCTGTTTTTAGAATGTGTGCATTCTGCGATTGTAGCAGTCAGGAAAAGGAAATGAATAATGGTATAAAAATATAGCGTGTACAGGATTTACTGTCAAGCTGTTCAGATTCTGGTGATTTCAGCTACTGAGTTAATCAGGCCAATCAGAATTAACATGCAGGCATGAAATGATAATAATATTCTCTTCTTTAGTATGAGGCTTGAGGGGAAGCTGGAGTCTTTTTCTGGAATCCAGTTTTAGGCATGATTTTTATTACTTCTGATCCAGGAAGTGCTATAATCATCAAAGAAGCCTACTTGTCAAGTTTCTTCAGCTCATCAAACTGCATGAACTTGGTCCTCCAGCTTAGGAGGAGTGGAAATATTCATTTGCTCGGCTGTCAGTCTCTAAGTCCTGAATTAATAAGTCTATGTCTTCTGATAGCATCAGTTTTGCAGTGTCCAGGGTCCTAGATGGAACTTCCAGCTAGGTGATGAAATAAAATTTGCCTGCAGGAAAAAGCTCATAATATCAGAGAAATTAATCAATACAGACACCTGTTCAACCTTGGGCAATGATCTTATCTAATCTCATAAGGTAAACCACCTGAGGGTCACATGTGAGTCTGCCAGAGAGAACTTCTGTTGCAGTTTAAAACTTGTGACATGGGTGCTTGTGTGACTGACTGTCTCTGTCTTGGGGCAGTTGATTTTCTGTATTGATTATTTCCTCTCCTTAGTCTGTGGTTTTGAAGGTGTTAATCCTTGCTAATTATACTGTTATCTAGTAGCTACTAGTAGTAGACAATCAACTGCCCCAAGACGGAGACAGTCAGTTGCACAAGCACCCATGTCACGAGTTTTGCCTGTCAGCAGCTTGAGGTGCAGTTCCCCCCAAACCCCTGTGCCTATCACCTTGAAACTTGGCAGGTTTTGTGGCTTCAGAAGGGGCCACCACCCTGCAGTTTTCACCCCCCTCTGGTGTAACACATACATGTGACATGAGTTTTGCTTTCAAGAATTTGGGGTGCAGTTTCCTCCAAGCCCCTGCACCTATCTTCTTGAAGCTTGGCAGGCTTTATACTCTCAGCAGAGGCTACCATCCCCGCAAGTTTCATCCAAATCAGACAAAAAACAACAACGTTATAGCTATTTCATTGATACCCCATTATACCCTATGGCTGGATCTCCGAAGCAGCTCCAACATTTTTCTGAAGCGGTTCGGAAGCTCTGAACCTCTTCGGAAAGCCTAAGGAAGCCAGTGCTTCGATTTGGACATGCTGCTTCAGCATCTGAAGCATCCAAATCTTCTCTGGATCTGAAGCACAGTCCGAAGCCTCACACAGCCCTGCTAAATACTCGGCTTATGATGGTAGTCCCAGATGCCACCTGAGAACAAGTATACTGTAATTTATACTAATAGAACGAGTCCCTGTTCCAAAAGAATTTACTATCTGGAGGCTTGTTTATGCCTGTAAGTTGTATCAGTATTAGCAGAGGGGTGATTTTAAAGCCGTGTAGTGTAACCCCTTGTTTGGAAACTCTTAAAACTATTTACAAGAATGGATTTTTTTGTTTAGATGTATACTGGAAGAGGATTAAGTTTAAGCTGAAAAAGCCACTCTTATTTAGGATTAAGTATATCTTCACGGAGAGCCATTCTAGTACAACTGTATTAGTTTACTTTCCTGAAGTAATTGTATCCATTTAACTGGTAAAACTTTTCCTTGTAGATAAGCCCTAACCAGGCCAGATAGATGCAGGGTAGGGGCACCTGGACAGACTCTTTGGCTTTCAGTGATAAATGAACTATATGCAGGACCCTCTCAGCCATTTCTTTTCCAAAACTCACATGGCTGGAGAGGATGTAGGGAATGCTACCTGGCTCCTAGAGCTCCAGGTGAGGGATGCTGGATAGGCCCCATTTTATCCCTAGCACCTTATAAAGCACCTTATCTTAAAACTGTTTGCTCATCTGTCCCCATTTGTTAGCTGTTTGCTACTGGAAGGCTGTAGGACCTCACTCCTCTGATGGCTGGAAACCTAATTTTCAGCGAAATTAATTCAGTGCCAGTTTACATCCATCTGTTCTTATGCCAGCATTGTCCTTTATCTGAATAGCTCTTCTCTCTTCCTGGTGTTTATCCACCTGATGTATCTGTAGACGGCTATCTCATCCTCTGTTGCCCATTAGCTTGCATGGTTAAACAAGCAAGCTTTTGTAAGACAGGATCTCAATTCTTACCTGACCAGTTCCACTTGGGATTCATCTTTCTTGAATGCAAGTGACCATAGTTGTACATATTCTATGGTGTCTATCCAATGCTTTGTACAATAAATAGTATTATCTCTTCGCTATATCTACTGAAAATACCTAAAAGTGCATTTCCCTTTTTCATAGCCAGATCACGGTGGTGGCTCATGGTCTTTTTTTTTGTTAGACTAGTGCCCTCAAGTCTTTCTCTTCTTCAGTTGGTTCCAACTGACAAGCTGCCAACTTAGAGCAGAAATGTTTATTACTCCCCAATTTTTCTCTGACATGACAGTATCTTGCAACCTTGTGTTATCAGCAGAGTTCACCTGCATACTCCCACATTTTCTGTTAATATTAGTGAATATTAATTTCCATTTACATTGATGGAAATGGAGAGTGCAAGGAATTCTTTAGTGGGAAAGGCATTCTAGAAATAGGGTGAGGGCAAAGGACTTGAACCATTTTAAGACTTAAGTGGATAAGTTCATGGAAGTTAAGGTATGATAGAACAGGGAGTTTGGGCTCAGAAATCTGTGGGGTAAATGGAATCATGTCTTTGCAATCCTCATTTTGGAGTGCAGAGGTATCCCTGTCATAGTGATAGGTTTCTAGTAATCCCATGGTTCAGGGCATCTGCTGATCACTAGTCAGGTCCAAAAAAGAATTTTTCACTCCATATGAATACTGGTGACTTTTTTTTTCACTTTCCTCTGAAGCACTGGGCTGTTGCTTACAGCTAGGCCTTGAGGCATTTGACTAGGGTCTATTGATGTTTCTGCTGATACTTTAAAAAAAAAAAAATTCAAGAGGTTCCTGGCTAGAGGGGTGTCCAGAACTGGACACAGTACTCCAGGTGAGCTCTCACTAGTGCCAAATAGAGCAGAAGACTCACTTCACTTGACTTGCATCATGTAGTTCTGGGACTATTGAGCAGGAACTCCTTTATTATTAGCCATAGATGGACAAGAACATTGTTCAATAGCACACATGTGATGTGGATACATCTTAATCTGCTTCCTGGGTCAGGCTATCTTTCCCATAGATTATTTTCTCATCAAGTACTTTTGAACACAATTGATGCATTGTCCTTAATGGCTGTTTTAAGCCTAGCCTATAAATAGGAAACAAAAGCATAGGGCTTCAATCAGGATATTAATTTGTTACATTTTAATTAACTTAATTTATGAATGCATAGGCATACTTATTGGAATTTATTATTTTTCTGCTTTTAAGCAGTCTTTAGCTAACCACGGCAGCACTGCGATGGGTTCCCCAAGGAATTCAGTCCTTGTATTTTATTTTACACAATGCTTTTAATGAGGCTTGTAAGCAAGAAATGGAGGAAGTGTTTATAAGAGGTTTTTCTTTTCTGCCATGGAATTAATGAATTCCAGGGATTCATAGAAACACCTATTTACAAAGATCTGCTTTGTGTCCTTTAGTATTCTCTACCATGCAGGCAACTTGCTTTAGGTAAGAGGGCAGTTTCAGTGTATATCTATTCACTTAGTAGAAAGAATATATTAAAATAAACAGTGAATACATTTAGGGAGCTTTACATCTTTCTCTGATATGTAGTTAGAAGGATGATCCTGAGAGAAAATGAACTTCATTAGTTCCCGTGGAAGACGTTGTCTCTTGGTAACAGAGATACTGGGACGTCTGACGTCAGGGGAAACTAGAGGGAATAGTTTGGGAGATGGGAGAATAAATACTTCTCAAATCCCGTCAAACAGTAGTCACGAGATTAGAAAATTGCCAGAGAAAACATATAGCAACACAGCTATCCCATGGGGGGAGATGCTAATAAGATAGTGACATCTGTGTAATTCCTTTGGGACTACTCTGGCACTTCATTAGGGGGATGTTAATGAGCAGTAGACGAAGACACTTTCACCGTTGACCTGTCTCTGGAGCGTCTAATGTCTGCTGTACGTCACGGCTCTGACTCGACTCCAGCTGAAATGAATGGCACTACAACTGTAAATTAGTTGCTGTATCCTTATTTTGTGTATAAAAGTATAGTCCTCTCTGCCTCATATATGCATTAACTCAGCACTTGTGAAGAGCGCTGGGCCAAAAGCTATGGGGACTGAAATTCTCTTATTCACAGGCAGGCAGAGCCCTACGCTTCTGTCAACGTGTCTCAGTCCTGGTATGGTTGGGACCTCCTCAAGGGGAAGGAAAGAATTTTACTCTATATTTATTCAGTCCTTGTGCCTTGTCTGCTGATAGTGCCAAGGAGACCAACCTGTAGCTAGTGAACACGGTCACTTTTGTGATTTAGAGTAGACTAGAAACTAGGTTAAGACCAGACTATTCTGTTCATCAATAGCTCTCCTCTTGCCCGGAGGGAAGGGTGCATTAGTTTCTTTATGGACACTCAGCATTATGTAGTAGAACTTGCTCTGAAAGGCAAAAGATTTCCCTGTGTAAGTTTTAAGGATCCAGGTTTGTAGACCACTGAAGAGCCTTCAAATACTAATGAGTTTCAGTCAGTATTGGCCAAGGTCACATTAGAAACAGTGACCCTATGAGTGAAAGGCTCAATATCCCATTACCAACCCTCTGAGCCAGCCAGTCATGTTGATGGATATACTTTCATGTTTCTCAGATATTAACTATATACACTAGAGAGAGAGACTACAGCCACTTTCTCTGATGCAAGAAAAATCTTTGAAGGAAAGCAGAAAATGGTATTAATTTTGATTAGTATTTATAAATAATAATACTTCTGCAGAGCTGCAAAAGAAGCATTGTACAAAATATTAAAAAATCCTAAAGATTTTAAAGTAGGAAGATATCCTTTTGGGACACAGCCTGGAAATTTAATGGCCATTCAGTTTGTAATTTTCTGTGTGGGGATATCAGATCAAACAGAATTTTAAGCCAGCAGCAGCATGCCTTATTCCAAAACCATTCATCCTCTGCTAATTTGCCTCATGACATATAGTACAGTACCTTTAGAAAATTCTTAAATAGATTAAAATTGTATTTAGGAATGAATTCATCTTGAGCTTTATGAGCTGCAAAAGTGCAAGTTAATTGAAACTATAATATTAACTTGGAAACATAAAGAAGTGCAAGCATATTTAAAAGACAAAGAGAAAAATCTGTAAGCATCAGTTCATATGCAGAGATCAATATAATCATTTTGCTTATGGTTCGCTACATGCAGCATCTTGATCAGCAACATTTCTATATAGCTTGGAGAGTGTTTCTCCTTGCATAATGCTGTCGCACAAAGACTGAAGCATTTTTGTGGCATTTACCAGGTTTTGCCAATTCTAGTGAGAACAAAATGCCAAAGCTTACTTTCAAAATGATAGCCAATACCAATTAATACAACTTGTACAATAATTCAGCCCTTTGTTTGGAATGGGGGCTTTCATTGCAGGTTGTACAGCACCTGACACAGTTGGGTCCTGATTTCTTTTGAGGCCGCTAGGTGCTAGAGTCCTACTAATACCATATGTTAATGAAGAGTGCATCCTATATTCCCAGTAGAACAGACTGAATATTTGTTACAAGCCAGTTTTAGTGCAAAAGAAACCCAACTACTGTTCCCAGTGAAGGGAGTTTTAGTGCCAGTAATGCAGGCTTGTGATTTAATTTAATTTTTTATTTTTTTGGCACTGAAGACCATAGCTTCAATCCCTACTGACTGCCCCTGTTTGAGGTTAAGCTTGCCTATTGATTTGAGTGGGAGTTTCAAGTGCACGTGAATTAATTTGAAAATTATAGCATGATCAAAGCTTACCCATAAATAGTAATTTCTTGTAGTCTCTGGAATATACAAAGCCAGACTTTTTAAAGGAGGAAGTTTGTTGGAGGTGAGGGGGAGGAACTGATTCGTACTTTCTTTATGGCAGTTAATAAAATAATCCTTGCCAAAGTGAAACATTTACAAGAACACTTGACCGGCATGGTTTAAGTAGGGATGGTCATGTCTTGAGCAGGAGTTTGGACTGGATGGCCACTTGAGGTGGTTTTTTTTTTTTTTTAATTATTTGTCTATGATTTGAAGTCTCTGCAGTCAAAAGTAACACGAGTTTGTCCTGACTTCTAGACCAGTGTAATAGCCTGAGGATCAGGGTACTTGAGGTCCCGTTGCTTCCTCTGATAAAAGCAAGCCATAACATTTTTTTGGAAATGCCAACCTGATTTTGTTTGCAAATGTATTATAATGGTCCGGAGCAATGGAAACAGCCGTATATTTGTATGTTGGTTTATTTATTTTTAAACCTGCCATTTCGGAACTGACTTTTTTCCGAGTGAGCCATATTTTGTTTCCAGTTAATTCAGCCAGTAAATAATTCACGACAAATATAGTACTCATACAAGATTTGCCTAAATCAGAACTAGGGTGACATCCAGGCTGATGCATTAGGCAATTAAGTTATATTTAACAAAAGCCCAGTGGATTCACAGTGTCTGTGAATGATGGAGTAACTATACTATCTGCATTAATTCATTCAAGTATTTTTGCCTACATGAACTAATATATACAATGTTATGTAGTTGATATAATTAAATGCAACTGACCCGCTACTTCAAAACCATGATTTCAAAGCTTGCTGTCAGTGTTCTGCCAAATGGTAGATGTATAGCAGAATTGCGTTTACTAAATCCAGGGTTTTTAATAAAAAAAAAAAAAAGTTAATATTGTACCACAAACCCAGTATCCATTAAAAAAAAAAAAAAAAAAAAAAATCAAACCTTTCCCTGGGTTGCAAATTCTTGGGGCCCATTTACAGAAGTCCAGACTAGGTGTTAAACCAGTTAATTCACATTTTTTTTAACCCACTTTGTATGTGCATTGGTGTGCAAGGGTTTGCCCCGTCAAATATTTGATCTGGTTGAAATATTGCTGTGGTTTAATTTTTTGTAATGAAAATTGCTGTCTACATCATGGTGGGGGGAAAAAGTGGGAGGTGGGGAAACATTGACAAAATTTTTCAGTTGGCTCTACGCACAGATCCAGCGCGAGAATATGATTTCCCTGCTCTGCTTGCCATGTGGAGATTTGAGGGCTGAAGTGTCGTGAGTCTATTCTGGGTTGCGCTGAATTTGGAGATGGACAGGCAGGCCTTAAGAAGGGGATGTGTTCTCTGTACTGTATCTGAAATCGTTTGTCAGCACATTTTGTGCTCCTAATACAATGCAATTCCAGGACAAGGGAACAGTGGAAAGAGGAGCCAGGGGTTTTGTGACCATATGAACCAGTGTATAAGGAGACAATGTAGGAATTGCTGGCATTACACAGTCTGTAGAGGGATTTTTTTTATTCAATTCCCTCTTCCCTAACCCCACCAAGAGCTCCCCTACGCAAAGCCTGGTTTAATAAGTTCATAGCTGTTAGGGACTAAAAGGGACCTTACAGATCATCAGGTCCAGCCCCCCTAGACATACGCAGGAAAGACTGCTGGGATCAAAGGATCCCAGCAAGATGGGCATCAAGACACTTTTTGAATATCTCCAGGTTGTTTGATTTTAGTTCGTGATGTGGAATTTAGCATTTTTTTCCTCTTCTGGCATTAATAGTTATGTCCCTAAACTACCATTGAGTTGATCTGGGATTGAAAACGATGGCATTTATACAAATAACCAAAAGCTGAGTGCACTGGGAGAGAGAAAATCCGCTTACATTAATCACAAACAGCCAGCTAGGTAAGGACTCTCAGGAAGTGAATTTGTTCTTCTATAGCAGTAGAAATTGGTGGTGGGGGGGGGAACTTTTTAAACATAATCTTTTCTTTTGCTATATCTCTTGCACTCGGGCTAAAAGGAGTTCCATTTTCAGTCTGCAAAGGAGTTCCTGAAAGAAGATAAAATAATACAAAACAAACCTACCTCACTGTGGTTATTGTGGCATCATTATAAATATTTAATCACTGCTATGTTTGTCCATCTAGTTCTGCCTCTTCCTTTTAGCATCACAGGGACTTAGGAATTGTTTCTATTGCCTGTTGTAAATTGGTTTAGTTTTACAGACTCTGTCTGTTTAAGTGGATTCTTTGCCATTCTGCAGAACAGAGTGAAATTACCCCAACTGTGTTTTCCTGACACAGTTTTTTGTCTTTTCTGGCATTGCTAGGCTTTCACATTACTGTGGAAATGTTAGTAAGTAATGAACACTTTCAAGGCTTTTCAAAGGGACACGCTGCGGCCATGAGAGGTTATAATCCCTTTGTATTTAGAAATGATGTAATTTTACTCGCAGGCAGTACACAAATAAATAGTCAACTACAGTGGAGGAAGTTAATGATGAAAATCAGGAAGTAGAAACACAGGTCTAATTCTTCATGGGTTTGGACAAAGCTCTTAGCCCTCCTCTCTCCTGCCTTATATGCTCAGCCTAGAAGCCAGAGCTCCCGGGACAGTTGTGGACGTTCATGTATCCAGCTGTGCTGCATGCTCCCCAGGAGAATAGTATGATTTTTGAACTGAAGAAGACTTTGTCCTCCAGCCCCCCAGGGCTCAGAGAAGAAGTAAAGCTTAAAATCAGACCGTTAACTTGAGATTTGGGAAACTACTGTTCACTTCCTGTGTGGCCTTGGGCAAGCCCCTGATTTCTCTGTACCTTGGTTCCTTCTGCAAAATATGGGTAATAGTCTTAATTTACTTGTGAGGATAAATATGTTAAACATTGTGAGGCACATGAGTACCGAACTTACACAGGCACATAAGGGAGTACTTATGGAAGTGTTTCATGCTGCTAAATGAGGAAGCAGTAGAGCTTGTAAATTAGATTGCAAACGGTAAGCAATGCAGCAAAACAATGCCCATTTATCAAATGTCCACCTGCGGCTCTTTTTTGATGTCTGTTGGACTGCTGTGATTCCTATGTAGCAAGGCACTGTGGGCAAAAGAATTGGCATCTTTGGTCTCATTCATGCACAAAAATTATACCAGTTTAAACTGGCCTGGAGCAAATAATGTTGTGGTCTCATTTAGACCTGCTTAAAGCTGGCTGTATCTCTTTAGCTGTTAATTTCTAGGGGCAAGCTAAGCTGCTATAAACCACACTGGAATCAATTTAAGTCTCTCTGGACACAAAGTTTACATGGCTTTATCTAAACTGGCTTAAAAAAATCAGATCCTGAGGGCAGGGTAGGTCTGCAAATTTAGCTACCAAAGCCAGAGGAGCCAAGAATTGTTGGAAGAAGATATGAGCACGCTTCGGGAAGGCACCCGGGAGTCTGGAGATCTAGGTTTTATTTTTGTCTGCTACAAACTTCCTGTGATCTAGATTTCGAGTTAGCTGTTGTCATTGCCAGCAGATCCCACAGTTATTTCTGGTTTTAGGAAAAGGGATAACCTATGGGACCTCAAATTCTACAAGTGTGTTAACTTGGCAAATGCTGACTTGCTTGTGGTGACTATTTAATGCGAGTGCCTCCATTCACTTATCTGATGAATGCCAGAAGTTTGATGAGCCTAAACCCATTCATGATAGTAAAGTGCTTACAGATCTGGGGGGGAAAGATGCCACAGACCTAAAAAGTAGCAATTTCACCAATAAAGACCAGAGAGCAATCCAGGCAATCTACACTTCGTCAGTGCGACACATACATAAATTTAATGCCAGACCTTCACCAGAGAAGGTAGATTTCCAAAACTAAACTACAACTTTCTTATGAACATTCATCTGTTGGAAAGAGGTAGACACTGAAAATATGAATCTGTTGCAGCTGTTTAGTTTTCTTTCTTCTTCTTCTTCCTTTGAGTAAAATCAAAGCCACAGTTCTATTTTTAGGAAGCTATTGTTAGCTGCTCTTTTCAGCAATCATATTTTCAAATTTATGTTGTTGTGACATCTCCAATCTGGGTATGGCGGTTGCATGAATTAAGTTAAGTGCTGTTGTTCAGCTTGATTAGGAGCAAACTGAAATATCCCTGTCTCCTTTCCCTCCACTGGGTATTATTGGCACACTGCTAAATAGAGCATGTAGCTAGGCTTCTAGATCCTATATAAACCTTATTCTCTGGTTAGGGTCTGGCTGAAGTGACCAGCATGCTCACACTAAGTTCAGTGGGGAACTGAGAGGTGAACATCTTGCGATCCCTGTCACTGAGAGATTGCAGGGATGTAACTGCCTCAGCTGCATATGCTTGGATATTTTAATTGAAGCAAATAGCCATCTGGGGGTTATTCGTGCTTCCACTGATGTTGGGAACCAAAGTCCTAACTTTGTTAAGTGAGAAGAAGACAAAGGTAGGAGGAAAAAAAAGCTGTTGTTATCCATACTTTACTGATAGGGAAAATGAGGCCCATAGAAACTGTGACTTTCACTCAAAATCACCTGACAAAACCGCTTTAAAATCCCAGCTCAATGCTTTAACCAAAAGTTATTCTTTCTCTATTAGTTGCCAGTACAAAATGCATCACTACCTATCACTGCCTACAAAATGCATCTCTGCCTTCTAACTATTGTTAGAAGAATTCCTTTGAGATGAGATTAAGAGCTGTTTTGTTTGTATGGTTTTCCTTTTAGCATCCTTGTGTTTCAGTGAAAAAGACATTTTTCCCCCCCACTTAAATTTGTGAATGGGTTAGATTATCCTGGAATTTAGGATGTGGGCTAAGTCTCATTTTATATGTCAGAGCCATTGAATTATGGCTATCATTGGGAAAATCTGAGCCCAAAGGATTGAAGTGTGGTGTAGTGAGGCATGACCTTTTCTCTCTCCTGAGTTTTGAAAACCAGTAGAAGCTTTCCTGATAATGCTTTTTCTGAGTAGTATCCAATAATAGCCAAAGTGGCCAATGACCCTATTTCTGTTTAGAGAAGAGTGCACAAAAATGTATTTCTTACACATTTTGCCTTTGCCACATTTTTAATATGTTCTTAATGTGGCACTTCTGCTTATCCTAGCCTTCTTCAGAGAAAAAAAAAAAATCTTATAGAGAAATAGCTGCTTAAATCACGGCACCAGATACTCAAGCGATCTCCTTTTGAAAGCAACCAAGCCAGAGAAGAAAAATAGACAGTGGCCTCTTTCTGTTTTGAAATGTGACATTTTCATATGTGAATGTCCCAATGTAACAAAACCTCCTGTAATAAATGATCCCTACAACGCTCTCGATCTCTACCAGTCCCTGACCTTTCATGTGTAAGTACTGTGCTGAGGGCAGCCTCATATTTTGTCCTTCCTGTCAAACTCTGCCTTAATGCTTTAATTTCCTTGTGGCTGCAAGCAGAGGGTTTTGCAGGAAGGTGTGCGTGAATCGTGGGTTTGGGAGGCTACAAAATCCTACTTGCCTGCCATTGGGAAGCCCCATGGGGTGTATGGATGAAGGTACTGAGCGACTTAGGGTTGTACATCTCTGTCGGTAAGGACTGCAAAACCACCTCCTTCCTGCCCTCCTTGTGTCATCCTTCACCAGGCATGTACGCCCTTACCTTCCGCATGTTGTTTGCCTAACACTGTTGTTTAATGCTATCCACATGTCTATTTTAGGCTCTCTGGAAGCTATTTATTCAGCCTAGATTTAAACCACGATCCGTCTCATACCCTACTTTGGAAAACTGTGACTCAGCAGTGACTCAGGCTCTTAAGAATGAATTATAACATAGTGGGGGAAAACAGTCTCTCATTTTCAGTTTTCTCAAAGAGCCTTTCAGCGTGTGGAAATGTGGTTTCTATTGACAACAGAAGCATGTTTGAGTTTAGCAAGCCTTACTGTTTACATGTGTAAACATCATGTACTGTTACATTTGTACAGAAATTTTATTTTCTAAAATTGTTAGCTGCTCTTCTGTCTTTCTTTACAAAATGCAAGAGAATTTTTTATTAAATATGTGTGTGTTGAAGAGCACTGGGGAATTGATCAATAGAGAATGGATTCTTTTCATCTTAAAGCTGGTTTGTTATAAAATTAAGTTGCCACTTCCGTGTTTTTCTTCCCTTTCCTATACTTGCTGTCTGCCATCTCCTGCTCCTCTTGCCGCAGGCCTAATAGTTAGAGGCTTGAGCTGCCTGCATTGTAGGGGTGTGCGAAATGGGCCCTATTCAGTTTGGATTTGGATTTGGCTTAAATCAGGGACAGTCATTTGATTTGTTGATTCGGATCACTGTCCCCAATTTGATTCAGCTGAATATGAAGATTCAATGCTGATTCAGAGAGTCAGCAATTCGGCTGTAGCCATGGCTTTAAGTGATTTTCCTACATACCTCAAGGTACAAGGTGCGGCTCATGAGTGCTGTGTTGCTGGGGCGGATGGTGCATCCAACAGGAGGGTGGGGGGGGAGGTGTGGGGGGCCACGTGATCGGCGGCAAACCTGAACGTGGACTGGAATTACTTCTGGTCCACCAGGGAGCATACATGGGGGCCCCCACACCCCCCCAACCTGGCGATCAGCCACAGGAGGACCCCAGGTGCCCCCCAGACCAAGGAGGCACCAGTTGCTGAGCTGGGAGGGCATAGGGCGCCCCCCCGTGTACTCCCTGGTGGACCCAGAAGTGGACCAGAAGTCCTTCTGGTCCACTTCCGGGTCTGCTGTCAAGCACGCTGGGGAGCCCCCCGTGCTCCTGTGGGGTGCTCCATCTTCCCCACCATCGCAGCATTCATGAGCCACCTGCTACCTTGAGGTACATAGGGAAA
>NW_017728991.1:11331726-11334088 GCF_001723915.1 Gavialis gangeticus | reverse complement strand
GCCCCCCGTGCTCCTGTGGGACGCTCCATGCACCCCAGCATCGCAGCATTCACAAGCTGCCTGGTACCTAGAGGTATGTAGAAAAAACATTTAAAGCTATGTCTCTGTCAGAATCGCTGAATCTCTCCAAATCAATTTGGAGAGATTAAAGGGTCCTCTGACTTGATTCAGATTCAGAGATTCAGCCACCAAATTGGGCCGAATCCCCACCAAAATGAATCGGGGACCAAAGCTTCACACAGCCCTACTGCACTGATTGTAGTGGAAGATTGGGGTCAAAGCTATCAATGGCTTTTCTTTTTGAGCTTGCAGTAAATTAGTTCAGGGGTGATGAACTTGTGGCAGAGGTGTCACAACTGGCATGGACTTCCTCTTGTGGCACATAGCAGTTTGAGGAGGGGGCAGGCAGCACAGGAAGTGGATGACATAGCACCTGATCAGGCAGGGCAAAAAGCAGAGCAGCATCTTGGTCAGGGAGCAAAAAGCTGAGCGGGAGCCTGAGAAAGGAAAAAGGATCACAGTGGCACTTGGGGCTGATTTCTGGCATGCCTGCCAAAAAGTCTGGCTCCCACTGAATTAATAATTTGTGAAAACTAGTCAGTTTTTCACAGCACTGATGACTCTCCTTACAAGACACTCAGTATGCGATATAAATAATGGAGCTGGCCAGCCTTTTTTAATCAAAAGTTTAGGTTTTTTTTAATTGAACTTTTTGAAGTAAATTTGCATGAAGAAAATCAAACCTTTGTTTTCTGAGGTCTTGGCATTATATTGGGAAGTTTAATTATTACAATGTTATCAAAATGCTGCTTCGGTTTTTTGTCTGCTTAAACTAGGATTTCAGCAACAAAAAAATTCAGTAGCAATTTGAATAAAAAACTCCTTTTTTATTTGAAAAATGCCCTTTGAAATAATATAAAACAATAATACCTCTCTACATCTTACTCTTTTTTGCATAACGTGTTGTTTTTTTTAATCCAGCTCTATTGAATCCCTAGATATTGGAAACTCTTGATTTACCCAATGTAATGGCAGCAACAGAAAAATAACTAGTGCCATTCTGGCATTCTGAAGTCAGAGTATGACTTAGCAGGTGATGAGCAAGTATTAAGTGGAATTTTTCAATGGAAAATTGAATTTAATGGAATGAAATGTTTCAAGAGAAAGCAGATACTTTTAAAGTCTGGCAAGCTGGAACCTAAAATCATGACAAAGTTTAAAAACATGCAAGCTATTTTCCTCAATAAGTTGGAAGCAATTTTATAAATTCATTATTTTCTTCTCATTTGGGAATACTTTTGAAAATGTTTTGTAAAGAGTTACTTACCAAATGAAATCTAAATGAAACAAAAGCAGAGCAACAAATTACAGCATTAGTTCTCTTTAAAGGCATGAGAATATGTGCAATAATATACACAGCATTTTATAAACTAAGTATTGTTTCTTAGTCAGTCATGATGGTTTACCTTAGGAAGGTATAGCAAAGAATCTGATGGTAAAATTTTAGGCTGTATCATCTGCCTTGTCAGTTTTAAGACAAACTACTAGATTTAAAAAAGGAGATCATAAGGAAACTGTAGATACCAAGTTGACTGGGGTGCATTAATTACAGCTTTGAATGCCTTCAGGCATATTCTCCCCTCCCACTTAGGAGCAGGTAATCAGGATGATACTCTGCTATGCAAAGTTTGTTTGTTCGTTCTCGCTCTCTCTGAAAAAAGTCAGTCTTGAGAAAACATTAAGCTCCTGCTTGATTTATGGAGGTTTCAAGACAAATGATAGGCTGAGCATACGTGACTTAATATTCTTCCATTTGTGCTACTGTCCATGTCCTATGACCAACAAATTGCGCTACATTTTATGCCATTCTGCATAAACTTAAATGTAGAGTCTATTTTTTTTGTAAACCTGCCTATTTTTTGTTTACCTGTTGTATTCCATTTACATAGGACCATGGGGCATATATATGCTGCATTTGCTTCATAGTTCTATAACTATTGTAAGTTAAATTGTGCAAATGGCGTATGCCTCAGCACTTGATATGCATCTAATTTATGTTGATGTTTTAGCGAGAAACATTGTAACAGGGCTACCCAACTATCAGTGTGAGAGTAGTTCTTTTTCATTCTCTTAGTTTTCAGTACTTTTAGGGAAAATTTTAAAGTATTGAGTTTTTTCGTTCACATTTCTGTGCTCAGGAATTCTAGAAAAATAGCCAGCACTGGGTTCTTCCCAGCACTTGGCATGGGCTGCACTGGGCAAACTTGGGTGCTGGCCCTGGCCCCAGCTGCAGTGGCAGCATGCTGTCATCCACATGCTCTGCAGCTGGTGAGTGCGGAGCTTTAAAAAAAAAAAAAAAAAA
>NW_017728991.1:11330963-11331716 GCF_001723915.1 Gavialis gangeticus | reverse complement strand
AAAAAAAAAAAAAAAAAAGCGAAAAAGCCTTGCACTCACCGGATTTTTCAGGGGTGACTGGGGCCTCTAAGGGCTTGTGGCAGAGTCCCCCCATGCAGTGCAGGGCAATGGGGATCGACCCTCCACCTAGCATCCACATGACAGCTGCACCATGTGGGTGCAGCATGGCTCAGCAGTGCTCCGCATGCTGTCCTGGAGCTGGGGCAGTTTCACATGTCAGCCAGAGCACCCAGTTCAATTCCCCAGCTCTCTGATCATTCTTCCCACTCTTCCCAGGGGACGCAGCCCCTGGATCTGTGTGTGGGGTTTCAGCTGGCTGCTGCTGCCAGCTGGGGAAGTAGACCAGAGCCACCGCCATCCCCAGCTGGCAGTGGCAGCCTGCTGTCATCCCACATCATCCTGGGGCCAGTGTCCCCTGGGAAGAGTGGGGGAAAGATCAGGGAGCTGGGGAATTGAACAAGCAACTGGAGGAATGTTCAGGGACCTGAACATTTCCTCAGCCCCCAGGTCGATTCCATCCCCCCTCTCCCTAGATTCTGTTTAGCTGGCTTCAAAACCCAAAATGTTTTGAAAGTTTCAAAACATTTTGAGTGCCCTCGTTTCATTTTGAAGCTATTTTTGAAGTTTTTCATTTCATGTCGGTTTTGCTGTTTTGAGCTCAATACAAGTCGAAACAGCTTCAAAAGGAAACACCCATCGAAATTTCACACAGCCCTACTTGCCACCACTGATTTTTTTTTTTTTTTTTTTTTT
>NW_017728991.1:11327060-11330916 GCF_001723915.1 Gavialis gangeticus | reverse complement strand
TTTTTTTTTTTTTTTTTTTTTAAATCCCATTCTAGGGCCTATCTGTATTTCACAGTAGTGGAATACCTTTAAAAATCATTTCCTAATTGTCCAAGGGCATCTAAGAAAGTTAGAGCAGAGCCAAGAACTGATTCTGATCTCAGTATTTTGGCAGTAGAAATACTGGGAGGAATTCTTCAGCTTTTGTGTGTAGCTAAGAGATGGGCTTAATCATAACACCACTGAATTTTGTAGGCATCCAAAATTCAGATCTTGATCCATATTAGCACTTTGAAAATGAGTCCATTGAACCAGCCCCCTCATGCAAGCATATGAGATATGCAACCTTATGGAAGTTCATGTCAGGATCAAGACCTTTAATACCCTCTTTTAAAATCAGATGCTGTTACATTTCCTGTAAGTAGCAATTTATTCCATGGATGGGCAAGCTAATATCGGAGAGATGCCTGATGGCATTAGGTACTATTAGGTATAAAGTTGTCCAATTCTTCCTCCATGATACAGTCCATTTAGGTAATCTGGCTAGAGAACTGAGTGTTTGTTTTTTTTGAGGAAGCACAAAGCATTTAAACTCCCAAGGATTTCAAAGTGCAAAGGATTTCAGCCTTGGGTAGCTAAGAACCCTTGAGATCCTTTGTACATCCCAGCCTACATCTGCTGTTACAGAAATCACAGTATTACTGTTGCAGTATGATATCAGTACTAGATAAAGGCTTGGATGGTTTTTTTAAAGAACACAGGTATTCTTCCATGACAGGGATAAATGTGAATGGTAAGGTAGCCCATTGCCTGAGGTGAAGTTTCATAGGGATTACCCTCTTTTTCTATCATTGCAGCTAGCTCGAACATGTTATTCTGTTTTTATATGTGAGCTTAGCATGACACACAACCCAGCCAAAAAACAATGCATCTATGATTTATTTAGCTGAGATCAAAGACATACAGCTGCAAAGAATCTAATTAAAATTTGATGATGCAGCAGGCAGGCTACATCTATTATTTAATTTAGGGGTTGTGATCTTATTCAAAATTAGCTTCCAGATTTCACTTACACTCTTGGGCTGCTAACATACTTGTACTCAGTCATTTTGATATGAAGCTGAACTGCCAACATTTGAAGATGGATTCTTTTTTTCTGTATGCCTTTGGAGTTTCTTAGGGAGAGAAGAATTTAGTAAAATCCAGTCTTGAACTGCCATAAATCAAATATATTTTTGACCATATAGACAATTTAACAGAACCACAACCAGATGGTTTTGTTTGAAGAGCCAATGAGAAGTTAGCTTTGCAAAAGTGAGTGGTTAGCTTACTATATGTAAAAAATTGTGTTCACATGGGATGTAGATGTACGTTTGACCTATAGTTTCAGAAATTATTTGGGAGTTTCTCAAACAAAGACGGAAAAATAATGAATATTGGCTATTTCTGAAATTCTAACCATCCTGGAACTCTGGGAAATCTGAAACTCCAGAGATCTGGAACTAAACAGTCTGTCAAACAGATTATTTTCAGTTCTTTAGAATAAGAAAAGGAATGGGTATTTTCCTGTTTTCCATAACCTTGTTAATTGGAGAAATAAGGTGTACTCTTAATCAGTTCTCTAAGTAAATATTAATGGACTGTTTAAAAGTCAGCTAGGGTATGGAGAACATAAGGGAGAGGGCTAAGTTAGTGTTCACAAAAGATACGGTGTAATGTACCAGACTAGCAGCCTTGGATACTAACTTCCTTTATCCATAAAACAGGCTTTGATGAGTTTACTGGCAGGATGTAGTTCTGAGCCAGCTACGTGTCATAGTTACAATGATATAACTGCAATTGGTAGACTTTACTTCAGATTTATGCTGTTGAAACGGAGGTAGAATCTTATCTATATGAAACAACCTTCAACTTTTGGGAATCAAATGATTCACTCTTTGGGCATATCCAGACCCGTGTGCATGTGTGGTATGTGGTGCTGCAGACTCATCTGCGGCCCTGCAGACTGCACGCACTGCACATGCAGGTGTTCGCCACACTGCTAATTTGCAGCACGGCGGGTTTTCTGGACCCCGGGAGATCCTGGTGCCAAAAAAGCCCGCACCTGAAAAAAGCAGGTGCTGGTGCTGTTAAGTGGTGGCAGTATGTGCCACCTGCAGTTGGAGCCTGACCAGCCTGAGCCATGCTCCAGCTGCCAGCAAGACTCCATGTGCTGGATTGCCACCGCTGGAGCCCTAGGAGGAGGACCCCAGGTAACGCTGCCAGGGCCAACCCAGGTGCTGGCCCCAGCCTCCCCTACCCCTCCCGGGGCACTCTGCGGGGACAAGTAGCAGCTGCACAACTATGTGAGGCTGCTATTAGTTTCCAGGGAAAAGTAGGTGTGCGCTTGTCTGGATTTGCCCCTTATGCACGTATATGACCGCCAACACCTCCATAGCACACTTTCTCTCCGGCTTTCTGATCTGTTTATCATGGATCCCTGTGTTTTAAAGGAATGGCTGGAAGCGGAGACCTCCAGGCTGAAACCACAAGTCTTCAGCTTGAGCTGAGTCAGGCTGTTGATCTGAGAACTGTAACGCAATTGTACAGTCTCATGTCTGGGCACAGAAAGAAGGACAATTGAGACTTGCTGACTAGTGGGTTACAGAATGATGCTGTTTTCTGTCTCTTCTCTTCAGTAAAAAGAGGTTTTTTTTTTGTTTTTTTTTTTTACAGTAGCAGTACTTTTGTGTGGAGATTAGGTTATGAAGTAAATCTAGACATTGTATACCCAGGCATTTACACTATACTCATTACCTTAATAACCTTGCAAAATTATATTTTTTACAGGCAGTAGACTAATCATGTACCTTTTATAGACCTAAAAAAATACAGGTTTTGAAGAGAAAAAACCAAAGCCTTAATGTAATATCATATTAAAGAGAGATCCAAATTATGGACTGGATTATTTGAGTGGGCTACTGTGTGTTGCACCAGAGAGTGATCTCTTGGTAGTCATGTAGTCTGTAGTCCTGACTAGTCACTTGTCCCTAGAGGATGATTAACAAGTGCATCATCTTTACAGTAGGTGTGACCAAAATTTCTTTACGGTAAGGGTGACCAGAATCTGGAATAATGAGGTGGTGCAATCCCCAACCTTAGAAGTCTTCAAGAGGAGACTGAACAGACACCTTACTGGGATCATTTGATCTGAACAGTATTCCTGCGCACAGCAGGGGGTGGGGGGGGTGTTGTCTCTGATCTTTCGAGGTCCCTTCCAAACCTTAATTACTATGATTCTATGATTATGATTTTATTATTGTCTCCATTCCCCCCCCCCCCCCAAAAAAAAAACCAACCCAAAGAACTATCCAGAACCCTGGAGGAGCATAGGGGTATTAGCACATAGCAGTGCTCTGCAGCTACAGGTATGTGAATGTTCCTTTATAAAAGCAACAATCCTTCATGTTCTCCTTTTAGCAACAGAACTGCTGGGGGTTGTGGTGCAGGTCATTGACTGTAGAGGCGGGTGTCCAGATTGCGCAATTTGGCTGTAAGATTTAGAGAAGGGGGCGGTGGGGGGTGGGGGAGAAAAGCCTGGGAAATGCTGATCTCCTGTTCTTTAATGACTCAAGTGTTTGGTCTGGGAATTTGTTGTGAAGAACAGACAATGCACATAGCCAGAAGCTGCTGTATTGACCTGAGATTTGGTCCTCGGTCAATTATTAATTATGTATTGAAATAAATTAATAGAAAATTAGGGTTGGAAGGAATCTCAGGAGGTCATCTAGTCCAACCCCCTGCTCAAAGCAGGACCATCCCCAACTAGATCATCCCAGCCAAAGCTTGTGTAGCCAAGTCTTAAAACCCCCAAGGATGGAGCTCCCACCACCTCTGG
>NW_017728991.1:11281821-11322060 GCF_001723915.1 Gavialis gangeticus | reverse complement strand
TAACCTGTTCCAGTGTTTTACTACCCTCCTACTGAGAAAATTCTTCCTAATATCGAACCTAAACTTCCCTTGCTGCAACTTGAGACCATTGCTCCTTGTTCTGTCATCTGCCACCACTGAGAACAGTTTAGCTCCATCCTTTTTTGAACCCTCCCTCAAAAGAGGCTTCTGTTAAACTCTGCTCAGTCTCTGTTTTCTAGACTAAACAAGCCCAGTTCCCTCAGCCTCTCCTCATAAGTCATGCCTCACAGCCCTGAACCATTTTTGTTGCTCTGTGTGGGACTCTCTCCAATCTGTCCACATCCTTTCTGTAGCAGGGGATCCAAAACTGAATGCAGTACTCTAGGGCTAGGGACAGACATTACGCATAAACTGGCTTCAGTGATCAGAAACTGGCTTCAATCTGTGCACTGAACATAAGTTCAGTGCACATAAACTAGTTTCAAAATGGCTGAAACTGGTTTAAGATAAACCTGGTTGAATATAGTATCAGATTTAAGTGATTTGGGTCAAACCTGTTTACGTAATGTCTGTCCCAGACCCCTTTCTGGTTTCAGTTAAACTAGAGTCTCCCAGCACCCCAGATGCTTTGCAGCCCTGGGCTTGGCTGGGCTCTGCTCTCTGCTCCAGAGATCAGGCTTGCCCTGCCCCTCTGCTCCATAGCTAGAGCTCCAGCAGAGACTGCAGGCACAGCAGGGTCTGCCTGGCTTCCCTCCACCCCAAACAGGGCTCCCCCCCTCCCATCTCCCACAGTATGGACCTCGGCCTTAGCATGTCATATGCTAGCTAATGCTGAGAGATGTCTGTGTGTGTGTGTCTGTCCGTTTTCACTTGGCCAGGCAGACGGAACAGTGTCCACCTAGGGCTTTTTGGAGCTAATCAACAGGTCAGCTGGCAATGTTCCTCCTTTCCTTGCTTGGAAAAAGCTGTTTAAGAAGACCTTGAACTAATGAGAGAGGCTTTCATTTTGTTGATGAACTGATAAATGCTATGTTATCAGTTCCCTGCTGGCTCCTTCACCTGTCAGGTTTGCAGACAGTAGGAAGAAGCAGGGAAGGGGAGATTGAAAAGCTCAGTATCATCAACAGATGCATGCACTGCACACCCTTCTTTGCCTCAGAGTTCTAGCCCAAGGCCAGAGTCTGTGCTCCTTTCTGTCTCACTCCTTTTATGACCAATGAATTTCTTTGCTCTTCTGTATTTCAGAGGTACCCAGTGGTCTAATTTTGGCGTTATTCTGACACAAACCACAGTGTTTTCATGACTCAAAAAAAAAAAAGCTTGGATACTGTGCCATATCTTATAATAGTTTATTTTTAATTTAATGGATAAAGTTGAGGAAAAAGATCAGTAGTTGGTTGTGTTATACTGCTTTTTTCTGTATACCACAGAGAATTTAACCAAAATAAATCACACACTGATTAAAGGAATGTTAATTCCTTCAATAAAAGCAAACTTCAGATCCCAGATTCACCTGGTGTGCATTTTGCTGTGGGCTATTCTACTTTGTAATTATCACTTAGAATCACAACTGAAGATTATTATTGGAGCCTTTGGTATGTATGGTAGACTGTTGAGTCCTATATGATGAGCATGTCCAATCAGAATGAAATCAAGAGATAAATTTAGTATCATTATGTTAGACAGTGGGAGTTGTTGTGGTTTTCAGTGGGCTGCTGCTAATTGGGAACCTGGATATACTTACCAGTGAGTCCACTTCTTGCGCAACATTATGCAAATGGATAACATGAGAGATTTTAATAATGCCAAGTGGCTCCGAGGCAATACGTGTTTTAGATTACCGCAATGTCTGGGTTTTTTTATATATTAAACTTAATCAAAGAAAAAACAAATTTTAGATAATGAAAGAAAAAATCTCTCTCTAATCTTTTGGGAGGTATAATGGCTAATTGAATTTCAAGTAGTATAGCTACATTCTCAATAATGTTCCATTTTCTTTTCAGGATTACAGTTGTTTAGTTCCATTAGCCTACGTGTACAGGGTTAGCTTTTAAATTATACTGCATTAGTGTAGCTGCTGCTTTTGCTTCATTCTCACCCTTTTGTCTATGTACCTGCTCTCATAGCAGTGACTTCCCTTGGTAGGGATCACTTGATACCTCCACAGGAAGTAACTTGCAGATGTAGTTGGGCAATCCTGTTCATAAGGATTTGAGTCTTCCATCAGCCTTGGGCCACTGACGAGAAAGAACCTGCCTGTTGCTACTCCTCCCTTCCCCCACTGTCTCCCCCCCCAAAAGTGAGCACTGTTTGAGCAATTAATTGAAGATTAAGTTTGGTTATTAAAATCAGTGTTTAATAGTAAACTAAGTCTTCTCACTACAAAAGAATTAAGGTCTTTCAAAAGACCGTGCACTCAAACTTTTGAATATGAGGTAATGGATTCTTAAGATTTACTTTGAATTCTTTATTAACAAAGAAAAATGTCATTCAGTGTGTCATAGTTGTGGGTAGGTGTTCACCAGCTGAGGAAATACTGTGTTTGCCAAGTAGGCAACCCAATGGAATAGGCGTGTTGGAAAACATGGGCCATCACTTTTTTTTGTTTTGTTTGGCTTTCCCACACAATACAACCCAGATATTCAATTCAGTTCTACCTGTTAGACCTTGATTTTTTTTTAAATGTCATTGTAATGGGGTTACAAGTAAGTGTAGACTGAGATGAAAAGTTACCAAAAAAACCACAAAAACTCTTCTCTCCAAGGGCAAGATTTAGTGTACCTTAAGTTTTTAAAATGTGTCAGCATTGTTTTTCTTTCAAAGAAGCATGACACGCTCCAATGAACCTGACATCCTTTAGAGCCAACCCTATTAATTATTTTTGACTTACTGTATACTACAGATCCACAGGGATTTGCTGAGGATCAGGTACATCATTGTCAGGGATTTGGATTTCTCTTTCAAATATACTTGCGTCTATTTATATTTAAGTGCATGTGTGGTGGGGGGAAGGTGAGATATGATAGAGAAAGGTTTTAGAGATATAGACTTATTCATCTCAGGGGAGAAGCATTGCATAGTAAGTTAATAAAACCACCTTGTAAATGTTTCATTTATTCAGTGAAAAGATTCAGGCAACATACATTCTACTGTACAGGATATCCTGTTTTCTTGGGGTCTTGAAATAATAATTCTTAGCTTAAGTTCTTCCAGTAGAAAGAGCCAGGAAAATATTCATCAATATATAGGGTCAAATTCTCCTTTCAAGACCATCAGTGTAAAAATGGAACAACTGCACTGAATCCAAAGGATTTACTTTGAATTGACTTTTGTGTAACTGAGAGAAGAATTTAGCCTTATTACAGTGTTTATTCTTTGGAGACCAGTGATATTGAGAAGGTGATAAAGGAAATGGTATTTAAGCTGCAAGGCAAACAGACAGGAAATAAAAGTTTGGGACACGAGTGACTTGAGACAAAACTAACATTGCTGCTGAACAAATGCATCCTGTTGCTAATGATGTTTTTTTTCCAGATCTCCACGGGAGAAAGAGGGAATGAAAGATGGAAAGTGAAAGAGAGGGAGAAGGTGAAGGAATAAAAATGTGTCCATTTTGTGAAAAGGCTTTTTTCTTTCCCTCACAAATGCGCAGAATTTCTGTGTAAATTATGTCAATGTCTGGCACCAGAACAACAGAGGGAGAGAGGGAAATTTGTTGAGTGAAAGGTTACTTTGATTTTAAAATCAAAATAATAAAATTACAATCTTTGTTTCTTGTTGAGGGTGTCAGAATGATAATGCTTATGAAGAACGTGCTTATATGTTGCTGTATTTTTATTGTAGCAGAATGAATACCGGCCAAGGATCGGGATCCCATTGTACGAGCTGTATAATGTGAGAAACAGCTTTGAGAGATCAGCACCTAAATGACAGGATGTAACCTGTAGACAGAAACAGGCATGCTGGGGGAAGAAGGGCTTTGAGAAGTTGAGAAAGGATAGTGAAAAACCAGAAATTACTTCGTCACTTGCCTAATCCATGCCAGGCAGGGTTGATTTGTAAGTGTTAGGGCTGTGCCAAGCTTTGGTCCCTGATTGGATTTGGTGGGGATTTGGCCCAATTTGGTGGCTGAATCTCTGACTCCGAATCGAATTAGGAGACAGTTTTATCTCTCTGAATTGAATCAGAACCCTCCAAATTGATTCGGAGAGATTAGGAAAGATTCGGTGATTCGGACATAGACACAACTTTACATGTTTGTTCTACATACTTCAAGGTACCAGGCAGCTGGTGATTGCTGTGATGGTGGGGCAGATGGAACATCCCACAGGAGCACGGGGGGCTCCCCAGCGTGTTCAGCAGCAGACCCAGAAGTGGACCAGATGCACTTCCAGTCCAATTTCAGGTCTGCTGGGGGCCCCCCCTGCATCTCACTGGCTTGGTGACTGGTGCCTCCTGGGTCTGGGGGTGCATCTGGGGTCCCCCTGCAGCCAATTGCCAAGCTGGGGGGGGTGCAGTGGCCCCCACCCCCAGCACACTTGGTGGTGGACCTGGAAGTGGATTGGAAGAACTTCTGGTCCACTTCCAGGTTCGCTGCTAAGCATGTGGGCCCCCGCACTGTGCTACTGTGGGACGTGCCATCTGCCCCAGCATCTCAGCATTCACAAGCCATGCCTGGTACCTCGAGGTATGTAGAAAAAAAATTTAAAGCTGTGTCTGTGTCTGAATCACTGATTCTCAGCATCGAATCTTCATATTTGGATTTGGCCAAATCAAAGTGGGGCCAGTGATCTGAATCAACGAATCAAATCATTGTCCCCAATTTGGGCTGAATCTGAATTGAATAAGGCCCATTTTGCACCCTCCTAATAAGTGTCATGGCAGAAGGAAGTTCTGAATTTGAAAAGGATGGATCAGGAGCTTTACACAGATTTATCTAATACTCTTCCCTGTGTTAGCTGATCTTTTAGGTTTTATAATTTGATTGATGGGTCATGACACATTTTGTCACCGGTAGGGGGATGGAGGGAAGAAGGAACATAGAACAGTGTTGAAACAGCACGCAATCCAGTTTAGCACAGTACTGTTGTATAGGCCATGACAAGCTCCTCTGCATGAACACATGCTTCAGTAGGTTCCATGTAGGATTTTTTTTCCAAATAAATATGATTGTAGGATCTGGGTTTTAGCTTGTAATTGTGAAAGGACTGTTCTTGCACCCTGCCCACCTGTAGTAGCCCTCTCTACATAATTTGTAAATTAGGTGATAATATCCAAGTAAGTGATTGGTATGTGAAATAAAAACTCACCATTTTCCATCACGTACTTCATTGATTACCTAAGCATATCACAATGTTCTTCGTGACTTGAAACAAGAGATCAGTGATAATTGATGGCTAATGAGATGAAAATGTGGATGTTGGGAGTTTCTTTACAAGAAAAAAATAGAAATGGCATCAAATGAGCTGCATTATAGTTCTTGCAGTTCATTAGGGACAGTACTGCAGACAAGAAAAGACGGCAGTACAAGGTGATAGTACTGAAGATATACAAAGCTGTGCTCTATTCAGCGAGACAATGGATTAACTGAAGTATGACTGAGTAAAGAATAATCCCCCTGCTTTACATGTGTATACTTTTTAATGAGCCCTACAGAGAAGCATGGCATTATGCTAGTCTGTCTTTCAAACACCTGCAAAACTGTTGAGTTAAACAGAGGTTTTAATGAAGATAAAGCTGGCATTGATTGAGTATGGAAGAGGAGAAGGTTGCTGACAAATTTATGGCAGAATCTGTATTAAGTTTCCTTGCCTCTACTCTCGGTTACTTTTCCCCCTTTAAGTTATTTGTAAAGATTATGAGTTATGAACACCTATACACTTGTAGGGGTGGAGTGCAAGGGTGGGAGGCAGGAGGTAGATTAAAAGTACCTGTGTCCCAACCTTGAGCCTCGTATATGATCCTCTTGTGATTGGTTTTTGGCCATCATGTACGTAGTAGCCAGTCTAAGGCACCTCATTCAATTCCTGAGCCTTCCCCCAAACGTATCCTCATCTGCTGCAAATTGTCATCGCTCAACTGATTTCCGTGGAGCCTTGCCACTTCACACTAGCTGAAGCATGTGCCCCTTCATTTATAGTGTTTTGAATCTGAATGTGAGTCCTGTATTTCAGGCTGATCTGTAGTCCACAAGAAGATTGGAGCTGGGAAGAAGGGAAATCAGATAGGGTCTTTATAGGAGAACAGAAATCAAATGTTTGCAAGCAGTGTTGAATTTCTAAGCTAAATTAATTCAAGCAAAGTATGCTGTCTGCGTATTGACTATTTTGGAGGTAAGCATAGCTGATCTGGAAGCCCAGCTAGTTAGGCTAAGCAACCTTCACCAGGAGGGTAAGAAATAACATACATAGAAGCATTTGTAGAAGTTGCCATGCCAACACCAGGAGCAACAGGAGTGGATGCTGATGGATAAGCTGCTGAGAACTGGGCTAATTTAGGTTGAAGAGCAAAGGAAAAGGGTTATTTTCCAATGATACTGTGAGGTAGCAGTAAATTATATAAGGGCTGAGTACGACAGCGAATGTTCACAAGAAACGGGGAAATGCAGCATTTTCTAGATCAGACCAGCCTCTGTTAGGGAAGGTTTTAAGTATCCCTTATCCTGCCTCAGAGCAGGGGGATGGACAAGACAGGGTATGGGTCCCTGACAGCCTGACATCCCTGTGATTCAGTGTGCCATCCTTCACAATGAGAGAGAGTCACATGGCAAAGATGATCTGCTTAATACTTTGAATAGCATTGGAAGCTGGTGATATCTGCAAGCAGGCAGGCAAACAGGTTGCATACCATCATGTTCAGTGATTCATCACAGTGAGGGGTAAAACCCACAGTGTGTCTGACTTTTGAAGAAGGCTGGCAATATGTTTCTTCAGGATCTTGAACTGAACCCAAGGTTGGTCTGGATTTTAAAATGCGAAGCACTGTTTTCTTGCCAGTTTCTACATAGCTATCAGGGTTGGCCCACATTTAAGCAACGTGTTTGGAAGTAAAATTGGGATAAGATCAAAACGTAGAAACAGACGGTATGAAATTCTGCTGCTGCTGTTCTGGGGACTTGCATCGTATCCTGAGTCTACCTGGAGTCTAGGATACAGACAGGAGAGCTGTGCTTTGATGGGACCTGCTCCACCCTAAACCAAGGTGCACAAAGTCAACAGATAAAAGATTAGACATTTCTGTGGAAGAGCACTTAAACTAGTGGGTGGAACTATACTCAATACAAGCAAGTGTATTCAGATTGTGCCTAGTTAACTCTAAATGTACCTTTTTAAAGGAAATAATTAAATCTTCAAGCAAAAGGTCTTTCCCAGCTCTCCTTGTAATTGCTCTCAGGCTATTTTTTGTGTGTCAGTATTTTAATGTAGCTAGCCAAAGCTTAATGTGATGTGTATAGTTTAGCTTATTGAGCCCTGATTCTGCAAGGGCTTCATGCAAAGGTGCTTCGTGCCATGGCGTAGTTCCACTGGCATTTCTAGGCCTACTTAGGCGCTTAGAATAAGGCACTTAAGTGCTAGTAGGCCTTTATCTTGCAATGTATAGGCAGACCCTCTGAAGATGAAAACTAGGGGAAGAATTATGCACCCCATGCCCAAACCTGTGACAGCATTAGCCATAAATTGATGTTCCTGATCTCATGGGGTGTCACAAAAAGGGTAGAGAGGAGGAGGGGCTTGCACAAATAACTCTTCTCTTTCCTGGTCACATTGAAGGAACAAATCATATCAGGCTGAAGGATGTTCTGCAGATTGCCCAGTACCCGCAACCCAGACCCTTCTTCTCTCCTACCCATCCACCAGGCTGTGCTTATATGGATTGGTGGTCTTGTTCCACACCACTCTGCAGCAAATCAGGTCTAAATCCTACCTCCTTCTATATTTCGTCAACCGTTGGAGACATCCGACCTATATCATCGCGGTAATGAAAGTTTTTACTTCACTTTATTCTAATCCAATCCACAGGTATGCAGAGGGCTTAAAAAGTGCAGCATGCAATAAACTTAGAGTCACAGTGTTGCATTCCATCACAAAATTTCCACTCTACCTCAAATAAATGTCACACAATTTATAATCAGCAGTAATGATTATAATGGCTCAGTTAGTTGACTCTTGTGATTGTCTGTCTGTACCTCAATTTAAATCTCCATCATGGTATCTGGAGAGAGCAGATGAGCTGGGTATAACAAAATAGCCAGGGCTGTAGAATTATACTAAAGCCGTCAGAAGCTGGATCTGTTCTGTTAGTCACTGACATGGTAATTCGTTTTGCTGTCAACAACTGCAGAAGTGTTTAATTTTATTGTTTCTTCGCTCACCCGTTATGATTATTCATACCTTCTATGCAAGTCTCCGATAACAGTTTATTTCTTGTGAGGTGATAAAATGTCGCGCATTTTCTCTGTGACAACTTTAATTCACGCTAATATAGATAAAAAATATCTCCAGCTGCATGTTAGGATGCAAATTTCTCTTGACGATAATTCTATCATTATACCACTATGCATCAAGTTTTTCTTATTAAATTGTGATAATATATAAAGTCTGCAACCCAAGCAAAAGCTTCTAGAAAACATAAACCTAAACTGTAACATATTTGGTCCAGAATTAATTCAGTACGTAGCTCCTCAAAGTCAACGAAGCTACAAAGGGAATAGTTTGGATTTCTTTAGGGTGATTTGAATATAACTGAACTTTGACAACAGTATAATATGGCACATCATGGCGAGATTAAATATATTCGTTTTTGTCTCCGTTCCTTGTTTCATTCAACATCCATGTCAGAACTAGCTGGCTTAGTCCTTAACTGAAAAGTCAGTGGCTTTTTTGAGTCATATGAATAAGCTGCCAGTGGGACATAAAAGATGTTCCAGAATTTCTAGATAAGATGGGAACTTCAGGAAAATGTAGGCTTGGAGTAAGCTTTTTGTCAGACAGTTGAACTCTGTTGAGAAGGAACTTTTAAAACTTGCAGCTCTGTTCAACTTCATACATATGAGATTGTAATGCTCAACATTAAATTTTTCAGCCATCTAATTTCATAGATTTCTAGGGTCAGAAGGGACCTGGTAGATCATGAGGTCTGACCCCTTGCTCCAGGCAGGAAAGAGTGCTGGGGTTAAGTAACCCCAGTCAGATGCCTGTCTAATCTCTTCTTGAACACCTCCAAGGTAGGGGAAGGCACCACCTCCCTTGGAAGCCCATTGCATATTTTGGCAACCCTTACTGTAAAGAATTTCTTTCTTATGTCCAACCTAAATCTATTCTCCTTCAGTTTGTGGCCATTAGTTCTGGTAACCCCGAGGGGCGCCCTGGTAAACAGAGTGTCCCCTCTTCCCTGCTGACCCTCCCTGATGAGTTTGTAGGCAGCCACAAGATTGCCTCTCAGCCTTCTCTTGCGGAGGCTGAAGAGATTCAGGTCCCTCAGTCTGTCTTCATCGGGTCTTACCTGCAGGCCCTCAACCATATGAGTAGCCCTCCTCTGAAGCCTCTCAAGGTTGTCCACATCCCTCTTGAAGTGCGGTGCCCAAAACTGGACACAGTACTCCAGCTGTGAACTCACCAGTGCTGCATAGAGGGGAATTATCACTTCCCTAGACCTGCTTGTGATGCACCTGCTGATGCAAGGAAGCATGTGGTTAGCCTTGCTTATTACCTTGTCACGCTGGCAACTCGTGTTCATTTTTGCATCAACTAGGACTCTGAGATCTCTTTCCACTGTTGTGGTACTTAGAGTGGTGCTCCCCCAGTCTATAGGTGTGGTGGAGATTTTCTCCCCAGGTGCAGCACCTTGCATTTATTGCATTAATTTTTAAAGGAGAAATAGATCTCATTCCAAAGCTGTACACTGTGAGATGTGTTTATTAGCAAATCACTAATAAAAAGAACCACATGGTGACTAGAGAGGGAAATAGTTGGAGAGAAGCATTAGGAATATGTCTGTCTCTTAGCATTGAATCAGATCCCTTACAACAATTATGGAAGTCAATGGACTTTGGATCATACTTTAAAAAAAAATCTACAGTTGACATTGTCTTTTATTAAGTGTCTTTAGAAGTAGTTTCTTTCAAGATCAGTTCATGTTATATTCTCCTTTGAGATGCATCTACACCAATAATTCTAAAATGTTTCCATCTATGAGCTTCCAGGAAGTTGAACTTGTGATGTGGATGTGGGGAAGTGATCTCTAGACACCATTTGGCTATGCCTGTCCTGCACTGCTTTCCTGTCCATGTCTTTTCTCTTTCTTTCCCTTCTTGCATTGTAAAGGCTTTGTGGCAAAAATGAGTGAAGGAATGCACCATATTCTGCTTATCGAAATTATATGTACATTTACAAAGCTGTATAATGTCTTAATGGCAATGATAGGCTATTTATAGCCAAAATTATGGCCAGGATTCCTGTCTTCCCATACTTTGCTCATACCGCACCTAAGACAGTCTATAGTAACTGAGTCTACATCTGTGAATTCCCCTTATACATTACAAGATCCTGATCTTACAAGTGCATTGGGAAGTGCCAATCCCTGCTCCCAAACATTGAAGCCAAGGAGCCTGGGAGCCAGCTCTTTATGTAGTTGCATGCTTGGGGACCATGTATGTTAAGAACATCTTCAAAAAGTGTACTTCACATTGTAACTAGGACTTAGAGACAGCTTGAAAATGCATTTTCATTGCTACTGAAAAAGAGAATTATTTCAATGAATGTGGAAAATGCAAACACCATGACATCTGCAAGCAGAAGTTATGCTAGTGTCTCAAATTAGTTTAGACTTCATATATTTCAACCTCTCACCTTCTTTTTAATAAATGGATGCAAAGATGAGGGGGGAAAAATAATGTCTATGGGGAAAAAAAACCATGGGAATGAACTACTTCTCCTGCCACTCAAATAGTTACAAAACAAACCAAGCATAGATTGAAGGTGAATGTTAACGACTAAAGAGGCAGACAGATGGTTCAACTTTTCTTTAGGTGGTTCATGCTTTGTTATTCACAGAAAACTGTCTTTGATAAATGGATACAATGTTAAATGGATATTCGGGCAACACACGGTCACCTTTAATTATGGTCAAACAGTATCTTTGTCTGATAAATTTCTGTCACTTTACCAAGCATTTCAAAGACAGCTTCTTCATTGCAACAGAGGGTATTAGTATATATTAAACTAGCACTAATTTCTTGCACTCCAAAGTGGAGAGCAGTTCAACACTAATCAAGGGGGTTGCATTAGAGCGATGTATGACAGTATTAATGTCTGTTGTTACTCTGTAGCTGTGACTTTCTTATTAATATTGTCACGGGTGGTGCAGGATCCCGAGCATTTTCAACTCAATGGGCGTTGAGAGTATGCAGGATCTATTAGGGACAGGGGCTCACTATTACATTGTTTTGAGACCACGATGCCTATATTTTTCAACAGAAATAAATACGTTGCAAAAGACGTTGTGCTTTCTAATTATTAGGTGACACCTGTGCTAATCATGCATTTTGATAGATGAAGACTGAGGACCAGCAGGACTAAATTGCAAGAGAAACAAGGCTTCTCACATTATGGATGGAGAAATAAGGCTGCCTCAGGAAGAAAAGCTTGTCTGCCTCCTCCTCTTGTTCCTCACTTCTCTCAATCTCCGTAAAAATGTGTTACATGTGGATGGCTCTCGTGGGATGACCTTTATTGCAGAATTGAAGAATGGACCAATGACAGTCCCACTGTCCCCAAATCTTCGGGATTCCAGAAAGTAAATTAATGATAACTGTCATATCCGCCCAATCAACATTTTGCCTCACAGGCGTATGAATATTTTGGTTTGTTTGTTTGTTATGGTAAAGCTTGCATAAAAGGATTGGGATATTCTCTGTCCTACGTTGGAGTGTTTCATGTGATGTAAATGCTTTTACCTTCTGATTCAAGCTTGCTGTAGTCCCTGACAAATTTGACCTCCGTTCCATGTCAAGACACGTACAATGCTGGGCACTTCAGTATAGCAGGCTTGAGAATTTTCTGCAACCAAAGGGAAATCAAAGAAAACTGTGGTAAGTTATTGCAGGGCTGGCTTGAGTACCTATTACTAGGGCTGGCCAACACTTACCATTGTAAGAACCTATTTACAGTTACAGTGACCTTTTCTTGCGAAAGCTTCAGGGATCTTATGCTTGGAAGGAGAAATTGGAATTTAGCTGCGGGTATTGTCCTTGTACCAGGGATATAGGCCTTTTGCCATCTCAGTAAAAGTATGCTCAAAGTGGCCGGTGGATAAGTCTTGGAAAAACAGCTGTTTACACTTGGTCAGTAGAGACTTCTTAGTGTTTAACATTTGATGTCTTTCGAGATTCTGTCTTCACTGAGCTTGCTCCCACCTGAAACAAGACTTCCCATGCAATTGTAGCTCTGGGCCTTGTTTGGAACTAGGTCCAGACACTGTTTGCAAGGAAGCAAGTCATTCTTCCTATGCTCCAAACTCTTCATTTCCTCAGCAGAAGTGGCCTGGAGGAGGAACCTACTTAACACTCCCTTCTCCTTTTATCCCCAAAGAATATTCATTGTAGTGGGTTTTTCTATGTTTAAATAAAATATGAACCAGGAGCAATGGTCATGAACATCTAGAAGAAGGTTTCAGACTGGATATAAGGACACACTTCTTCATGGTTCATGGGACCAGACTCTGGAGACGTGATGATCTCACGAGGTCCCTCCCAGAACTTCTGTGAATTGAAACGCCATAATTCAGTCATTATAATCACTCTGTTTTTAATGTAATGGTTAAATTCCTTTTTTGTTTTGTTTTGCCACTAAGTTTTTAACTGTTGGTTGGATAAATCTAAATACTTGAAGGACTAGCTCAGTTTGTGTACGTATGCCTGGAAACTATGATGTGACCTGAACTTATAGGTGGGCAGGATGTATGTATCAAATAGGATATCCCTGGGATAATATTTAGGCATTTTCAGGAGTACTTTTGATCCTGAGCAGCCTATTCCCTAGCTGATGCCATCCTGTATGCCTTGGGTTACTGAGATGTTTTCTTATTTTTTCATGAAGCAATAGCTTCACAAAACACACTAGTGCAGGAGGTTCACAGCCAGTGTGAACAGGCATGACTCCACTGAAGTCAAATATCAAAGGAAATTCCAGTAGAGAGTTTTTCCCTTGTATTAAAGGAGATGTACAATTTCCTCCAGCAGACCTTGAGCTAGAATAAACTGCTGGAGTTAGGCTGATCCTCAGTGTGGTCCTTTATTACAGTGCAATGCTCAGTGAGAGATGTGTTCTGGCCAGAACCAGGTCTTTCCAAAGACTTTGCTTTAAGTGCACCAGTGTAATGAATGAGGTGGGATTACACTGGGTGGCAAAGAGAAGAGAATTTGGCCCCACAGGGGTGAAAAAATAATTATTTTTAAGTCTTTCAAAAGTGATTTTGGTATTTCCAGAATGGATTTTCTTTAGCCCTGCATTTTGACAGCCACAATTAGAATTTAGACCCTTCAAACCAATGTAGCTCTAAATCGAAGAGAAATTCTGACATGATTTTTCATTTCTCTGTGACCCTATTTGTGTCAGTCTCAAGTGCCCGTGTGCTTTTGCTCTGGATCCCGAGGTTTTTTTTATAACTATCATTAAAACAAAGTCTAGCTTTAATTCACTGCACTCCTGTGGCATAAAGTACTGTAGTGCTCTACTACCTAACTGTGTGAAATATGATTTCTATTTCCTCATTTTTTACCTGTTTCTTAACCACCTGCAGTGTTCATTTGCTGGCATTGAGTTTCAACAGTAATATCTGTAAGCTATTTTCACTTTCTTCAGACACCTCTTATTGAAGGAGGTCAATCCTTGATCTATTGGGCAGCTCCTTGCCTGGAATTACAGTGAAAGTGAGGGGATATTTAATGTGGCATATCAGAGTCCATAGCCTGAATATTAGGTTTTGGACCTTTTTAATTGGATGATCTCATTTGCTGTGGCAGTATGCTCCCATAAAACTAACTTCTACAGCTGAATTGCTGGTCTGAATGTGATTACCCCCACCTAATTTCCTGAAGTGGAAATTTCAGTTTGCAAAGGGTCTAAGTGCACGTGTACAGAAGTTCAGGGAGGTTAGAGGGAGGTCAGATTGAGTTAAAAATGGCCACCTGATCTATGGTAAACCAGGATGGGATGGGGAAATGGGGGCTTAGTGTCTATGGGGAAGGCTCGGGGGGCAGTTAGCTTATAGAAAGGGAGGTGATTTTTAGAAAGGAAGGCTGGACGTTAGCTTTTGCACCTGTATATCACCTCCAAATACAAACTTCCCCTGTTAGGTTTTTATCCATGCTGATTTGGTGAAATATGGTGCTATACCAAGGGTGAGACATGTGGCTTTTTTATCATCTTGAGTAAGTGATATCACCTAGCAGAAGAAAATATTCTGCATGGGTTTTTTCAAAAAACCATCACATCCACCCAGTTGTGGTTCAGCCAATAATGAAAGCCCCTTAGATATCAGTTAGAGCAGATCTAGTCACTGCTGAGTTCTGCAAATTCCACCCACTGCTCTTCCCATAACAGACTATGTAGATATGTTCAAGGCACTGAGAAACTGAGGCATTCAGTACTCATGAATCTTGCACTAAAAGAACTACCTGTGCTTTCTGTTGTGAAGAGAAACTAGACAGCTGTCCTCATATCTCTCATATGTTCAAGTTAATACTTATTAAGCACAGTTAAAATGTGAGTAGATGCGTATGCAAGCAGTTTAGCATGTGTTAAGCACCCTCATGGGCTGCATCCGGATGAGCAGGGGCATGCAGTTCGTGGCACTACAAACAGTGTGGCAGGAAAACTTGCTGCCAGGAAATCCCTGTAACAAAAAAAAAAAAAATGCTGGAGAAAAAAGGAGTGCGTTGCATGCAAAAGAAGGGCCCTCTGAAGCAATGCTCTGGTTGCCAGCCAGACCGCAATGCTGCCTGAGTTGTGCCCCTGTTGCTGTAGTATGTCACCAGGACACCAGGTAATGCTGCTGGGGCCAGCACAGATGCCGGGCAAGGGCAGTTTGCCCACTGTGGGACAATTTGTCTTGCAACAAAGTGCACATGTAAGGGCCTGTGCTGCAGCGCAAAGTAGCGGCACAAATTTGTGCTGCTGCAACAGCATACTCCAGCTCATCTGGACACGACTATGGAGTTACAAAGTCATTCCCTTTCAGGCAAGGGTTGTCTCCAACGGTCGTTACATTCCTATGATTTGCTGCTGTTCAAGCGAACAAATAACACCGTCCTTAGCCAAGGAGAACTGACTACAAACACCAAAGGGAAGAGTTTGGCATGGCAGTTAGTCCTCAAGGGAACTGTTGGTTGTTACCATGTGTTGAAATAAGAGTTTGCTGCGTGGCATGTAATGAGATGACACAGAATACAGTTTTTCCTAGGGATGGACTTTTAGAAAGAACTCCAGCATAATTTCTCCACACGAGTCATAAGGACTTCAGCACTTTAATTTTATAGCAAACATTTTCCTCATTGGTGGCAGGTTTACAAAATGTTACAAATAGTTCCTTTGATCTTGGTGTGAACATCTCACTGTCTCTGGATAACATGTGCTCCTGGCACTATGGTATTTCCCTTGGTAAATTTTTAAATTTTGACTTGTGAAGCTTTATTTGCTATGTATATAATAAATGACAGGTGTTCCAGCTGTGACAGACTAATAAACCTAATCAACTTTGGCACCAAATTTGAACAACAACCCTTTCTGCTTTACTTGGAAATAGGTTACTGGAGATGTAACTAAATCTTGCCTATATTTTAATGTAAGAAATGGACCCTTTGGGATTATCACATTTGTTCCAAATCCTAAGTTTCATTCAAAGTCAATTCTAGTGGTTTAAAGAAGTTTAATACTCAAAGTTTTAGGTGGCTCTGTAATGTAACCACATAGACCTTTTCTATTACACGCCTCATCATTAACTCAAATTAAATAGGTACGTGTGGAAATGCTAGTCAGTGTTTATTTTTTTCCATGTATTCAAGGTTTTTATTTTGAAGCTGAATGTTCAATATCATGTTTTCTCTGCATCTACAACTGTTTAATTCCTGCCTAGATTTTAATACGTTTGCAGTTAACAAAGTATATAATACTTCTATGTTAGCTTACTGACCAAAACTGTAAAAAAAAAACAACCCCAAAACCCCACAGCCTCTATTGCATACTCTCTACCTTAAAGTCCATCTCCAGTTAACATATAATATTAGACTGCATACTGTAACTTGACTGCTTCCATTAATTCACCTATGTAATTGACTAGCATCCCATGTGTATCGACACTGTGTTTCAGACAAGTCGAACTCCTGCAAGCTGGACTGGTAGATAGTTCTGGCCAATTTAATTACGTAAATGGGAATTCAGTTTCCAGGGAATATGATATCAGAATTACTGCAGAGAGTTGTGTAACATTTTCTCCTATCACCTTTTTGTGGATTCCTTTTCCTTTGTTGGGCAAATGAAAATGAAACATTACAATATATTACTTACATTTTGTGGAAATATAAATGAACTAGATGAGGTCCCTTCCAACCCTAATTTTCTATGATTCTGTTTTTCAAATGTCTTGAGTTCCAGTTTATAAAGTATGAAGCTAAGAGTCAGGAGGTTTGGATTTTGCTTTTGGTTTGCTCATTGGCTTGTCTACATGCCCTTATGGAAGAAGCCTATAGAATTTATGAGAAAAATATCTTTTTTTTTTTTGCCGGCCCCTACCCCAAACAATTTAATTAAATAATGCACATGTGCTAGATCATTCTGTAATTAAATAAATATGTATTGTAAAGGATGATTTTTCTAATAAGATCTGTATGTTCTTTGAATCATTCCTGTAGAGGCTTTACGTTTTTTAAAAAACATGTTGGAAATAATATAAAGGTAAAAATCTCAGTATTTTGTAAAATTCACAGTGCAAAATTGTGGTCTCTGTAATAATTTAGAGCTGCTTTGTACTATAAAGATCAAAGATTATATTTGTCCTTATTTGAATCTAGTGCTGCCAGCTCAAGAAAGCCAGCAACCACAAATTCGGAGTTGTACTCCTGGTGAGACTTTTACCCTCTGTAAAATTCCAAAATGCTTCAGTGCCTTTTTGGATTGCAAGTCCTGTTGAAAATGAATAGGCTTTTTGTACCTGATTGATTTAAAAATATTTTAAAATCTGATCCAATGGCGTGTAACCATAACTTTAAACGTACCTAAAGTTAGGCTTAGATTTTTGAAAACGTTGACCTTGAATCGTAAGAGCCAAATTCTGTCAGGTGCACTGGCTGTATCTCATTAGCTGTAATGATGTTACATGTCTACATGGGGGAACATTTTGTCTTGGTGAATTTTCCTCCCCTGTCCCCTACTTAAAGTTGTCATTCTTTCGGAAGCTAATGCTACTTGACATATTTACCAAGAGCAGGCTTTTCGGAAGTACTACTGTGATTTAACAATACAAGTCCTGTGGAAGGTGACATGAAATGGGACTTATCTTCCTCAGTATCTAAACTCGGTGGATGCAGGGGGGTGCTGAACAGAAAGCCTTCGAGTCATCTCTACTGTGGAATTCTAGTAACTAGAAATGACTCAAAGACTTTCTGTTCTTTTGATGTAGTTGAATCTAGTTCTTTTGATACTGCAACTTGGAAGCACTAATATGGATAAACTTTTGTTCAAAGTCAACTTGTCTCCGGAATCGGATTTTTAATTTTTGAAGTTTTATTTAATTAGCACATAATTTCTCTTTTAAAAGAGATTTCCTTAAAGTAATTTCCGAACTCTCATAGAAGTGGACATATTTATAACTTCAAGTCTCATTCTCAAGGAGTGATGGTAACCATAATTATAAGCACAGGCCAGAGCTTGTAACATATCCCAGTAGCTTTGAATGTTATAAAGTCATAAAATATCTTCACATTTCCATTTTTATGGTATGAACAAATCTTTCTACAGTGCAAGACAGCTCATAGGGAGTGGACCATTTTCATGCTCTCTATCAGCATGTGGACTTGTGTAAGTCTTAAAAGAGCTGAGAGCCAGTGCAAATTCACATAGAATAGTTGCTATCTGTTTTGATCCGTAATGAATTCAGACTGAGCCCCTGGACACCTCTGGTTTTATGCACCAGGTACTGTGTTCCATTGCTGATCACATTTCCAGATCAACAAAGTGCCCATTTATAGTGTTTGTTAAATGACCCAGAGTTTTGATTGAAATAAGCCTGAAAGCTAGGATGCTTATTGAGACTTCAGCTGAGCTCTCTAAATATACTGTGTTGGGGGGAGAAAAGGGAATATATATATCTGTTAAGATCTCCCCCCCACCCCATCTAGTTTAATGAGCCTATTTGAATAAGGTCCTACTCGGAGTTCTTTTGTATAAATGGCCAAAAGAAAAATGTCTAACATGGACAATAGACAACTAGTGTGTCAGGCTTTCAAGATAAACTGGTCTCTATAAAACCATTAAAAAAAAAGGCTTAACATTTCATCTGGTTTATTGTTAATAATACTTCTGCCCAAAAGACAGCCTAGCAGCCTCACATTTTTTCAATTGCTCTTTCATTCTCTTCCTTTTCCGTTTCACACCAGTAAACAAAACAAAACTGAAAAGGGAAGTGTGGACTCCATCTTAATGAACACGTCAGGAAATGCTTTTGAAGTTCAAGATTCAGTAATTGTTTGTCAAAGCTTGCTGGCATTTTGCTTTTTAAATGTTTCTAACCAAAGCCATTACCATATATACCACACGTAAAAACAATATTGTTCAGTATTTTCCAGGGATAAAACCTCTTGAATTCTCTTTGGTTTGTACATTAAATAAGTATGAAGTGTAAACAGGATTTAGAGACCAGAAATATATATTTCACTTAAGGTACACTTAGAGCTACTGGACTATTTTTGCCCAGGCTGTTAATCAGCTAACATATCTCCTAAAGTCTAGTAGCTTAAATATCTACTACGTAATCTTGGTGCAAATCTCAAACTTCTGTTAGATTCATTATAAAGATTGTTCTGAATGAGATAGTTGAATATTATTTACACTGTGGTACCTGATGGGAGCTCCATTTATTGGACCCCAACCCCATTGTGCTTGGGACTGGACACACGCAGAACATAGATGGGATCTACCCCAAAGACCTTGCTGGCAAAGTAAGGTGGGAGAGCCCAAGGAGATGGAGACAATACTGATGAACTGAAGGGCCGATGTTTTAGTACAGTAATGGTCTACTGGAGGGGTGGGCAAAATGTGGCCCACCAGGCCATTCTATCTGGCCTGAGGGGCCCCTAAAAAATTTAGAAAATTAATATTAATCTGCCCCAGGCTGCCTGTCATGCGGCCCTCGACTGCTTGCCAAAACTCAGTTACCAGCCCTCTGCCCAAAATAATTGCCCGCCCCTGGTCTACTGTCTAATTTTGGATAAACGTGATGGCAGTGTTTTGGAGGAGGACCATGAGAGGGTTTTGCTAATGTTTATGAAGAGCTAATCCTAAGTGTTAGGCGCAATGGTTAGTATATGATAGAACATATGAAGTAAGAAAAAATTCCTCAACTTGGAAGAGAGAAGAGATGATTATAGCAAGCACTGTTTGAAAAATAATCAGGGTATTTATCAGTTAGAAATGACATTGTTTGACAAAGCAGTATTTTATCAAAATTTTGTTAATTGAATCTTTAAAAAAAGAAAACCATTTGGGAGAGGCCAAAACACTCTCTTGGATATTTTGGGATGGGAATGGGAAATTTCATTTGTTTTTGTTTAGAAATGACTCTTCATTTTGATATTTACTTTATTTCTAATGTTTTTTAATGGTCAAAATCAAAACAAGACATTTGACCAACCAAAATGAATTCTGTCGGGCATTTGTTTGTATTATCCATTTCAAGTCTAGCTTGTTGCAGTTTTCCCCCAGGATGGACCGTCTTATTTTTCAAACATCTCTGCTTATTCCAACACCCCCTCAGTTTGGCCTGTATTCATTTTAAATCGAGCACGTGGTTCGTGTCTTTTTTTTTTTAATCAGATGGAAGTGGTACTTTTTTATTTACATGGCATCAAGGAATGCAGAAAGTTGTGAAGCACTGTGATAGGATACAGAATGTTTTACTGACATTATGGATAGAGTGTGCCAGTAAAGTGCTATAGATGAATTTAAAAAGCCCTGCTGTAAGTTTACTCATGTTTTTTTAAAGTCCTAATGATTTCAGTAAAAGGCTTTTCTGACTTGGAATGTAGCTTTAAATATTATTTGCATGCTGATCATAATGTGTACTTTAGACATAGAAGGGACAGGAATATATATAGTACTGCAGCAAGCAATTAATGCAGTCTTCATTCCATATTACTGATTTAATATTTTGGCCAAGTTTAATATGCAAGCTTCCATTAGAATGAGAGGTTGTATACATGATAAAGTAATCCATCTTTTGACAATTAACTCATGTAATGCAGTCACAAAGCATTATGACTCAAAAGGAGAAAAGAATCAGATGTTCAGTAGCATTTACTGTGAGGAATTTAATACTTGAGATCAGATGTTATAGAATGTAGAGACAGACTTTCAAGAATTAAAGCTATTTTATTTTCAGCCCTCATTAGGCATCTGAGCACCAGTGAATTGTCATAACTCACTTTGTTAGTCCAGTGATTGTTGTTACAACTAGGAAGACGATACAATTTATTTTTGAAGCATCTTTCACAGAAGATGTTAAGAGTGGCCAAAGTCAACGGCAAACAAATAAGAATCAAGACTTCAAGGTGCCTTAGAAAGGATGGAAATGATGAAGTGTTCTGGAAAAATGGTGGAGAAGATGTCAGTTAGATGAAGTCATGCAAGTTACTTTTTTTTAGTGCCTACAAGACTGGAGCCGTCATGCCTGGAATGGGCCATGTAGTAAAGAAGCAGAAGGTGGACAGTCAGAACATGGAGGACAGGAAGTAGTATTCTGCCCAATTTACAGATAGGAAACTGTGGTACTGAGAAACTTCTGCCCAGTTGTTAATCTGTAGATTTATCCCTTGATGCTTGTAACTCAGTCTCTACTATGTCGGGACTGGCCAGCTGGTGGCCTATGGGCTGCATGCAGCCTGTAAGAAGTTAAGTTGTGGCCCCCCTTATCTCCGGGGTCTCCTTCCCTTTTCCAGCTTCTGTATTCTGTGCCTAACCCAAAGGGTGGTGCGGTGTGGCACGGTTCAGGGCACTTGGGGTAACGGCAGTGCCGTGCAGTGCAGCAGTGAGGAAGGCATGTGGGTGTGTTTTGTAGTGGGGGAGAGGTTGTGGGCACGCAGTGTAATGTGGAGGCATCCATGCAGCTTGCAGGCTAGGGGCCGGTGACCTATATTGATGCAGTCCCTGCGCATGTGGCCTGCAGGGCATGCAGCCCCCCACCTTTTAGAAGCTGTACACACCCTGCACAATGCAATCTTGTTGCAAATTTCCAATTCCCATTCCCAGACCCACACATGGGCAAAAGAACCCTTGGAAAAGGACACAAAGGTGGGGTGCAAGACTTGCCATAAAAGTAAAGATAAGGACATGCCTATTGAGAGGTTCAGGGCCAAAGGGACCTCTACCCTTGCTCTAAACCAATTGGTATAGGAGCTATGCACATGACTTGTAATGAATAATACATTAGCTTCTTTTCATGCTTGTGAAATGCACATCTTTCTTGGATACATTTTGCATTTACGTTTTCTGTACTATCTTTTGATCATGAGGATTCAAAATCAGAGCAGCACTTCTTACCTAGGTCTGGTCAGACCAGTTGTATGGTGGTTTCTCCCCCCTCCTGCCCCCCACAATAAATAACTGCAAGAGTAATTTCTACTATCCAAGAACAGTTGCATATGAGGCAAACTTTAAGACTTTTTGTGTATCTGCCCGGATAAGATCATTTAGGGCCCAGTTCTGCAGAAGGTGCTCACCAACTCTGTACTAAATTCTTAAGCTGTATTTCATAAATTTCCTTTCCGTGTTGTTTCTTAATCAAAATAACCCATCGTTGTTTCTATATTAATATCTCATATGCATAGGCTTGTGCTCGTCAAGACCTTAACATTCAGACACTGGATCTTAGGATCGTAGGAAAGTAGGACCTCACAACATCATCTTGTCCAGCCCCCTGCTCAAGGCAGGATCATCCCTGACTAAATAATCCCAGCCAGTTGTCTTCTGGGAGGTAAGGACAAATCATCTTATCTAGTTTATGCCTCAGTTTACCCATTCATAAAATGTGTTTAATACACTCTACCTTGTATTATCATTGCAAGCCTTCCTGCATGAATGCGTAAAAGGTACTTTCAACTCCATGGAGGAAAGGACCTATGTAAGTGCTAAGTAGCATTGTTACGAGCAAAGGAAGAACACCCAGCATAATGTTAACTATTCAATGAGCTGCTTCACTAGTGGACTGAATAATATGCAACCCAAATCAAAAAGTAGCAATCAGTTTCTTCATTATGTATAGAACAAATAAATGCATGGATGTAAGTTGTATATCCTTCAGAGTACAGTCTGCAATGAGATGCTCACTTTCATTTTACCCTCAGAGGAAGTGGTCATCCCTGCTACAATTCAGAACTTTTTAAAAAGTAGCACAAGAGGCTCTAATACTTGGGAGCCGCATGTGGATCACCGGCATGGTACTTGTGGCTCTCTGGAAATTGGCTGAAGCCCCACCCACTTGTCCCTGGGACAGCTCCAGGGGACCACGCAGCCTAGCACCTCCCACCACTCCAGCTTTCCCTGTGGGGAGCACGTCCCAAGCCTGCCCTCCTCCATCCTTCTCTCCCTCTGAGACTGCCAGCTCAGGTGCCAGGGCAGGGGCTGCAGCGACACTGCTTACCCCTGGCGGGAGCAGGCAAGTGGGGGGAATAGGGTGGGGCGGGGTTGGTCACCTCCACTCTGGGTCACTCAGTATTACCACCGCCCTCCCCCCGTTCTCTGGCTCTCGATTGGATGTTGCTCCCAGGCTAAGTAACCCTGGCCACCCCTGCTATAATAGATAGGTGTAATTAAACCAGCCAACAAACCATAAAGTGTTTATTCCAAAGGTGTTTAACTTTTTTTGTTCAACACTATTACTTTATATGTCTTTCAGCAGTATCTGTAGTTGCTTGCTACAGAGGGCTCTCTTCAGCTGGGTGATGTACAAGCAAATAGTAGGTCAGTCTTTTCCATGAAGAACTTATAAAAGGCAAGTATTGGATGGAAGAATAAAAAGAACAGATTGGTGAAGTGGCATGACCAAGATCATAGAGTTGCTTAGTGGCAGGGTTGGCACCTCAGACATTAGATTAAGCTGTTGTGTGTACTAGGATAGTACTCTGTTTCTCCTGTGAGCAAATTCCTTTCTCCTACAAATGGGCTTGCCATTTGCAAGCATTTGCTAAATAATTTCAGCTAAGAAATTATAGCCTGCATATGTATTAGTGAGCGCTTCTTCAGGTTTGACTTTGTCCTTAGCTACTTGTGTGTCATGTGATTGGGTGACATTAAAAAAATTAAGCAAATAATTCTAATATAATAAAGGGCTTACTCCATCTGTCTGTCTGTCTGTCTGTAACGCTCTTGGAGCACTCTGATTGGTTACTGAGTGCCTCCATGACGGCAGAGATGGAGTGGAAGGTGGAGAGGATGGAGCAGGGGCCTCGGAGGTGGAGGAGCATGAAAGGAGCAGGGGGGGGGCAAGGCCTTGCTCCCCTCACCCCCAGTCCTGCTCTTTGGAGGCAGCAGAGCACTGCCATGATGGAGCGGATGGAGCAGGGGCTTGAGGCCAATGGCACTGGCCTCACCTTACCCCCAGCCCTGCTACTTGGAGCCGGTGGTGGTGCGGGGTGCTGATGGAGGAGCACGGAGGGGATGGCAGAGCAAGGTCCCACCCCCCCTGCTCCTGGGAGGCAGTGGGGGGGGTAGGTTTAGGAAGCTTCCCCACTCCCCCCCTCATTTTTGATGGGCAATTGGCTAGTTATAATAATAGTAGATGGTGAATAATACATTCTTGATGCAGGTTTTTGGGTGACTGATATTTTAAAATGTACAGAAGTTCTTTGACTTGTTCACATTTTCATGAAGATTGGGGCTGTTGATCACATAATCACAATAAATAACATACTGCTATGAATAAAAGTAGCACTTTCACCACCTCTACTCTGGAAAATTGTATTGAATTGTTGCTTGTATCACACAACTAGCTTTAGTCCTTTGAGTTATTAAGCTTTAGTGACATTATTTTAAATTAAAGGAGGAGGCAAATTTATGGAGTGGTTGAGTTCCTATGGAACTAATGGAAATAGAAGTATATAAATTGCAGTGTTTTTCAAGTATACAATTGTATCGATTTAAGCAAACCTGTAGAAGGAAAACTAAGAAAAGTGTTACAGGAGCCCAAGTAGTGATTGTATGTTTAGTCTAAATTGCTTGTGTTTGCTCCTGAAAATTCATAACCTGAGCTAGAAATGAACAATGTCAGAGAAAAGCCAAGCATGTAAAATCAATTGATATGCTGGCTAGCTACCAGAACATCTTTATTTCCAACAGCAGTGTTCAGCCATGTTTTGTATCTATTTATCAATGAACTCATGGGGCAGAGCAGTGAAGGTGCTTGTGTTAATACCTCATAAATATTCAAAGAGAAACTTCCCTTTTGGTAACATATCCACATTTATATTATACTTTATATTACACTCTTGCCTTAAAAAGAAAATTACAGTGGGTGCTGAGAACTGAGTATTAATTGATATTGCTGTTTTGGGCATTCTTGACATTTAATATTCATCTTCCTAAAAATGTGTTAAATGAATTTAGACACTATATATAATTTTAGTATATTAAACATTGTTTGGAAAGAAAATGTGAATGTATATAACACCCATGAAGAAACCCATATGTTTGTTTGACATAAAACTATACGTTTGTTTGAAACTCATTTTGTAGTTGTAGTGATGGACAGTTTGATGCTGGCAGAGGACCAGAGTCGGTTCTTGTACCCCCCGATGTGAAGCTAGACTCCTTTTGGCTTCAGTGAGCTATAGGGGTGTACAAAATAAATTCTATTCCATTCTGATTCAGCCCGAATCGGGGACAGTGATTCGATTCGTTGATTCGGAGAATCAGTGATTCGGACATTTAAAAAACTTTAAAAGTTTTTTCTGTGTACCTCAAGGTACCAGTGCGGCTCATGAATGCTATGATGCTGGGGCAGATGGAGTGTCCCACAGTAGTGCGGGTGGCCCTCCACGTGCTTGATGGTGAACCCTGAAGATTCAATGCTGATTTGGACATAGATACAGCTTGAAAAGTTTTTTCTACATACCTTGACGTAGCAGGCGTGGCTCATGACGAGTCACCTGATCATAGAAAGAAATGAGGTTGGTCAGATGAGCTGCCTGCGACAAAGCCATGCTGGCTGTCATTCATTATCATGCCTTCTGCAAGTTTGTCACATGTAGCCTCTTTGATGAATGTTTCTAGGATTTTCCCTGGAATAGAAGTTAAGCTAATTGGCCTGTAGTTTCCCAGGTCTTCACTCTTCCCTTTCGTGAAGATGGGTACAACGTTGGCCCTCTTCCAGTCCTCTGGGATTTCTCCAGAGGCCCATGATTTTTGAAAGACCTCTGCCAGGGGCTCTGCAATTACTTTGGCCAACTCTTGCAGCACTCTTGGGTGGAGTCCATCTGCTCCTGCTGATTTATATACGTCTAATTTCTTTAACTGATCATACACCAGTTCTATGGCAATGGTGGAAATGGTGTCAATCCCACCCTGCTTGCTCTGTGCCCTACCTGGCGTGTTGTTCCACTTGGTCCTGTGAAAGACCGAGGTGAAGTAGTCATTTAGGAGTTCTGTTTTTTCCTGAGTGGTAGTGACCAGGTATCCTGAGGCATTAAGCAGAAGCCCCACGCTCCCATTACTTTTAATTTTACTTCCTATGTAGCTAAAGAAGGACTTCCTGTTGTCCTTGATCTTGTAGCTAGTTTTAGTCTGGTTTCTGCCTTAGCTTGCCTAATCTGTTTTCTACAAGTGCAGACCATTGTCAAGTAGTCTTTCTTAGAGGCTGTCCATTGTTTGTACGCCTCTTTCTTTTTCTGTAGGAGGGCTGCAACTTCCCTGCTTATCCAAGAAAAATTCAGCCATTTCTTTGCCTTAGCCTGCAGGGTTTCTATAGGAACAAAGGAATTTCCATCTGGAATTAGACAAATGGTCTTTCTAATTCAGTAATTACCAGTACCAATGGCTTTCAGAAGGTGTAATAGCTCCAAAAGGGACTGCACAAAGCAGCAACTTGCCTGTAAGAAAGTTTCTTCCTGACTGGTCTTTAGATATTGGCTCATGTCCTGTAACTTACAGAGGAACGGAGTTATTTTTAATCCTATATTGTTCTGAATATGGACCCTACTCTCAGTTTGGCTTGTGAAGTTAAGGATCACAGTCTGTATTGGTTTACTTGGTGTGTGGACCTATGCTATAGTAGAATTACTGTTGTTCATTCAACTGAGAAAGAAGATAACTAATTTTAAAATAAGGGGATCTTTATTACAGTGAACCCGACACTTGCCTTGGTTTTTATGACTATCCAACCTTATTTAGTAGATGTATCTTTCAACCTTGCTAAAATACTATTGTCAGTAATGCCCTGCTTCAGGGATGTTCTCCCTTCCCCACTCAATCATGTCAAGTCATGCACTTACAAAGTTAAAACTCCTATTTCAAGAGGGTAAATTGGAAAGAATTCACTATTTCTCTTTAAAAAACAGACTTATTTAGAGTGTCCAAGAAGCATTTCTTTCCCATTCTTGAATCTTGTACTTAATGCAAGGATGAGTTTCGACATTGACAGTAAGTTGATGTGTGGGCTTGTATTTGTAGTATCCTCTTGTGTTCTTGCATCTGTTGTGCAGTCTGCTGGCTCATAAAAAAGCATCAGAAACACAATCGCAAATGACATTACACACACCCGTATCTTGTTTGAAGAATCTAGGTCTGGCTCAGTAGGTTTAGCTTTGCTCTGGGGGCAAGAGAAGCAAATGCAAATAATACTGCTACTAAAATGTAAGAATTTATAGAAACAAGTATAGATAACTAAATCAAACTGTTTCCTGGCTAAGCCAAGCTGTGCCAGCAAATTAATATTTTAGAAAAAGATTACTAGTCATGGAAAACCCTTTGCTCTTATATTGGGTGTACCTATTTTTGTCAACCTACAAAGAGGTGTATAGAATTATTTCATGTTCCCAGCGGGGAAATTGAGGTACATGGAGGTGAAGGTACTTGGCAAAGGTTATAAGGGTTATGGCAGGGAAGGTAATAAAACAATTGTCTGCCTAATTGTTGAGGTAATTTCTTAAACACGGGATTATACTGTGTCATGTTAGAAAAAGGCCTGACGTTGGACATTTTCTGGGATTTCTGTTTTCTTTTAAATTAACTGCAAAATAATTGATCTTTTCACTTAGTTTTTCATTTTCCAAGGCTCTCAGCAGATGAGATGCTGCCTGCTGTCAAAGGGTCTAGCCCTAGAAAATGCTATAAAACTTTAATATTATCAAACAGTTTCTTCTTAATGAACAGTTTTTGAGCTTGTGGAATTGCGGGATTAAACGCATGAAAATAAAACCTCCCATTGAGATTGCCCAGGGGCCTTTATAGTCATTCATGTGCTGTTTGCTGTAAAAAATCAAGGTCTTTATCATAACAGGTCACTACTGCTGTCACTGATGCCCAAACCTTTTTACAGACTGACCTGCTTGCTCTTTTCTTAAACTGCGTTTGGGCGGGTGAGGGATGAGAGAGAAAATGGAGCCAGATGACAATCTTACATCTTTGTAGAGACCTGGAAATGGGAAAAGATAGCCCAAAGCAAATAGCTTGTTCCTGTCTGCATTTGACAACCACATCAGTACCAACAGGTTCCCCCCCCTTAGCTTTGGAAACATAGTGTGAGTTTGCCTTTACACCTATGGAATCATCGAACAAGGATCATTTGGAAAAAGATAGAAAGATGGCTGCAAAATGGCCTGGCTTGGCACATTCCTCATCAGAGGTGATACACGAATGAGGGAGGGCTGGATGTGGGAGACGTGACTAGCTCACTTGGTGTCATTCCAGAAGCCATCAGCCATTCTCTTATGACGACTGTAGACAATAAACTGTGCTTAATGTTTCTGAGCTTTGCAGTTAGCAAACACCAGACCAGTGATTGCCAAATCTTCAAGGACTGGGGAGGATGTGGTTTAATATTCTTGAAGTGGCTATTTGAGACAACATTATGAGCCCAGAGACAGGTGGGGATATTACACAAGTACTATGCCTGGTGCTGCAGCAGTGTCTGGTGGTGTAATTGTTTCCTTAGATATAGAAACCTTTTTTTTTTTATGAGCCATCTGGCAAAGGCTAATGACAGAATAGGTTAGTGGTAGTTAGGCTGGATCTGTGTTGGATTGCATGACCTGCAGTCTGATCTACATACTCATTGACTTAGGAGGCTGCCTAATTTGGCATGTGATTTCTGATAGTGCAAATGAACCTGGCTGTGTGTTTTTGGAGAGAGGAGGTCTTTGTTGCAAGTGCAATGTGTGAGCTTACATGGTAAATCAGTTGCATGGTTGAGACTAAAACCAAGGTATCTTGACCTTACATTTATTGCCACCTTCTCTTCAGATTCTGCAGTTCTCCTGAGCAATCATCAGGGGATTAAAATAAAAGTGGAAGCTAAGTAGCTACACATCAGGTAGAGAAGCAGCAAATCTTTAGGCAAAGGTTCTAAAATGGTGTTGCTGGTGTTTTATGTTGTGCATCTGCAGCACACACCGTGTTGTGTCCAAGAGCCATTGACTTGCAATCTTTGCTTCATTTTTTTAATAATAATATTTACATGTTTCATACTTATGTGATGATTCGCAGAAATATTGTAGTAAACCCATCAAGTGCAGCCTGAGGAAGGTGCAAAGATTTGCAGGGTACTGTTTTTTTGGGCACGAAGAGTTCAGATAAACTATCCACCTCCTTCAGCTTCTCTCATTGCTTCCATCATCTCCTCCCTCTGTTTGTAGCTCAGAGTTGGTAAGTACAGGCTTGTCATAAAAACCCAAGGAAAATAAAAGGACTAGAACTATAACTCTGCCAGCTTACTTTATAGTGGAAATCTGTTTAAGGGATAATAAAATACTGGCATGGTGAAGAAGTGCTGGCTGCCACACCCCGCAATGAGAAATAAACCTCGTCTTGACTGTCATTACAATGTTAAGCGCTTTTTCATCTCGCATGCAAACAGAACATATTTCCAATCCCCATGCGAGCTGTATGGCTAGCAGATGAACTCATGTATGAACAACAATACTGTCTCTTGAAGACAAATCAGTTGTGATCTTCATTTAGAAGATGCTGCTGCTTCTGTCTGTGCTGGTTTGCATTGATAGAATATGAGTGGTGTCATGTCAGCTTGTGATAAAATATTGGTGGGTAAAAGGTGCCCTGAACACAAACATCATTGCACCACATAAAACTATAGCCACTTTAAATTCCCCACGTCTTTATGTAATGCAATCCACAAAGGGCTAATTCTGCATTATTTTGAACCGATGCTTTGCTAGTGAATGTGATGCTGCATGACCATTGGGTTACACCAGCCAAGTAGCAAGATTGAGATTGAAGAGGGAAACTGATAGTTTCTCTCATAAATTTATGCCTGTGTCTCTTTGGACCAGTCACAGAATCATAGAAAAGTAGGGCTGAAGACCTTTGGGCTAGGGACAGACATTACACACAAACTGGTCTAAGGGATCAGAAACTGGTTTAAACCTGTAACAGAACAGACATTCAGTGTGCACAAACCAGTTTCAAAATGGCTGAAACCAGTTTGAGATAAACCTGGTTGAATGTAGAATCAGACTTAACTCATTTGGATCAAAATGGTGTATGCAAAGTCTGTCCCAAACCCCTTCCTGGTTTAACTTAAACCAGGGTCCCCCAGCATCCAGGCATGCTCTCTGGGCTGCACTCTCTGCCCCAGCCCAGCAGGGCTGGTCCCACCTTTCTGTTCCCCAGCCACAGCAAGGACAGGCAGGGGTCTGACCAGAGAGCGGTTTAATTACCCCCTCCCTGTCCCACTGGCAAGGACCCAGGCCAGGTCTGCTGGGTGCTCCCCTCTCGCCACTGCAGTGGGGGGGCCACCATGGCTACTAAGGCAGAGGGGGCAGGGAGGGGGTTATTTTCCTCTACCACCACTGCCCTTGGGGGACCGCAGCTGGGTCTGCCCGCCCCAACCGCCGCTGTCATGTGATGGAATAAGCTCCCTCTTGTCTCCTCTGCCGGATGCTGGAGGGAGGGGGAATGACCCTGCTCTCCCCTCACCGGGGGTCCTGCTGCCCAGCATTTGGACCTGCCAGGCAGGGGCTGGCTGGGGAGCAGGCTTCCCAGGCCAGCTCAAAGGTGCTGGCGAGCCCCAAGCCATGCCACCACCACCACCGCGCCCCCTGCCGTGTGCAGCACCTGGGGCTGCAGCTTCATGAGCAGCTGCGGGCTGGCCAGAGAGGAGGGTTGTTCTGTCCTCAGCTGCCACAGCTGCACCGCTCGGGGGGTGGGGGGCGGGGAGGCAGGGATGGGAAAGGTGGAAAGTTTCTGCGCAATGCGTGGAGCTTCAGAGGGGATTAGAGGGGACTTATTCTGCCACTCGGTGGCTGCAGTCCCCCAGGAGCAGAAAGAGTAGCAGGGAGAATAACCCCCCTCCCTGCCTCCTTTGCCTCAGTGGCCATGGTGGCTCCCCACTGCAGCAGCAAGGGGGGATGTGCCGGGCAGAACCAGCTCGGGTCCTGCCGGTGGGACAGGCAGAGGGGAATTAAACCCCTCTGTGTCCAGTTCAGCCCCAACTGGTCATGCCCCGGCTCACAGCTCCCCTTCATACGAGGGCATGCTCTAGCACCCCACGGCTCCTGGCCTGAGCAACTGCAGGCATGTGCCTGCATTTTCTCAGTCCAGGAGGGGGATGTCTGTGCTGTTGCAAAGTGGTTTAACCTAGGCAGGTTAAACTAACCTGCAATGGTTGAATCTGGCTTTTTGAATGTCTGTCCTTAGCTCTAGCCCTAGAGGACATCTAATCCTACCCCCTGTGTGAGGTAGATCGTCTCTATCCAAACCATCCTAGATACACCCATAATCTAAACTCTTTGTAAAATTGCCATCAACCCTGACACAACACGAGACATAACACCCTAACTTGCCAGGGAGAAAACAGGGGAAGCACATCAGCCAATGTCCTGTTTCTGTAAAAAGTTGTTACAATATGCTAAAGAGATCCCAGGTAGGGGGCTATGCCTCCCACCGCAGAGGAAGGCAACCCCCCCCCACTGTCCCTACCAGTCTGACCATGGAGTAAAATTCCTTACTGACCCCAAACATGGTGATCAGTCTGACCCTGAGTGGAGGGGCAAGACCCTCTAGCCAGCAACCTCTGGCTTAAAGTCTCAGCAGGAACATTGGGACACCCCAGCCAAAATCCCCAGGCTCGGCTGCAGCCAGCACCCAGTGCCTCTGAGGAAGGCTTAGAAACACCCTGATGCATATAGCAAAAAGGAATGGAGCAGAAAACCAGCAAAGCCCAGAAGCCTGGGAGATGCCCGTAGTAGTCCAGTCCAGTATCTTCATCATCTCTTTTCCTTAGTGTGAAGTAAGGGGTGGATCCAGAGGGGTTGCAGTGGCATGGCTGCATCCCCCCTTTTGACTGGACCATGCTGGGGGAGGCTCTGGGGACATTTTTAAAGCCCCCTTTCCCTTCCCCTCCATACACAGAGGCATGTTCCTTCCCCTCTGAACCCCTCCTGCTCCTGCCACTATTTCTAGGGGCAAGGGAAGCTTAAGAGCTGCTCCTGCTCACTCCAGTTTCAGAAGCTGCCCCCCGTGTAGTGTGCCCGTACTGGTGGTTGTAGGGGAGGCAGGAGGCAGGGTCTGGGAATGGTGGGTGCAACCATTCTTGCAGTGTGGGTTGCTGCTCCTACACCCTTTGCCAAATCCTGGATCTGCCCGTCTTGCAGTTGGCAACAGTAAAATAGGCATTGGGAGGATTTGAAACCCGTAGCAATGGACTGTGGACAACTACCGTGGAGTCTGATCTGCTAGTGGGGTAGGTGAGGTGTAGGACTTCCTTTGCTTCCTTGAATAATTTAACCGACCATCTCATCACCTTGATCTCCTTAACTCAAGAAGCCTCCAAAGATGGTATAATACCTCCAGTTTCTTTGCATGATTTGAATGGATTTGGTAGTGCTTCTCTTTACCTCATTTTGAGTTACAGAGTTACATGCATGCACTGAGGGGAAAAAAAGGGCATTTTTACTATCTCTCCTCAATGTTTGTCCAGGCCTGGGCTTCCAGGATTGTTGGTACAGGTCTGCAAGAGTAAGTAGGGCTCCCCTGGACTTCTGCCTTTACTCAGTGAGTCATGAGAAGGAAGGGCTTGGACAAATTAATACCTTTTGGGAAGGGAGCAATTGTAATTCAGAGCGGTATCTTTAGGTCAATGTGCCCACAAGGCTGCTCCTAGGATGGTGCAGCTTAGTCCCCATACCCACCTTAGGGTTGTGCCATAAAGCAGTGTTTCCTAGCAGTCAACTCCATGGAGCCTATGTGCTTGAAGCCTAGGCAGGCAGAGACTAGAAGCTTTCACAAAGGAGAACCCCAGCCAGCCCACGTTTCTCTGCTGTAATACAAAAGATCTAGCCTACTTTGTTCATAAAAGGAGCATGTTTTAAAAACTGGGTTTCTGACAACCTAGATTAATATTGGCTTTCAAAAACAATTTTACCAACAGTGACATTCCACCCATTTTCCCCTTCTTAACAAATGGGTTGTGTTTGTGTGTGCATGTTTTTAAGTTCACTAGAGTTGCTGACACATCTCTTCTATGCCCTTTCTTTTTTAACTATGCCTACTTAGTAGTATACCTGCAAGTTCAGAGAGAGCAGAATTTTTCAACAAATTCTGTGATGCTTCTTTTGGAGAAAAGCCCTTTTACAGAGAACGAGTGATGGCAAAAGCTATCTGCTGTTGACAGAGTCCTTTTGATAGGGTGAATTCAATCAGATCTTTCAAAAGTGCTTTCTTGTGTTTCTGCCACTTCCTTGAAAGTCTATGATTCACCCCCTTTTTTGTGCTGTAAATGGGTTCCTGAAGAGAGAGACTCCTATGTGATAGTGTTGTTTTCTTTTTTTAAACTATAAGAGACCTGCTCCCAGTGATAAATTATTTTACAGCCTTTTTGTAACTGAACCACGTTATAAAACCTCTCTCTTTGTATGTACATACACATGAGTATATGTATGATTGACTTGGTTGCACAAGTAAGGACGGGATGCATAAAATAGATACTCCAATATAGTCTTTAACGTGATAGGAACGTAGCAGCAGGAGCAGAAAAGCTGCACAGTTCAGCGCTGGGCTCTGAGGCAAGAAGAAGATCTGAAGAAGCATGTCTTGTATTCAAAAACTTTTCTAACCTGTTCTGGTTATGCAGTTGGTCCAATAAAAGATATCACCCTGAGAAAGCCTGGCAAATTTAGCCAAGGTACTAGTTTATTTCTGTGATTCATTCCTGAACTAGCCACATTGGAGAATCTCTTTGCCCCAGGGAGTGACAGTGCCCAGAAAGCATGTGTATTGAGGCAGAACGGCTCTCCGAACTATCCAGAGATCAGGGAAAGTGCAAGCTGCTACATCCCTTGAAGGAGTGCTGTATGTTCCCAGCCGTGAAGGCTCTCTGCGCTCTTGGTAGTGCTCCTGTCTTCCCTCCTATGTGGTGGGGGCAATGTTGGGTGGCCTTCACACAGCCTCTGCAGGAGGATGTGTGCTGACTTCCTTTGTTTCTTTGAGCTTCTCAGCCAGGTCAAGGCTAACCAGGATCTAGCCCAGTGAAATTTTGCCTGAGCAAGGACCCAAGCAGAAGCAAAAGGGAGATCTGAGGGTTTGGCTCCAGGGCTTAGGGACAGACATTGCACATGAACCAGTTTAAGTGATCAGAAACTGGTTTACACCTGTAACACGACAGATGTTCAGTGCACATAAACCTGTTTGAAAATGGCCGAAACCGGTTTGAGATAAACCTGGTTGAATATAGTATCAGACTTCACTGATCTGGATCAAAACAGTGTATGCAATGTCTGTCGAGACCCCTGGATTGAGCATCCAGTGTGTAGGACTGCTCTTCTTAGGTGGATGCACTTAGGTTGCCAAATGCACCAGCGTCCCCACTTCAGATAGGTTTTTGACGCATTGACTCCCTGAATGCTGTGGATCTTCCAGGTTTGAAGCAGCTCCCTATCTCTCAGCCCAGGGGGGTGGGGGTGGAAAAACTGAACAGAACAAATCCCTTTATGCAGAGCAAATATTGCAGTGATGCATAATATGAGTAGGCTGTGTGGAGAGAGAGATGAGGGATAGGGAAACAAAACGTTATCCTTTCAACCCAGAGCAAGTTTAAAGTCACTACTATAATTAATCAATAGCGAGTCTCGCCTTTTGTATAGTGGCTTTTCCTACAGCACTTCACAGGCTTTCAGCTTGCTCCCACTGCAGCTGTTCAGTGGGATTTTTCTTCTGGCTTCGATGAAAATGAGGTGAAGCCTTTAAATTACCATTGAACACACCTGGATCTAAGGCCTATTTAAGGCCAGAGGCAGGCTCCTATTGACTTAAAAAAAGGGCTGCTCCGCTCCCTGAGGTGCTGCTCGCAGACACAAACAAGGAGCCATGGAGTGTACCACAGGCCTTTTAGTCTCACATTTCCAATCTTCTTGTTCTTCATCAGTTTTTTTAACAGCAGCATTCATGAAAGGCATCGTGCTGTGCATAATCCAAATGCAGGATTGTTCCCTCTTTGGGCTAGATTCCTTATTTGTGGACTAGGGCTTGTCTCTGAGTTGCAGCTGAGCAAGGGCCAGCAAGTTCATACAGCTCCTGATTAGTAGGTTATTGGGGGTCCCTCTTCCAGGGCAGCATGCTTCATTGCAGCAGGCAAAAAAAGAGATGTTAGAGAAAAGAGGAAATGAAGGTTGAAACAAGTTAAGAAAATTAAATGAGTCGCATTTAATCACTAGTGACTTTTCTGAGTTCTGATGTTTTAAAGCAGACTTTAAGGTGCATGGACTAAGAGGCTAGGTGTGGACACCACTGGGCTGGAGCTCAGAGGAGGAAAGTGAAATGGGTTTTTAAGGAGTACCATGATGCCTGACACCAGAGCAGAGGAGGGAGGAGGAATAGATACATGGAGAGACAAGTTGCCAAGAGGGGGCAAAGTACAGGAGCTTAGCACTTGGTGAATGATGGGGCGTTGGTGGAGCGGAGTTGTGTAAAGCCTTATTGGTGCTGGTGGAACAGAGCTGTGTAAAGGTTTACTGGTGAGGATACCCTCAAATGTTACTGAGAGAGGGATAAGGAGCTTATAAAGACACTTGAAGAGAAGATGTGGCAGAGGTAGCAAAGGAAGGTGGATTTTTTTTAGCTTTCCAAGGGAAAGAAGCAATTGTGTGAATGCACCGTATACCAGCGAGAGGCAGGATGTGAAGAAGAGAATTGCATCCAATTGAAAATGCAGGGGGAATTTCTCCAGGCAGAGACATTTTAATGTGGAATATATCATTGTTGATGAGGTAAGTATCACTACTTTTCCTGAAAGGCAGCATGCAATTTTTAATGATCAAAAGCTGCCAAGGCTTGGTCTCCCTCTCCAGAAGGTGACACCTCCAGTACTACTGAGACCCACCTGCCCTGCAGTGGAAGCAGCCACGGTGCAACGGTAGTTGTGGAGATTTGTGGTAGGAGAAGCTGAGCTCCAGACCTGCAACGAAGGAAGGTCGGTGTTATGATGTCGAGTGCAACATTCCCTTCTTTGTGAGGGTATCCCCTTTTCTGTCTCAGTGAATATTTGACTGCGTGTCCCATTAAAGTAAACTTGCAAAAGCTGTTCTCACGCAACTCTGTTAAAAAAGACATTGAAGGAAATGTTTGGCACTGGTGCTAGCTGAGACAAAGAGTACTTGATCAACAGATCTTCTTGCAAAGGGGCCATAAAATATAAAGGAACACACCACCTTGTATCTAATATTTCCCCAAAACAGCATTTCAGTAGAAAAAGAGACATTACATTTGGTCCGTATAGTAGTAGTGGTTACATTTTTGCATGGCCTGTCATATCCTCACTCACTTTTCCAGCCTCTAAAATTTCAAAGATACCACAGCCTTTCTCCTTGCCATGAGATAATCCGATAAAATGCACACATGTTGCACAGCATCTGGCATCACTGAGCACCTGCAATTGTTCTTAGTATTTATCACATTTATTTATGGAAAGCATAGGGACCAAAGGAGGTTTTGAGTCTTCTTAGGCTAAGCACTGGGCAAATATAATGGAAAAGAGGGTTTCTAACCTAAAGAGTTTACAGCTAAAATAAGGAGGAGGACAACGTGCCAAGAGATTGAGTGAAGTGACGGCTTCCAAATATCAGATTACTGCCACCATGTTTTTACGGGAACTGCTAATGTTTTGGTGTGAGGTTTTTCACTACTACTGGTGGTAGATGCTCAACCCTTTAAGGAATCTGACTGCATTTCTCAGGACTCAGTCTTGCATCCATTGGAATTGATGACTTTTGTGGGGGCAGGAAGTACCTTTACATCTCTGGGGCTTAAACTTGCTACAGTAGATTTATAAGACAGTGAATGATTGGAGTGATTACCGTCGACGTGCAACCATAAACTACTTACTCAGCAAGCTACTTCCATATGCTTTTTGTATGGTGGATGTTTGCAGGTTCATAGCTTGCTTATTAGCAAAGCAACACAGCTTCTCATTGGCACAGAGGCCTGCTTAAAACTGCTTATGTGATCAGTTCTGCTCTGCTTCCATAGTCACGATGAATACTGTTTCCCCCTCTTTTAGGAAAAATAACACCCTGGCAACAAAGCAGCTCAGCAAATACAAACCAACTCCTGGTCATGTTTGAAATGGAAGTGTTCCAGCATATCCAGATTGTTATGATGGTAGGAAGAGCCTAAAATGTACCACGAATGCAAATATTTAAATGAAATCAAACTATCGCCACCACTACTTATGCATAGCAGGCATGGCTGATGGTGACAAATGGTGTAAATAAAAATTAGTCTGCTACAGCTTATGTCAGCTTAACACATCAAATAGATCCTGATATGCAGGTGCAATTGATTTCAAGAACTGGAGAATCTTTACCGCTGCTTGCCTTATATTATTACTTCAACATCTGATAGCCAAAGAACATAACTAAATAACTGTCAGGGAATAAGACATGCTCACTACAGAAACAGAAGGTCTCTTTGTGTTCTCAAGGAAGTTTATGCCCATTTGAGGCCTGATCCAAATCCTCAGGTCAACAGGAGATTGTCCATTGATTCCAGTCTGCTTTAGCCCAGACCTCTCTTCTCTGACAAACGCATATGAATATAAAAATGGATTAGGAGGATACACAGCATGGACTAAAAATCATAAGTAAAGAACTGAAAATGGTTATGAGACAGTCTGTTATATACCAAGTCAGAGTTTTTGTAGTTTGCAATTTGAGCTGAAATTTCAGAAGCAGCAAAGTCCAAACGAAGGTTCATATAGTCAGCGGGGTCAGTCTATACCCAGTGCCATAGTTAACTGTGCTGCTCTGCACATATGGGCCCTGGGACTGGAAGCAGTATAACAGCTCTGTGGCACTGTGCCTGCATAACTAGCTCTGCTGAGATGCAGTGCTTACTAGCCTGGGCACAACACTGCACTATGGCAGCACATCCAATCCTGCATTTAACAGGTGGAAAAGTGGCCTGAGTACCTCTGCATTGTACAGTCTAGTATCACATAAACTCCAGCACACGAGCTAGTGCCTTCACAGGTAGCTTGTGGTATGCATGGCACTGCATTGTGCCTTTTAGATGTACCCTTTGGTTCTCAGTGTACTCATCAGCTTTTGAAAAGCGTACCTTCTGACTACAAATGTTTTCTTTTACTGACACACATTGCTAAATAAGCAAGTTGCAGATGCAATTACTGTCTACTGTCCAGTTATTTGCGTTCTTAAATAGCTGCATAAAATAACAGTAATAATCCCAAGCTCTTAGGAAAGCACTTCTCAAAATGTCAAGAACTAACATGACTTTCTCAAGATCACTTGCATACACAAATATTCCTCCTTCTTATGCAGTTGCAACGATGCCAAATACAGATTTGGTATTTGACTGCATGTATAATTATACGGTCACATTCATGGTGTACAGAAGCTTTTAATGTATTGGTTGCCTTGCTTGTTGGCTTTCTCTGGTATTTGACTGTGTTGCCATCCAGCCATTCTTCCTGAGAGAAGAAACCAACCGTCATGCAACTGAGAGTAGATGGCATAGGTGGATCTAGGATTTTGAAAATGCGGGTGTAGATGGTGCGGTGCATCATCACATATAGACACAGTACCTATTTTGCTTCAGTTAAAGTGAGACTCAAAGCTTTACCAAGATGCTAGGGGGCTTTATTGGAATGTGCGTTAATTTGCTAGATTATACAAGTATAAAAAACACACAAACTAGGCCAAAATAGTAAAAATAAATAAATAAATAAATAAAAAATATCGTTTCATCAGTGCTGCAGTGAATACAGTTAGATGTACATCTTTTATTCAGGTTTGTAAGACAAAATGTAGTAGTTCTGAGCATCTTGACAATGCCTCCGATACTTCAGGGTCAGTCACTATTACACACGAGTTAATATTACCACACCTGGGTTCAGATTTTTAGCTAAACCCAGACTGCAGGGCTGTGAAACGGTAGCACTTTGGTTGTTTTGGCAGCCGTCGAGCCTTCTGGATCATGGTGTGTGTGTAAGAGGTCACCCAGACCTTTGAGGCATACGCTTAGGTGTGAGTTTGGGGGAGTGGAGGCAGCCCAGACAGGACTATGAAATAAGGAGAGACATCACCAAGAATGGCTGCTAACAGTTAGCAAAATTGCAGAGGAAAGCATAGTTTGAATAGAGGAACATCAAGGCTATTAAAAAGAAGAGAGGTTTATTCGTATCTGTGGAGTGAAGAGAAGCTGGCAGGAATCAGGTAGATTTTAACGAGCTATGAAGTCAATTGACTCCCTCAGTGCTGCCTTAATAGAAATGCTGCTGTCCCTCCCAGGCAGTTGGTTTTCAAGTTTGGGTAGATCAGGAATCAAAGGTTGTGCGGGGGTGGGGGTAGAAAGCGGGAGTGTAATTACAGCACAGCACCCCCCTGGATCCACCCTGGGTAGATACGGATTTCCTTTTAGTTCAAGAGTTAGGCTTCTGTTATTAGCACAGATTCTCCTTCCGTGTGTTACCCAAAGGGCAGGTGTACATTTAGCTGGAAACTGTGGTGTCTCTGCATGTGGAAGCATGGATCGTTAGACTTCTCAAGGTTCACATAAGGATAGATTTGTACCTGACAATCCCCCGTGCAGCAACAAAGTGTATTGTCAAACCACACAGATGATCGTGGCACGATAGAACCCACCGGGATATTGGTTACTTAAAAGTTGCTCTGTGCAAATAGCTTCATGGTCCTCAATTTTTTTGTCTTAGTTAAATATGCACTGAGGAGAGTTCTGTTATCAGGTCAAGGCAAGGAATCTTTTCTTGAAATGAAGGTGGTCCATAAAAGTACTGGATGTGCTGCACTGTTCATCTCTGTAGGGTGCATCCCTAAATCAGAGGTGTGGGTTCAAACTGGTGCAGACCTACTGCAAGTGAAGATATGCATAAGAGAATGACTAATTTATGGAGCTAAGAATGCCTGAGGCCAAAAACTGACCTGCATGTGACTTGCGGTCGGGAGATAATCAATAACAGAAAAATAAGAACTCCCTCTTGCCAATGATTATCCAGAAGTTTTTAGACTAGGAAGCATCTTTGGCTGCTTGCTTCTCATTATGTGGATGTCTGAGTCATTGGCGACAAGTAGGGGGTGCATGCGCACCCCCTGAGATTGGGTGTGCACCCCCTGGAAATGGCAGCCATGATACTGGAAGTGACAGCAGAAGTGGGCTTCCGGTTTCATCGCTGGTGATTTCGGGCTCGACAATCGGCCACGGAGGGATCCCTCCCCCCAGTCAGTGATCGGTCGCTGGGGACCGCCCCCCCCCCCCCCCCCCCGGGGGGGCGGCGCGCCCCCCCCCCCCGGGGGCCCCACGCCCCCCCGGCGCGCGT
>NW_017728991.1:11277096-11281588 GCF_001723915.1 Gavialis gangeticus | reverse complement strand
CCCCCCCCCCCCCCCCAGTCGGTGATCTTATGTCCCCCCAGACTCCGGAGGCACCAGTCGCCCATGGTCTGAGTTTTTTCTGTGTAACATAGAACAAGAACAGAACCCTGTCTGTACCTCCTCAGCCTTAGAGCTGGTTGCGTGGCCCATTACCCGAGTATTGTTCAAGTACAGATAAATCATATAGGTTGCATGGACTTCATGAAGCAGTAACATGAGCTCAGATCTTCTGGCTATTTGTGCCAAATGTGATGTGAGGGGGGCAGGAGTTCACTGTACCAATTCCCTCTGACCCATAGCACACCAGCTCCAGAAGTGGCCCGCAAGGGGAGACCTTTCCATTTCTTCTGTAACCACAGAAACTGAAGAAGGATGGCATTCTGTTTAAGGCCTTGGGCAGGAAGGCAGAAGACCTGGTAGGAGACCAACTCTCAGTTCAGCCATGTGCTACTTGTCTGACCCCCCGCTCCCCCGTTCCTCTGTTGTTGGGTTTTTTTAAATGAATTAAGTTTGGAAAAGTTATTCCTTCTCTCTCTCGAGTATTGTGAGGATAGATTCATTAATAAATCAGATGCTCAAACACTGCATTGAGCGCCTAGCTGGACAGACAAACTAGGAGTATTATTTGGACCCAAATACCTTAATTATTCATCAGTGCCCTACACTGTATTAGGCGCCATACAAAAAGGCACTGCTTTCCCCATAGACCTTCCCAGCAGGAGACAACAATTGAATACAGACTGACAAGGGAGAGCACGGAAACTGGGATACTGTATTGTTCAGAATGAATGGTATTAGTCAGCAGCCTCAGCCTAGCTGAGTGTTGTGATATGACAGAGACGGGGGAGCCAACGGAGGAAAACAGAGTGGTCAAGAATGTGATCCTAGCAGCAGTGTTATAAATAACAAGTAAGAAGGGCAAGACTGCATTTGTCACGGCTAAAAATAAAACCAGACGTTAGAGTAACTGAGAGGTGAGATGATGAGGACTTGGGTGAGAGTTTTAGCTGATGGATGGACGGACGGATAGGACAGGCTGAATCTTATCAATTGCATCCAGAATCTGCAAGTCATTAGTCATAATTTTGATGCGAGGACCTGGAGAGAGTCCGAATCGGAGGGACTGGTACGCTCATTGAGGTTACTGCCTGTACTGAAACCTGGCAGATGTTTTATTGGCTCTCTACACAATTTCTGGCAAGACGAGTGCAGAAGGGGACAGTTGTATTAAAATGTTATGTGAGGGGGTGTCTCGCCCATAAATTACGTTAAATAAACTCTCATCAGCATGCAGAAAGGAGGATGCGCCTAACATATGGTTAGAGGTGCATGAGAGAGAGAGGGGAGCTACTAATGAGTAGGAATAAAGAGCTGGCATTAACGTGGAGAAACACTGGGCCAGATTCAATACAGCTTAGTCCCTGATGCTGGGGGCTGGCTGCAGAAAGCCTGCCAGGAAAAGATGTTGAAGTAAGCCTGATTTCAAGGACAGCTGCAGAAGGCTTGGGAGTGGGGTTTGGGGGGAAGGGGAAGGGGTGTGTAGGGATGATGTTTTAATACTGATGTACAAGGTCAGTCAGAGGTTAAAAAAATCAGCTCCTTGTTTGATAGGAATCTGTCTGTTGTACTGCTTGGGACCTTGGTGCGCTGACCATTTCTGTACCACCACCTTCCTGGGAGATGAGCAAAGAAGGAGCTTTCTGGGGTGGGGGTGCCGTGGCTAGCGGGGGAAGCCAGGGACAAAGATGATCCATAAGCCAGAGGGTTGACCCTCTAGAAGCTATTTCAGGGTTGGCTGTAGGGGAGTCCTAGGCCAGCTGAGGACTTTTGGGCACTCCTGAGACGGGGCTTCCCCTTGAAAGGTGTCGAACTGTGACATCAGGTTTTTTTTTTAAATGATTATTTCTAGTGCAATAGTGCCTAGAAACCTGAACTGAGATCTGGAGCCTATTGTGACAGGTGCAGTCTGGAAACACAGCTAGAGAGTTTCTGCCTCTCGGAGCTTGCAATCTTAATAAATGAGAAAAAGGACAGGTTTCCAGTGTGAAAGGCACTGCATATTCTTACAGTAGAAAGAGGGGCTCCTTTCCCTGGCAAGTTACAATTGACAGAGGCAGACAAAGGGTGTCTTGTTATCTTTGTTATACAGGTGAGGAGCCGAGAGATTAAATAGTGTGTCCAAGGTCTCACAGTAAGTCAGCGGCAGTCACTGCTGAATATCAACCAAATGCCTTAGCCACACAGCCATTATTACCTCCCAGCCATCGCGCTTGCAGCACTGTGTTGAAGGGTAGGATATTGTATCCAACCTGTTATTTTTCTAAAGACGCTCCTCAAAGCTCTGATGTTACTGTAACCAGTAACAGTCCTTGACCTGCTCCAGAAGTGCTTTTTGTTTTATTTATGGGTCATTTGAGGTGTCCTTTGTGGTCCGCTAATTTAATTAGATTTTTTCAATTTGCCTTTGTTCCTCTCCAGTATATTGCAAACATCATTAACTGCATTTGGGAGCATTTGTTCTAGAGCAATAATAATAGAACTGCAGGTATTATGCTGCTTTTTCCTCTCTGCTTATCAACCAACTATGTTTTTATATACCCTAGTCCTTTTTTATTAAGAAGCTGTAATGAACACCACAGTTTTTTTAGGACACAGATGCATGTGCTATAAGTACGCACCTTTTTCCCTCCATTTAGTTTTAAATTTTCCTCTTCAATATTTCCTTTCCTTGCCTCACTACAATTCAGTCAGGCTCACAAAACTTTATCTACTGCCTAAATGCATTTCTTTTCCTTGCAGTGAGGTATCTCGACGCTATTTCTCAGTGCATTGAGGCTAATTTGATTACCGCTCATTCTGATAACTAATGTGCTTAGTTATAATTCAGTGAGTTGTTACTTTCCTAGACCATTGTCTTCAGTTAATTACCCATATTTTGCCTTTGGAAACATGGTTACTAACATACCCCTACCATTAACTGTTTTTTTTTTTAAATTATTATTTCTATTACAATAGTGCCTAGAAACCTGAACTGAGATCTGGAGCCTGTTGTGACAGGTGCAGTACGGGAATAGAGCAAGAGGGTTTCTGTCCCACAGAAACTGGCACTCTTAAATAGATGAGAAAAAGGAAGCACAGATTCAGGTTAGGTTTAGTGGTTTGATCCAGGCGATTTAGTGACTCAGTGGCAAAACAGCTAAAAATGCAGAGCTCTAATCTTGCCCACTGAAGTCAGAGAAAGTATTGTTGACTTCAGTGGATTAAGAATCCCGCAGGTCTCAGCTCCAGCATGCTTTCTACTTGCACATATTAATTCTGGAATAGGAGGGTTTTTTTTAGCATTGGTTAGTGATTTCAGCATCCTTGACTTTTGCATGCTTAACTTACAATATCGTAAGAGCCAGATTTTTTTTTTTTGGCAGTGCTCAGCCCCTTTATTTCAATGTCTCAAGTCTGGCACACAAACATCAGTTACTTTTGAGAATCTAGACCTTTGCTCATTCTGGATTATGGTGGAGGTGGTGATCAGGATCATATGTTTGGTTATAATTTCCACTCTTCTCCAGCGGAAACATAATTTATTTGTAGTAAACGTCCCATTTTTTGCAAAGGAATGGCCTTAGTCTCTTGGTAGAAATATTTTTTATTTTTCTTCCCCTGCTTTAAAAACCGTTGTTTTCCCCCTTTTCTATATATATTTTATTTCTCCTATCTTGCTCTTTCCCAGCTCATTCCTTTTTTTTTCCTGCAGCTTTTCACTTCTTCCCCTTTTGCAAATGGGAACATAAAACAGCCTATAATGCTTGGATAACACTACTATTTTCGTAGTGCATTGGTGGGTTTTGTTTGTTTGTTCTTTTTGCCAGAAAATGACTGATGTGGATTTCAACAGACAAATCCTTGGATTGTGATTGTCTAATCCAGTCACATGTCCATGTGATTAATCAGAACTACTGCACAATACAGAACTTCATTTATTATAGGTGAGGCCATCGCAATGATGGTTTAGATCCATAGCTGCTGTGGAGCAGAGCGTACAGGTAGGCGTATCAAGGTTGCTCTGGTTCCTTTCAACCCTAGTGATTGATCTGGCTCACTCCCTCTCTGGAGCTTGAAACCACCATTAAAACCCCAAACCTCCAGATTGCTGCCCTTTGTTAGGACATAAGTGGTGTCATCTTGCATGTTGTGTGATGACTCCTGCTGATTTGCAAGTCATCAGAAATCATGCAAATAAGGAACATGGGACTACAAAGACGATGGAAACGATGCAACTGAATGCAATTAAGGAAATAAATAAAATATAAATATATATTATAATATAGCGGACAGTCACCTTGCTGGGGTCACCTAACCCCAATTGTTTTCCTGCCCAGAATGGGGAGGGGGGAGATGGGGGCTGGACCTGATCATCTGCAAGGTCCCTTCCAGCCCCTAGCAATCTATGAATATAATTAATTAAAACTGTATTGGGGAAGAAAATACAACAACC
>NW_017728991.1:11255122-11272096 GCF_001723915.1 Gavialis gangeticus | reverse complement strand
GAGATGGGGGCTGGACCTGATCATCTGCAAGGTCCCTTCCAGCCCCTAGCAATCTATGAATATAATTAATTAAAACTGTATTGGGGAAGAAAATACAACAACCCCCCCGCCAAAGCTACGGTAATGCTGATATTTGGAGGCACAGAAGACAAAAAATAAGCCATGCTTGATGCATCACGGTGCTGAGATGATTTTTGATTTAAAAAATTACTGTAAAAATATGCAAGAATTAGCCAAACCTGGTTCAAGAAAGGGACAGAATCTGGTTTTCTTGGAACATAATAGACAGAACTAATTGTTTTGCCTCCAAGGCATCTATTTCATTTTCTGCTTTTAATTACTTGAATTCAAGGTATTTAAACACCAAAGCCAATTTTAAATAATACCAGAAAGAAACCACTATGGAAAAGACATTGAAAAAGAGAAATGAACAAAAATGTTGTATTGGCATCTGAATAGAGAGGGGAGTGCAGACCAGTAAACTGTAACGATTAACTACTTATCCTATTTCAAAGGCTTTAGTAATATTTCAGTCTGTGTGTGGGGGTGCGTATATCATGTATAGTATGATGTGGTATATAATATATCAGTGATTCTCCACCAGGGTGCCATGGCATCCTAGGGTACCTTGATTACAGGGGTGTAGGTTGTAGCCGTGTTGGTCTAAGGTCATAGGCAGACAAGGGTCTTTGGGTAAATCTGATATCTTTTATTAGACCAGCCCAAGTTGTTCTAATAAAAGCTATCAGTTGGTCTAATAAATGATTTGGTCTAATAAAAGATATCAGATTGTCCCTGAGACTAGTGCTGTCCATGGTGACAACTTATAGTTAAAAATAATCCCCCTCTACCCCCAGAAAAATGTATATAATTTAAACAGAAAAGAGGACAAATAGGGTAAGAAGAAACAGGTACATGGAGCTGAAGTGTATTACCCAAAATCACGTAGTAAACTGGTGTCAGGACTGGGACCAGAACCATAGCTTCTTATCCAACACCTTAGTCACTAGCCTCTCAATGCATAGGACTTGCCATTCATGATGGGACTTTCCTGTCTCAACACAGCAAGGAGAAAATAATGGCCAGACTGCATCACTGTTACAGAGGCAGCTAAGGTCTTTCGTGTGGGGGTGGAGTCTAAAGGAGTTAGATGCCCAAATCCTGCTGCTATTGATTTAATGTTCTTAATCTGCAATGCAAAGTGATCACACATGCCTTCCCAGCTGATGTCCAGATAATCGGTGATGACTCTACCATTTGCACTATTCATTTGGAAATTGAATGAATTAAATCCTCTTTTCTTTTAATTTAATGAAGCTGCTTGCCACTGAATTCCCAGTCTGCCCTACTGGAGAGCAACATGATCCAGAGACCTTGCCCCTTGCAGCCCCTTGCAGGGGCGGAAATCTTTCAAATATAAAAACTAGACACTTGAACCTTGCTTACACGCAAGCTGTTGCTCATAACCCGAGTGCATGGGAATTCTAACTTGCTTTTTATGAATTCTGTCACTATCTACACAGTAGCTGTAGGATGCTCTGAGGATTAACAAGCAGCTTTTTCTGCATGTGAAATTCATTGTGTCCCTCTTAATTTCTTTTCTTTCCAGAACTTGTAAGATATGACAGAAAAAGTCATTATTTTAAATGTCTTTAACTTTAGACAGAGGGAGAGAAATGAAGGCCTATCAATCAGCACAGCTCATTGTTTTTAAGCACGACTACAAAAGGCCCAAATTTGCAGCTCTTATTCAAGTCGGTTTCTTGGTGGAGTCACCTGTGCTCTGAATTTAACCTTTTTAGAAGGGAATCAAAACTCGTGGAAGAGGGGATATCTTTTTTTAGGCCAGCCAGATGTTTGCAAACACATTATTGTATTTATTGGCCTTTTTAGAAAGCATTTTTTGTGTTCATAATCCCCTTCTTTACAATTTTGAAACCTCCTAGGAGTTTCTTGCTTGAAACATCTCTGGTAAGCTTTCCCGGAGCGATAGAACTGAAGAGGCCAGTGTTGTGAAGACAAGGGTTTTGGTATTGAATAGATCACGGGACTGTGGCCCAGAGCTTCTGGGAGATGCATAATTGGGGGAATTGGAGCAGGCAACATCAGAAGTTCCCGAGTGTTTCTTGGGTTTGCTCCTTGGAGCCTCCAGACAGATTCCTGACGTTCAGCTGTTCCAGCCTATCTGGTATGATGATTCTTGTATGATTTTTCAGAAGTCAGACAAAAGAGCTTCTTGCAGAACTCATTTCTTTTAGGAGGTTCTGCTGGAGTACCTAGATGTGCAACAGATGCAAAGGATAAAAGGCAGGCTTGACAGCAGGTGAAGTGAGATCAGTAGGGAAAATGTCAGAATAGATTTGACTTTTGCCAGAAGGTGCAATTCAGGAGAAAATATTATGAAATCCCTGGCAAGGTCTGACAGGTCAGGCTGTTCTAAGGTTTGTATTTCAGCCCTTTTGCTGTTTCTAAATGGCAGCAAAGAGAAATAGGTCAAACTAAAGCTTCTTGTGGTAGAAGGAAAATTTTTTTATTAAAGCAACAGTTCTGTAGTGCAAAGATACGTGATGGCATGGGCCAGCGGATAAGCAGAGTCCTTATGCTTATTAAGATGTTTTCACAATAATATGAATAAATAAAAGATGAGGGAACCAGGGGAAGATGGTTGGATTTCAGCATGACTGAAAATAGGCATTGATTAACTAATCTCTGTGCATAGGCCAAAGCATGTAAAAACTTTCCTGTAAATCAAAGCATCCCAGCGGGGATTTCTGGGAACTGATTTTACAGGAGGATCACTGTAGCAGGCATGCCCCTATCGCCTAAGAAATGGAAGGACGCTGAGTGTGCAAGACCTCCCTGAAGCTGGAACGTGTAAATTCGTTGTGTGAAAACTCATATTTGTGATTTTGTCTATTTAACCAACTCAGCCTTTACTCTACTTTTGTAATAATTCTCAAATTTTCCTTTGCTGGAAATTCAGGTTTTGCCTTTTCTGTTCGTGGGAAATGGAGGTGATGTGTGCAACTCCTATGGATTTGCAATTGTGGGTTGCAATTGTGGAATGATTTTTGGAATTGCTAAATACCCACATGTACCATAAACTGCATATCCATAATTAGTGGACAATTTGGAAACTTTAGGTTAAACTATGCGTCTTTTGAGGAAACAAGAAAAAGAAGCAGGCATTGGGATGGAAGAAAATAAATAAAATGGGTTTATCTGGAAGACAAGTTCAGACAGCATACTCTATAATGTAGAATAAAAGCAAACCTAACTCTTTTTTCATGTTGAAATCTTTTCTGGGTTGATACTGGTGAAATAATTCCTCTGTAAAATTCATTTTGCGCTATTCAGCCAATCGGTTTCAGTAGAAAAAAACCCCCAAAACAACCCCCCCTCTAGTCAGGTGCTATTTATTAGTGCAACACTAGGACGTTCTACAAGAAGAACTGAATTATGTTTGCTCTCGGTAGGTGCGTCTACATAAGATGCTACTGAGCAGTGGTTACTGCACATTTATTTAGTACTTGTATAATCAAGTACTAAATAAATGTGCAGTAACTGGAGTTAATGCGCAGTAGTGTTGGCAAATGTCTTTTAAGGGACACGACTGCGCAGTAGCCTAATAGTACTGTGCAGTGTCGTATTAGCACTGTCCGTGCTGTGATGCACTACTGCACAGTATTGTTTGGCTGCTGTGCAGTCAGTGTCTTGTGTAGATGCTCCCAGTCTAGCCTAAATTTTACTACGTTTGATGTAATACCTATAACTTTTTCAGGTAGTCAAATCTTTTCTTTGAACTTTAGTAAAAGGCAGAAGCTTTATCTTAGGGGAAAACAAGGTCAGCTCTTTTACAAAACTTGTCTCTTATGTAAATACAAATCTAAGTTGGAGTAAGGGAAGACTTTCCCTGATTTATGGTGAAACCCAAGTCCTGTTATGTCCTTCAAGTCTGATTTAATGCAGGCACAGTCTCAGACTTTGGCTTTCCAGTTATTGGCCATTCATCAAGAAAATGGATGAATTTGATCTCTCTTTTCTCAGGTGTACCTGTACTCCTATCACACACTTTTCAAGCCAAAAGGGAAAATTTTTACCAGTTCCTGGAACTCTGAGAAGTTTTCTATGAAGGTGAAAGGGCCAAGTAGGAATAAATGCCTTCTGAGGCTGGACGATTCTTATGGCCAGCCAGACTGGGTCAGATGGAAAACTCCCTGAGCCACTCATGTCTTGAACTTTCCATTTTTCAAGAATGGTTCATTGTATAATGAGACGGAAGGAAAACCTGATGCAAAGAAAAATCAAGATGAGAAATGTGGAACTTGAGGTCTGTATCTTAATACCTCTTTTGAGCTGACATCCAAGATAACACTGAGAAGGATGACACTCTTTTAAGAGACATTGGAGTGAAAAACAAGGGATATATTGGAATCACTTTTTAAACGGAGTCTAGTGACATGAAGCAGTTTCCTGCCGTGCTCTTAGAGTGTGACTGTTCTTCCCACATGCAATGGCGCAAACTGGCCACCATATCCAAGAATAACAATAATCAAACTCAATTTCTTTTAACTGCTGCCTAGGCTGTACTGTGAGACTGGCCTACCCAGGCCTAATCTTAGGTGTTGGGACTCTTGGTTGGACTTGAATGATCCAAGAATGGAATTAATTTGCATTAGGAGAGATGAAGTTAAATAACACCTGACCTGTCTGTTGTTACTGAATTACTCCTGCACCTTCTGCCCCTTATCTGTGAACCATTCCACTCACCACCCTAGCCAGAGCTATAGGTGCCAAGGGCAAAAGATGACAGAAGGAATCATTTTCTTGTAACAGTAGCCCATGGACCTTTGTTCAGATGGGTTATATATTTGACAGTCTCCATATTTCCCTTTTAAACATCTCTGGGCATGCCTACACATGTAATTAATGCAAAGCAATAAACTCCAGAGCTTATTTATCTGAAGTTTATTGCTCCTGGGCATGCATTTAATGTGCGCCTATGACTACAGCATGGTGAGCTGGGTTGGAGCTGCCCTGGCTGGCAGTTTCTGGGGGTCAGGGCGCCAGCTGCAGGCTGCTGTCCCCTGGTTCAGCATGCTGCAGAGGGGCTGGCTGGGGCATGAGGGTGCTCCAGTGCAAGGCTGGCTGGCAGGCAGCCCCTACCCTCATGCCAACCAGCCGCGTCAGGGTCTACACATGTACTGCTGTGGAGTAAAAAAACTCTGCAGCAGAGTAGAACTTGTATTCACGAGTATTACCCTGCTGTGGAGTTTATTAATTTACTGCAGCCTAATAGCAGTGCACACGTAGATGCCAAGGCATGTAGATACGGACCTAATTATGCAACACTGCAGTAAACGTCTCGTGTAGACGTGCCTGTTATGAAGAAATGGAGGGGCTGTGAGAAGGAGATGATTTGGTCTAACCTGCCACATTTGTTAGTCAGATGTCTCTCCTCGTGCCTAATAAACACGCTGATAAAGGGGCTCAGTCTTGCCAGGTAACGGAGCTGTCCTGTCAGCTTTATAATGGTCTCACTTCCTATTAACTTCACATGCTTAAGCTCTTGGTCTCTGTAGTACTGAGCCAAAATTAATAGGATACATTGTCACAGCCTCCGGAATAAGTAGTCCACTCTGAATGGGTAGATCTTAACCTTTACTGAAGTAATCTATGGCGTACAATCACTTCCTTTTTTTTCTGTAAGGAAATCCCAGGGTTTTTACCCATTTAAGTAGGGGGGTTGGCGTTTGGTTCTGAAGTCCACTGATGCTGAGGAATAGGGGGATGAGTTAATTTACTGTTGCAAATATTGGAAGAGGACGTTCCGAGGGGGGCCGAACCGTAATTTGTCATTGGTTCTTGAGGAGCGTTAGCTGCCGAAGTGCCATTCAATTCTGTGTGAAATCTCCTCCTTTTAAATGTAGAGGATAATTGTGAGATACTAGAAGTAAGCTATGGTTCCAACAACATGATAAAAAATAAAGGCCACCAACTATGCAGCCATATTCATTTTGGGGAGCTGACAAGTAGCCAGATACAGATTTAATGTATGCCAGTCTTTCTTCCCCACCTCCCTGCGATCTGTAAAGACAATAGTGACAAAACCCTGCAGAAAGAAGCAATGCCAGACAGCGAGCTGGCTTGCTCTGGCTGGTTCATTGTTAATAACAAATGATAGGGTGGTTGCATAAATGAAGCAGTGCCAATGATGGGTTGGAAACAGTTATGCTGGCACAGGAAAGGTCAAATAATACCCAGCCATACTCTGCCAGCATCTATGCCAGTTTTCTGCCCTTTGTGGGCACTGAAATGAATGTGACCTGAGACCTTTTGATTATCCTAATGTTATGTACCAGGCTATCAAAAATAAAGCCAAGTAATGGATGTCCTTCTTCTATTTAGCTGGGTTATTCATGAAGCACAGATCAAACTTTTCCCATTCCATCGCCTTACAGGCCAATTTAGTGTGGCTTTAAGGCTCAGCCTTGCAAGCTCTTAGTGGTGCCACTTGAAGTTATTCATGTTTGTGTTGGCAGGATTCAGCATCAAAGGAACTTAAAGGTCCTGATACAGAATTTGCAGCAAAAAATTATCCTTTGGGGCCTCAGTGCAGAAAATGCTTAACTCGAGGCAAGTGAGTAACTCTTCATGCCGGACTCATCCAACAACCTAAACATTTGCTGCTCTCTTCTTGAAGTCAATGAGATTTAAAAATGTGCTTCAAGTTAAGTGTGTTCTGATTTGCTTTGCACTATCAAGTCCTATGATCCCATGCTGCTTGTTGCTCGTGATTTTATCTGTCATTAGATCCAGGGTAAAACTTCTGAAAAGTTCTTTCATGGTTTAAGAACCTGAGGGTAATATTTTCAAGTGCAAATAAAAAAGAGCCTTAACTCAACGGGACTTAACTCCTAGATGCCTGAGGCATTATATATATAAAAAAAGAATACTTAAGTCTTAAAAGTACTTGTGTGATAAAGTTTTACCCTAATATTTTTTCTATGGATAGCATAGGACTTGAAAAGATGACCTTGATTTTTTCAGTGTTATAGGGTTCTCTCTCTCCCTCTCTTCTCCCCAGTTTAATATAAGGAAGAGCTGATGTGTTTCTGCTCAGACTTTCCAGCTGTATCTTCCTATAGTCTTTATTAACATTTGATATTTTTATGTGGTCATTTATTTATATTTATTTTATGAAAAAATAGTGGGCACAGTTTGCCTTGTCTCATCATCAGCAACTCGCTGGCAATGATGTGTGGATGTGCTCAAGTGTCATCTTCTAATTTACAGGCATCACTGATGTTTTTTGGTTGCAACTGTTATAAAGACAGGCATTACACAGATAAAAGGCATGACCCAGATCCTATTGAAGTGAAAGGAAAAACTCTCATTAATTAAAGTGGCCTTTGGATCTTCACTATATTGCACCTAGGATGTACAGCTTGGAAGGTATTAATTTTACATTTATTTCCATGTAATAGTGGCTTAGTTCATGGCTGAATTTTGTATAAGACTTTCCCAGATGTGTGTTTTTGCTTTTGTATTTTGGACGTATCTGACAATTCCTGCTTTGTAGTCTTAGTGAAGAAACTAAAACAGTATTACTTTTATCTGTTCACACCTAATAAGGTCAAATCTGGAACAGACTTAAAAAAAAAGGTGGGGGGGAGGCTTTCTAGAATGGTTACTGTTGCAGGGTTAAGTGCACAAAATGTGAACAGAGAGAAAAATGATGTTGGGTTCCTTCACTAAATCTACAAAGCAAGAATTATTAGCTGAGCCACTGGTTTACGTGCCCCAGTTAAATTCTGTAGTAACAATAGGAGAGATGTGTACACAGATGGGAAAGGATAATCACCCTGGTTTGCAATCAGGGCACATAAAAGGAAGAGCAAACCCAAACCCTCATTCAGTTGCATAGAGCGCGGCCCCCAGAACTTAGATTGATTTAAAACAGTGGGGACCCGAATCTCTGTGGTGCTTTACCTTTGACACTTGCACCCAGTCTCTAGCGCTTCACACCTTTTTTTCACCAGTGTAAATACTTGCATACATTACAGGGGGACTGAAAATCAGGTCCTTGGACACAACCAGGCTACCACATTAGAGGACAACATTTCAGAATATCACCCAAGTGACTTAGGAGACCAGGTCCCATTTACAAAAGTGGCAGTGCTGAGGGTCAGATTTTCAAAGGTATTAAGTGATTAACAATTCAGATAGGCACCCAGTAGGATTTTCTAAGGTATATGGGTACCTAATTTCATCCATTTATTGTCTTTTGCACCTGAGTATCTGTGAACCCCTGGCTCTTAGGGGGTCCAAAAAAAAATTGCAAGTGCCTGTGTGATTTGGGCTATTTTTGCACTGCAGTCAGAGGTCTGGTTGCAGGACAAATAGGCATGCCCACACTAGCTTTAATTTGGCTTGCTTGGCTACTTATAGCAGTGCATATACTGCACCCTGAGTTTCAGTTCATTTACTAGTTTGAATGAATAGTCTTTACTGAGAGATCCTGTTTCGTGAAGGCTGGATCTCTGAAGATGATAATCTATCATCAGTGCAAAGTCACATGATCCCACTTTTTGCACTATATGTAACCTCTGCTTGTTCCTCATTCTATTCTATTCTTTGGGCTCTTGTTTTTTGGTTTTTTTTAATGTATAAAGTTACCAAAGTATAAACTGGAACTGAATTCTGATCCTGCTGAAGTCTGTGGGAAACCTTCATTCATTTAGTTGGACAAATATTTGTAGCTTAAAACTCTGTGTTCACATGCACCCGTCTTCAATCAGCTGTAGCTTTGATTAGGGTGAAACCATTCAGAAATGGTTTACAGAAAACACAATTTAAATGCAATGTGCAGAACAGTGTATGGAAGACATTGTTCATCTGCTCTGGTGTATATTGGCATCTAAGGTAATTTTCCACTTTGTTACTGGTTACAGAAATCAGTCTGTCTTAACCATACTAGTCTGATGGGCAAGTTATGGTTCAGGACCTTAGACCTTTCTTGATTTGGGGGGCTAAACAAATAAATCCTCCAAAACTAAATTTGCCTTGGTATATCAAGTAGGTGCTCTACACTTCATTTCCTGCCCTAAAACATTGGCCTGCCTCGATGACAAATGGATTTTAGTGGCTGAGATGTTTTGTAGCATAAAATGCAGAAAATAAGGCCTCTGTAATAGTAATTAGGTGCAGGGGTGTGAGATTAAGGCTAGGATTCGTTTAGAAAATGGCTTGACCCTGGGAAAAGCTGCCATACCCACAGATGATAAGCACTATATTAAGGAAAGAGATTACCCTTATTAATTATTGAAGGAATATTTGTACCACAGCTCAAGGATGGTGCTGCCAAGTTGTATATTATTATTTCTATCAAAGCACTTTAAAAATGTATAGAATGGATACAGGAAGTTTGTTGCCTCTTTCAGAGAGCAGATGCCTGCTGTGTTTTGCAATTAAAAAGATCCCCAAAAGCTTTCTCAGCATGTCAGAATCCTTAGGCAGATTTATAGTATTTGAGCTTTTCTGCTTTGTGTTTCAATTAAAACACTTTGCATTCGGGTATTATATAGCTAGGGCTCTGATCATAGATACTTAACTGTCACATGATTCTCTTTTATAAATAACTGATAAACTCTTGTTTGTAAGAAACATTCATTAAAGCCCTAGACAAGTGGAAGTAGGAAGTGGTGCTATTAAGAGATAAAGACATATAAAACACTTTGCAATTAAATATGTAGTAAAGTCAAGTTGCAATTTGTGCCTTGAGTTGACACTTGTATAAGTATCTCAATTGAGATTTGCATAAAGATTAGAAATTGTGGTCACTAATGTATCTTCATAAAATCTGACACCATGAAGCATGCAATGGGTTGGCAGAGCTCCCATGGAGCTCACTCAAACACTCTTGTGTTTTTCCGGTTGATGAAGGGCAGCATAATGGATAGAATTTGCAAGTGGTCTTCAAGAGCTGTCACAGCAAGAATGCCTCCTTTAAGGCATAATGAAAATATATTGCATCTTACTTATAGAGCTCAATTCAGGCTGGAGTTACATTAAGGTAAATGAAAACAGAATCTGTTTCCATAGCATTTATTGGATACCAGCTATAAAGCCAAAACAGTAGAAGAAACATGAAGATAAATGCCTGGAAGTTGTTGGGTTATGACTGGAAGATGATTCAAGATCAAGTATCTACTATACAGGCATGCTACAAATTGGTGCCCTCACAGGACATGACATTCAGATCCAGAGTTACATTGGGACTTTGTGTATATTGTGGTATGATATCTCATTTAGGCCTATCTCCTTTGCTCAGCTGGAACCAAGAAATTTGGAAGTATATGCAAACAGCAGAGAGAATGGGCAACACAGTAATCCCTCAAACATATTTAGATTTCTAGCATGATATGATTTTTGGCTAGCAATGCTCTAGGTTTGTCCTTGTTTGTTCAGATCATGAGAACGTAAGAATTCAAGCTGAGCTGTAGCACCATGTCAAAAAAAAATGGAGGGTTTAGACTTGGTTTTCATACTACTATGATATGAAAATGAGACCTTTCAGAGTTTTTCATAAATAGGCAAAAAAGAGAGATTAAATTCTTTTTCATATTGATCTGATAGTCCATCCTGACACTCTGAACTATTTTGATGAAATAGCATTTTTCTTTCAGTGGAAAAAAAAATGTGTCAACACATTTTCCACTTGTTCCAGACCCTCCCCTACTAATGAACTGGTTAAATGTTCATGATCCCACAAGTTTCTTACTCATAATACTTTTGTTCTGGAGGAAAACGCTGTTCCTTTGGGTTTACCTAGCAATGGCCCAATATTGTTGCACATGTTGGTTCTAGTAGATATTAAAATGAGAATGCATTATTGGTAAAATAGCCATTTTACTTTAAATCTATAGCTGTATGCATGCTCAGTGCTAGTTAGCTGACTGTGACTTAAAGATCTAAGGAGCTGTCATCTGCTACAGACAAGTTTATTTTAAGCAAAAATGAAAGGAAAGGTTTTCCTTTGTATGCAGTGGTAAGTAGGCAGGAGACAGAGAGGTGGTTGCTGCAGTGGCAGCAATGGTGGAGGTCGTGGGGTTGCCACTACTCGTGGGCTGTAGTCAGCAACAGTGTTTGCCCCTCACGATAATATGATTTTCTTTCTGAAAACCCAGAACTAACATTTTCTCTCTTAGTCATTTGGCCAATGTCAACTCAGCTCATCATTTATGTATATATTTTTTGTGAGTTTCTGCTTCATTGGTCATTGTTGTGATTCTCAGCCATCCTTGGCTTTTGCTCTCGTTCTTCCTACTGCCTCTGGCCCTTGCTGCTGCATGGTGCCACACTTAGGGACTTGGACCTTTGAAAAGAAGCAGCTGTGATGCTGAAAGAACAGTGATGAGTGATGTTGTGGCCTTGTTTTTGGTTTGGCACGTTGCAGGGTGCATGCAGGCAAAAAGAGGGATACCAAACATGGGCACTGGTGGTAATTCTGTTTGAACTGCCTTTGAACTGTTACTCAGCCAGGCATAATCTATGGAATGGCAAGGGCACACTGATTTTCACTTCCTAGACTTCCCTCCAAGCTCTTCTCATGGGCCATATGTTTTAGGGACAGAGATGAAAATATCTGGGGCAGAGAGTTTCCCTTTGTCTGGAAGGCACTGTGGTTTCTGCTTTCTTAATATACAGCTCCCCTGAGCTCTCAGAGGAAAGATGCATCACTCTGGGTGCTACTTGCCTTCTAAATCCTGCCGGTATGGCTTCTGCAGCTGCCATACTTCAATGGGCAGCTCTGAAGCATGTAATGTGATTTGTGCCAGAAAATACAGATTAAGTATTATATCTTGAATTACCTATGAGAGGGAATCCCAGAGCACAGATTAAAATGGTGTGAGGGAATAATGTAGGTAGTCGACTGAATTTTAGATTTTCTGGCTCTGTGGTCCTGGAACCTCGTGGACTCTCCAAAGGTTTCTGTGGGACAGTAGGGAAAGAGAAACATCACACAAAGTACAGGTAGAAAATTAACTTCCATGGATCTGTGCTTCCTTTTACTTCTGGAGAGATGGGAACTTTCTAAAATTATTGCAGCACCTTTTGTTAATGTATCTACAGCCAGTGACCTAATAGGACACGGTACTGGAGCCCATGGATCATTTTAATCGCTCCTTGGGCTTTGCAGATTTCAGCCAAATCTGTGTGTGATGACTTGTTATTAAAGCATTCTCCTGTATGCTCCAATACACATAAGTGCTGACCCTTATTTTTGCTGAGGCAGTGGTGGTGAAGATGACGGACACGTGGAAAGCTTTCTGCGTTTCAGGAGACAGCCCTCTTCCTGAGGGGGGCCAGGGCCCTCAGGCCCCCACGTGTTCGGCACCTCTGCAAGAAACGGTGCCAGTATCTTTTGTGTGGAACAGCTGGAACTCCATTGATTTCCAGCCATACACATCAAGGCTGGGTTGGCCTTTAGGAGAGTTGGATTGTTCTTGGAGTGGTGTTAATTGTAACAGGAGCTGTTCTGTTTGTTTTATATGTAAAGGTCACTTTAATAGTTGTATAGAAAATCGTTTAATAGGAAATAAGTACTGTTCTTTAACTAAAGAAACTGGCTAAGCAGGCACAAAGATCTCAAAGAAGGGCTGTGTCCTTTTCCTCAAAGAAATTAAGATTTGGCAGTTCTTTTTTTTTTGCATTTTATATAAAAGCCAGACATTGCTTAAAAAATTGACGGTCTCTTTTCATTAAAAGCTAACTTGAAAGCAAGTTGAAAATGCACCATTTTTAAATTATGAAAGCAGAAAAGACTTAAAACAAAACAAAAAAAAAATCTTTTAAAGCAAAAGATTTTAAATGTATGCAGAGTCACCAACTGTAAAGGTCAAGAGCATTGTCCAGTAACAAAAATGTTGCCAAACTTCTTCTATGTCTTGAAAAGGGGTTACATGAAAAAAGAACATGAATTAGCCAAGTCCAGGCTTTTAGAAGTTAAATAATGCAATAGCATCTATCTGATATTGGTACTAAACTTGTCTAAAACAGGAATGCATCAGGTGAAAAAGGCCACCATTGACACTTAATACCAAACCTTTTATTCTCTTTACAAACTTTAATCTTTTTTCAGTTTAAAATCTTTTTTCCCTATGTCCATCTCATTTTCTTCCACCTCTTCAGACTGAGGATTTTTTTTTTTTTTTGCATAAGGTAAGAAACAAGTTAAAATTCTTTTAATTCTGCAGCTTCCTTTTTTTGAAAAGAAATCCAATACTCCATTTTCACCACATGCAATCTAATTTATAAATCATCATAAACCGTGATCAACACACTGGACCATAAATGACAACGCGAAACCCAATGAGTTGTGCTTAGAAGTGGTAAGAAGCACAGGTGTCCCTTAAAATTCTTTAACAAGTTTAGAATTTGCCTATTGCATATGTTTCTATAGTATCTTCCATGGGTCACCTTTTAAAGTCTTGGAAAGGGTTCATCTTCACCTATTTAGTGATATAACAATGTAGGGTGTAACTTCCAAGTACTAGTAGCAAGTATTTTCATTTACACATGGGAAGAGAGATTCTTTTTTTCTTAGCGTAATTTCCAGAAATGCAATGCAATAACATTTTTTAAGATTTTAAATAGGTGATAAAAATATCTAAAGATGGGTCTATATTTTTAAACTCCCAGTAAAAATAATTATACTGAGGATGAAGTATATCAAAGTCTGATTAAAACTGGGACAAATTCATAAATGTAACAGTTAAGATTTTGGTATGATTTATAGGATTTTGTACCATATTGGAACAACTTAACTCTGTGCACTCAAAGGAGGAGGAGATAAATGTTTGAGGACATTTTCATATTATGAATGGGTGTTAAGTGTCACCTTGGATCCAAACAGTCCCAATTTCAAGGGAGCTAAACTGAGTGTCTGAATGTGAGATGTCTTGTGTCCTTGCCTGTGAAGAAAGGCAAAGTTCTGTAGGAAGCTGAAGGCTAAGATTAGTGACAAATGGATCAAGAGCCAGAGGTTTACGTTCTTGTCGCCTTCAGTGGAAGGGCAAGCCATTGTCCTGGTCATTACTGGATGGACTGACATCACTTTATTTTGCCTAGGCTTATTTTAAATCACCTTCTCTTCATGCAGGAGCTAGTATACTGCAAGTGTCTATGAATCCTTATGATGTTGCTATATGAGTGTCATCATTGTTTTGTTATCGGTAGATCCCATGGTGCTTCACAACTGCTACATGTGATTTCAGGTATGTTGAACAGAATGAGAGGTAGGGTTCAGGTGTCAATATAGGTCTCTGCAGGACTCTGCCATTGCTCTCCATTGGAGATGAATAGGTAGAGCCATTGTGTTATTGAGTTGTCTACTTCGATGAGTTACATGGGATGTCCTCAAGCTCAGAAACTGCATCCAAGGTAGCCTCCATGAGTAAGAGTGCAAAAATACTAATTCTGTATTTAGATCAAAAACCTAATTATGAAGTATTTAAGGTGCCTGCACGCCTCACCTTATTAGAATTTGGTTACCATTGCTATCTAATTGCCCCAAACTGGAGGTTGGAGACAGTGCAGCCTTGAAGATACCTTATTATTTTCTTAGACATTGTAGGATTTACCATTATCAGTTGCAGACTACTTCACAAAAACGGTTAATAAAGGAAACCTCAAAAGGGAGTAATAAATGAACAAAATGGCTGTTTTATTTCTGGACATGTAGCAACTTCGGCTAAACCTCTCAGTGCTAAAAAGCGGAGATGTTTAAACATGCTGCAATGATACATAGTAAGATGAGGAGGCAGAAGCAACACCTCTGCAGTCCAGTTTGATGGCTTTTCTTGGAAAACAGAGGGTTTAAAGACCAACTTTCATTTGGATAAGAGTATATGGAGCATGTTCTAGCTGTAGCACATAGTTAGTCATCAAAGAAATTGTAGGTGGTGAGAAGAGAAGATAAAACACCACAAGAAATATGTAAGAAAATAACAACTTTGGAAAATGAGATTCAAAGTTAAGAAAACTATTTAGAGCAAACTCACGCATCCTCATAGTGTTTACAGAAAATGAGGGGAGAATACGGCCTATGATATTTAACATGGATGGGAATGTGGAACTTTATCTTTATTTTAGGTGATAAATTTATGATACGTGACCATCTCTCCAGCTTATTTCCTTTAAACAGCTCTGGGAGAAGAAGCTATGTTTTCCATGTACCTGCCCATTGTCACAAAAATGTAAGTCATTTCATATTAAAGAACTGAATCTGTGATTGATTCAGTTGTTGTTTCTTGTATGAATATTTAATTTCATTCAGTTCCTTCATGCATTTTTAATGGCATCACTGTGAAATAGCTAGTGAAGAACAACTTAATTTGGTAAAGACATGTAAAGAGTCTTAAACAGAGGCAGGCTGAGGAAGGGTTCTGTGGTTAATATCTGGATTTGGGTCAGGAGACAAACTGAGACTAAGGTTTGGGTTTGGATTTGATATCACTTGAGTCTAGCTAGTGGTTCTGGCAGAACTATACTCCAAATAATGGTAATCCTGTAAAATTAATTAATGTAATGAGATCTCTCCTTGCATCAGGAGAGCCATACTTTTAGAATTCAGTCTTACGCATGGCTGCTTTATGAAAATGTTAGCTACATCTAAATAAGACTTGAAAAATAGCTCCCTTCAAATTGTGTATCTGATGAAATATCTGAGTTGGGGTGGATGAGTTTAGATCTCTACAGATTTGAATTCAAGTGTTCCTTCTGCAGCTCAGAGTAGTTGGCATATGAGCTTCTAGCTCTGGTACATCTGTTGTTGAAAATTAAGGTTGCACATTGTTGGATTTTTCTCACAGTTTATGGAAATGTGTGGTTATATTGCACCTTCCTTCAGCAGATCCCATGCCGTGATTGATTTAGCAGTCAATATCTCTTGAATAAATGGGTGCTTAACTCTAATTAAATTCATATTAAAGTTGTCTAATGGGACGTAGACTCCAATGTCATTTAGGCATTTCTTTCATTAATTTTACCTAAGGTGTTTTGCTGCCTCAAGGTATTAAAGAGCAATCCTGAGATGGCAATTACAACATGTGGAAAGTTTTTGTTTCATGTATTCATCCAAATGGATTCAAGTTTTGCTTCAAAACCAAGCTAAACATCTATGACTGTTTAGATTACATGGCTCATGAGATCTCAGCTAGCACTTTAGCTATTGAAATGTCGTGTTCCCACCACGGGATGCCTCTTCATTTCAACCTTTTCCTTTTTCTAGTTGTAATACAGATCTCTGATTTTCTCATACCTAAGGGACTGGATTGATTTCCAGAAAATTGAAGGACTCCACATTTACTTGTGTGAGTTGTAAATAGGATTTCTTGCAGGTGTGTCAATGTGAATAAAAGATATGACTCCTGGCCTTGAAATCAAAGCTTCAGAAGTCAGTTCAGGATGTAGCAAATTTTCCAGGTACCTGTAAATGGGATTGTAGTGACGGGTTATGGAGCAGGGTTGGGAGAGAAGGCAAATTTCCAGGACCCAAGTAGGAAACAAGATCTACATGGTTATGAAATTCAGTCAAAGTTCAGAGGCTTGACCTCTGTGCAGTATGTCCTTTTATGCCCCAAAACACTAGGCCTGTGCAAAGCGGCTAGTATTCGCTTTGGATTTGACTGATTTGGGGGACAGTGATTCAATTCAGTGATTTGTATCACAGTCCTGAATTGATTCGGCCAAATATCTGAATCACCCAGGCCCATCCTCTTGCCCCTCTCCTAGCCCGGCAATGGCTGCCCCACCTGACCCAGCTCCCTGCTTTTTGAAAAAGAAAAGCCCCAACTCACTGGGTGCTGCTGGGCACAGGGCAATCCCTGCTGCCCCCCACTGCCCCATGCTGGATAGGGGGCTCTGCACGAGCCCCTGACCTCCCCCTTCTCCCCCCATCCCCCACCATGG
>NW_017728991.1:11248799-11250122 GCF_001723915.1 Gavialis gangeticus | reverse complement strand
CCCCCATCCCCCACCATGGCTGCCCTGCCCGCCCCAGCTCTGGCCCTTTAAGAATCCCCACCCCCAAACTCACTATTCCTGCCTGGCGGGCGGTGATCCCTGCTGCCCCCCACTGCCCTGCACCACATAGGGGGCTCTGCATGAGCCCCCCAAAGCTCTGAGGCCTCTGCAGGAGCAGCAAGTCCCAGGGTTTTTCTTGAGTTTTTTTTTTCTTAAAGGGCCAGAGCTGGGGTAGCCATAGGGGGGCTGGAGGAGCAAGGGAAGGTGTCAGGGGGCTCATGGCAGAGCTCCCATACAGCATTGGGGCAGTGGGGTGCAGCACAGATCACCCACCTCCCAGCAGCACCCGATGAATGGGCTTTTTTTTTTTTTAAAGCACTGGGAGCTGCCATGGCGGGGGGAAGGAGCGCTGGGGGACCAGGCAGGGGATGGGGCTTGGCAGGTCCCATGGTCTTGTCCCCCCTCCTCCAGCCCCCACTCCTCCGCCCCCTACTTACCTGCTCCGGATTCAGCTGCAGCTCCTTGCTGCAGCCACCAGGGACTGCCCAAATCATTGAAGCTCATTCCAAAGATTCAGAGGGCTTTGAGTAGATTCAGACCTTTTAATTGGTTCCCTGATTCAGTTTGGATTTGGAGGTTTGGCCACTGAATCAGGCTGAATCCCCTCCAAATTCAATCAGCACCCAAAGCTTTGCACAGCCCTACACAACACACAAATAGAGATTCTTCCAATATCCTTCTCTAGTCAGATCCTTCTTATAAGCATGCATGTCAGGCAACCCTAGCTCTGGCACTGGTCAGTGTAACAGATGCTCTCTGGCTCTGAACCATACCTGTCTCAAGTGCTATCCTCTTTGAAGCAATATAAATCTACAGCATGTTCATTCCAATCACTTTATTTAGACGCTGCTTTTCCGTTTCTGATTCTGGAAGTTACCTTCATGCATCTAACATCATCACACTATATATTTCAAGTCTGCTTTTCTGTTCTCATTATGTTGGTGCACTTTCCAAGTCACCTTGAGTCATGATTGCCTTCTTCTCATGTCTCTACACCACATTTGACCATCTTGCTACACACGTATTTGCTCATTTATTGTACTTTGCAAGGTCTTTCATTGTACATGTAGTTTCAAGCAGCAGGCACTGCAGCAAGGACACGTTGGGAAATTTGGTCGTCACACCAGACGACAAAGCTAACATATTTAACGATTTCTTTGCCTCCGTCTTTCTAAGTAGGAACCAGAACAGCCACCTCCCTGATGGACCCCCTTCGGGCCACGGGGGAGGCACACCTGGGCCAAGGGTTAGTGAGGATTTAGT
>NW_017728991.1:11243858-11247908 GCF_001723915.1 Gavialis gangeticus | reverse complement strand
ATGAACACCTTGCTGGGGTCATTTGACCCCAGTACTCTTTCCTGCCATGGCAGGGGGTCGGACTAGATGATCTGCTCAGGTCTCTTCTGACCCTAGAAACTATGAAACTATAAGTGTTGCATAATCTGAGGCTCTGTGCCACAGTCACAGGTGGATGAACAAATGATATAGCCGCACTTCTTCATTAGTTCCTTGGAGCATCCAACTCTGATACGTAGGCGGTTGAGACATTGCCACCTTTGCCATGGTCCATTAGCTCCTGGTAGTAATTACTTGGCTGCTGGAATGGACATTTCTTTGGTGTCAGGTATCTTCTTCAGACTCTCATTCCACATCTGTAGTTGTGCCTCTTTGGTTGTGGCATCAAGAGGTTGGATGCTGAAAAGAAGCTCCTGTGTGACCAGGTGTTTGTGCATTGTGGGATGGTTGTACAGCTGGTGTCTCACATCTTCATTTTTTCTTGATCATTTCATCCTGCTGGCCACTGCTCTTCTGATGTCAGGTGGGGTGATGCCAGCCAGCAGGTACACGCTGTTCAGGCTGGTAGGCTTCAGATATCCTGCGGTGCATCAACAGCTATCATTCAGGATGGGGTCAAGGTGCTTAGCGTGTATGGATCTTTCCCATACAGGGCATGCATACTCGGCAGAAGAGAAGCTGAGAGCCAGAGCAGTAATTCAGATGGTTAAGGGGCTGGCTTCCTATTTCAACTTGGCGAGGTTGTATAGAATGTTGTTCTGAGTGGTTTTGTCTTCATGTTGTGTTCTTTGTATAAGAGGGTTTGATCGAGAGTAACTCCAAGGTAAACTGGATTTGGACAGTGAGATAGTGGGATTCTGGACCATGTAATGTTGAGTTGGTGGTTGGCCTCGTGGTTTTTCAGATGGAAGACACATACTTATATTTTCGCTGGCATGTGATGGGTTTTCATTGTAGTATGAAGTTAGGTCAATTAGTGCCTTGTTTACGGATTTTTCAACATGGTCAAAGCCAGGATTTTAGGCTGTTATGCCTACGTCATCTGCATAGATGTACCATTTGTTTCCAGATTGGTTGGTTATTCATAAAGATGTTAAATAACGGTGCTGCAAGTATGCTTCTTTGAGTGAGGCCATTAATCTGTTGCCTCCATGTGCTTCACTTCCCATCCAAATTGACCAAAAAATGTCTGTTTTTGAGCAGGGTTCCTATCTGCTCTGCAAGATGTAAATCCTTTGTCATATCCAGGGTCTTGTGAAGGAGTCAATGGTGGTTAACTGTATCAGAGACAGCTGTTAGGTTGACTAACACAGTTCTGGTGACTTGGCCTCTTTCAAAACCATCCTCAATATCTTGAATTAGATTGAGCAGCTGACTCCTTGTTGGTTTTCCAAGGTGAAAGTCACCCTGTTTGAGGATTAGGTGTTTATACACATATGGGGCAAGCTGGTTCAGTATCAGTCATTTGTACAATTTGTATGTATGGCCTAGCAGAGAGATAGGTCAGATAAATCTGTCCTTGGCTTTAGACGTGTTACGACCTAAGCATGATGCCGTATCTTTGGAATTTTTTGATTGGCTATGCATGAGTTGTATAGCAGATCACATCCCACAAACAGTAGATCAGCTTGAGAATGGCTCCATTGTCAAGTCTGGGGTTCAAATTGCTTGATTTGTTTGGTAAGTATGTCATCAAGCCTGGGTGCTTTCCCAGTCTTCAATGCATTAATACCAGCATTCAGCTCTGTCATTAAGAAGAGGCTTGTAAAACCTAGATCTTTGGGGTACTTGCACCTTTCCAGTCTGAGTTTTTGTTTGTTTTGGGGCTTTTTCTACTGAGAAGCATCTGGTAAGTGATTTGGTTATGATGTTGATCTACTGTTCGTGGGTTGTTGCTTAGTGTATGTATTGTCACAATTCCTTTTTACTATTATGTCAGATGCTCTTCAAAACCGAGAAGTGTAAAGTGCTCCATCTGGGGTGGAAAAATCCGCAACAAACTTACAGGCTCAGTGGTGCTATGCTAGCTAGCACCACGTCTGAAAGGGAACTGGGGTCATAATTTACCATAAAATGAATATGAGCTGCCGGTGTGATGCTACAGTTAGCAGAGCACACAATATGCTGGCATGCATCAACCGATGCATCTGAAGCAAAACTAAGGAAGTTATTCTTCTGCTCTACTCTGCATTGGTGAGGCTGCAGCTGGAGTACTGTGTCCAGTTCTGGGCACCACACTTTAAGAAGGATGTGGAGAAGCTTGAGAGAGTCCAGGGAAGAGCCACTCATATGATTAGAGGCCTAAAAACCAAGCCATACAGGGAAAGGCTGACGTATATGGGACTGTTCAGCCTAGAAAAGAGAAGACTTTGTGGGGATTTGGTGGCAGCTTACAATATAGGGGGAGAACATCAGGGGCTAGGCGAACCAAAGCACCACAGGGGAAACCAGGAGCAATGGTCATAAACTCCTAGAAGAAGGTTTCAGACTGGATGTAAGAAAAATCTTCTTTACGGTTCATGTGACCAGACTCTGGAATAGACTCCCAGCAGGGTGGTACAGGCATCTACCATGGAGATCTTCAAAAGGAGACTGGATGCACACCTTGCTGGGGTTATTTGACACCAGAAGTCTTTCCTGCCCAGAGCAGGGGGGCTGGACCTGATGATCTCATGAGGTCCCTTCCAGCTTTAAATTTCTGTGAATCTGTGAATATTGGTTGACTTAAGGTCTGCCAGGATTTCCTGTGTTCTTCTGTGATGGCTAACATGAGCTTCTCACCTGTAGTGATGGTGTTTGTGGAAAAAGGGTTTAATTGGGATGTAATTCATGCGGCAGCCCTGTGGGATGTTCTTCCTTGCAGATTTCTGTATAGCTTTTATGAATTGGTCATAGTTCTCGGGGAGAGCTTTGATGGTTTTGACTATGGCATCAAGATATTCTGAAAAGCCTTTCCAGTTTGCCTTTTTAAGATTGAAATGTCAGTGGAATGGCACTGTTATAAGTGCCATAGCAGAAGTATTCACATCACGACCCCTGATAGGTAATGCCTGGTAATATCTGCGAATTCTGCTTACACTCCAAACCATAATTTTGAGTGTGAGCATGAGGAATGCCTGTATCACTCAATTATTTGAGTCTGCTGGAGCGTGTTAATTAGCATGCTCTCCAGCAGCCTTGGCATCACATTTGTTCAGTATCCCTGCCCTTAAAATGGCAGTGTTTTAACTAAAGCTCATCAAATGAGCTTTAGTTAAAGTGCACCCACTGCCATTTTGAAGCACGGGATGCTGAATACATGAGACACTATGAGCGCTTTAATTAGAGCAGCTCTCCCCCACCCTAAGGGCACATGTAAGGATGTCTGAGAAGACCAAAATTTGCCTTCATTTACCTTGGGGTAGAATTGGGGGCATAACACCCCCCCGCCCCGATTACAGCAAATAATTGAAGAGTGAGGTAAGCAAGAATAGTTCTAAATTACATATGATCTCGATTAATATATGCACTGAGTGTGCAAAATTATGACTTCATGCACAATTAAGGGAGGAAAAATGTTACAACTTAAAAAGGAAAGTATTCATTACAAATGACTTGTTCAGCTCTCACCAATGTGCAAATTGCAAATTATATTAACTTTATATACGTGTGATATATCTGGGAGATATTTTTAAAAAGCTAACATATTTCAGTTGCTTATGTCTAACTATATTAGTCTTATTTCATTATTTTAATTATCATATTCCTCATTTTCTAGACATCACTGATTTCTATTTAAGTTGTTACAGTTCTACCTGGAATTGTACGCTTTTGGGTGAAAATTACAAAGTTAGGACCTGATCTAGAAAAACCTTATAACATAACTTTCAGAATCAATGGGACTCCTCATATGCTGAAGGTTAAGCTTGTACAGAAATTAAATATAAGTATAAAAGTTTTGCAGGATTGTGTTCTTATTCTGTATGTTTAAAGTTATATCCCAGGCTAAGTGCAAATGTACAGGGAGGTTAGGGGGAAGATAGATCACCTTAAAAATGGCCAGCTGATCTAAGCTAAGTCAGGATGGGAGGG
>NW_017728991.1:11243360-11243607 GCF_001723915.1 Gavialis gangeticus | reverse complement strand
GGGGGGGGCAGGGGGGTTGGTGGAGTCCTGGAGTCATGGCAGGATGGGGGTCTTACAGAGTCTACTCAGGGGCTCGGGGAGACCAAGGGCTATTTTTAGCCCCCAACACCTCTCAGGGAGCCTACATCATGTCCCTTACATCTCTCCCCCCAACTGCTACTTCCTTGCTTGGATCCCAGCAGCCGTAAACACTGATAAATCTAGCACTCAAAGTGGTTTCCAGGTTGGGGGGCTGGCTGGCCTGTGG
>NW_017728991.1:11229236-11243230 GCF_001723915.1 Gavialis gangeticus | reverse complement strand
TGGCCTGTGGTGGGGGGGAAGGGGAGGGAGGATGACAATGGACCAGGGATCTAAAAGTAGCCCAGTGTGAGGGGGGCAGGTACAAAAAGTGCAGTCCTAGGACTGGGGCCAGTGGCTGGGCTTTGTCAGCCTCAGGGAGGTGCAGGTAATTGTACTGAAGTTTGATTCACCGGCTTAACCTCGATTGATTTAAGTTTGAGTGTATATCAATTCAGGTCTATCTTAGGCTTACCTGATCCTGCCATTTTTAGACTGGTCTATGTGAACCTCTGTACTGTCACAGGTTTTAACTGATTTCTCTGCGGCCAGGCCTGAGTGTAAGGTCTGCACCTGGGTGAACTAAGTTAGATAGGGTGGCCATAAGCTGACAGAGGATATGAATGAGCCTGCTTGTAGTTCACAGCCCCAGTGGCAACCAAATAATATTTTCCAAGCTGCATGCTTCTGCTTTTATTTTGTATTCAATATTGTAAACTGGCATGTAAATGTATGGCAATGTTTTCTGGTTCCTTAGAATCTTCTCCAGCTTATTTGGCACCTTCAGCTGAAATAATCTTCATTATTATTATTGATATTTATCTGCTACATTAATGTCACTGTGGCTTATAGGAAAAACTGACAATACAATTTCACTGGTTAATAACTTCCCAGATATTTTAAAATCAATTTACAGTATAAGCCAGGAAGTTGTTAGACACTGGCTGAAACTTGAAATTTCCACAGCTCTACCAATGCTTTTAAAATTATTTTAAAATTACATTAAAGTGATATTATTTAGCTCATTACCCATCTAGGACTTTTTTCTACCCAAACTAGTTTCTGCATCTGTAAGGTTATTTCTAAAGGCTGTGCCTCCTTGTGGAAGCAGCTACCACGTTGTTGAACTGTATCATTTAGGCAGGGAAGCAAATCCCCATAGTGAAGACCAGTACAGCCCAGAGCTGTTACAGGGATACCCATCATACAGTGGATGTAATTAAAGATGTTGCCAGGTTGGTTTGTTTACAAAATATTTCTTGTTTAAAAAATACCACTTGCTGTTCTTCCTGGGCTCCCTTTTACAACCCTTTCTTTTGCTATTTTCTGTAAAGGTAATATGGTGAGTTTGTTCCTACGGTTTCCTGCTGTGATATTAGCTACGACAGCTAGTTGCATCCAACATGGTTATCAGGGGAAAATTTTCTGTTATTCTTTTCATCCTCAGGCTGCCAGGGCACCTCCATAAAATAACTTATTTCAGAGGGATACTATTACTTACCGGGTGCTTATAATGTTTATAAAATTTGTGGTTTTGAACAAGCCACAGAAGTTGCCAACCCCCACCATTCTTGTGTGTTGAACGATCTCTTCTTTTTTATGCCAGTAAGCGTGCTACTGTTTCTTTTTCTGGTGTCCCCCACTACCCACCCTGCTGTATTTTGGATTATCTAGATTATATAAACTGAAAGTGGGGCTCCCTGTGTTACATAGCAGAAAGAATAAAAAGGGACCCTTCTACACATCCTTGTATTGCCATAAGAAAGTGAATGCAGCCACATAGTTTACAGCCTGTGTGTGTAGGGATTCATTTAATAGCCTTTGCAGTGCTGTACATTATCAGTAGCTCTATGTCCATTGTACAAATTATTGTACAGAACCTGCCCTCTTTGCAGACGCATGCATTTCTCACAGACTTAATTTGGGCCAGTATTTCACCTCTGGAGTTTGCTTGCCTGAACCCTAAAGAATCTGAATGGACTTTATAATGGGAGTAAGCAGTGAAATGAGGATTGGCTATATTGCAGGTGAGCAGTGGGTTCTGGGTGTTGATAGCTGGAGATGAGCACATGATGGAAAGCCCAAGAGCTGTATTAGTCAGAACACACATGGACAGCCTCATAATCGTTATGAGACTGCAATATGCAAGCCTTTTTATCCATCAGCTGGCTATGAAGCAACCCTTCTGAAGTCTGTTTCAATCAGTAGAAGTCCTTCTATTGATTTCAGCCAGCTTTGTATTGGAGTATTAGTGCTGACTTTAAATCATGCAGGAGGACAAGGCCTACTTTGCTATACTTAGGGCTGAATTTAGGGGACAAGCTGAAGGAGACATTTACTGAATTTGGGCAAAGTGGAAATATCAACTCTCCACTCTTTTTATAAAGGATGGCTATGGCAAAATCACTTTGCTGCAATCACTTTGCTCATTTGTTCTGAGGGTGAGTCATACGGCCATATTTTCTTCTTGAATGCATGTCGCCAACAGAGGCCAGAATTTATTCCTAAATGGCTCTTTCATGGGATTTGAATTGAAATAGATATTTTTCTCATTGCAAGTTTTTACACATTCTAAGTATTTGTGTGCTTAATTAACCTTCTGGCACAGGCCTGATGTTACTAGAAAATATAACCATTTCCAAATTACCACAGTTAAATAGGTTGTACATGCATTTTTCTCTCCAGGACTTAAACAGACAGCAATGCAAATTCAAGACGACAATACAGCTTCCATCTAGGAAACCCAGACACATGATGTGGGATGTTTGCAAAGCACTTCTGAAAGCTGGAGACCAGAGAGTTGCAGGTGAATAGTCAGGCAGGCACAGAACAAATCAGAAGCAAAACAGGCCAGCCTAATGAAGTAAGAGAGAATGAATCAGTGTGTATCAACCTAATCATCAGATAATGAACATTCTGATTCACAGGCACAAGGAGATGAAACATCATTACAGAAAAATATGGCAAGTGAAGAGCAAGAGGAATTTGAAGGCAAAGATGATAAAAGCAGACTGGCTGCATTAAGCTTATGGCTGGGAATGAAGAGAAATTCAGACAATAATTAAATCCGAGAACCCCATTTTATTAATGTCAGTGTTTTTGGACTCTTTGTTTTGATGAAATACTTACCCAAGGTTGCCGCTTTATAAAGCATACTCAGAAAATGAAAGGAAGTGCAGCGCTGGAGAAAATCCTTGGTTTGCTGAAATGAATAGGAAGCATACGAATGACATCACTGGTAGTTAGATTTCACTCTGGGAATGTAGACTGAAACACTTGCTTTACTTTCTTTCCATTTCATGTTTGTATATTACTTATGGCAATACAGCCCTGATTTTTTTTTTTTTTTTAAACGGGCCTTGCATTTTACAACAAAATAAGTCATAACACTGCCCCATGGTTAGAGCTGCCCAAAATCCCAGCAGGTTGAACTGAATAGGTCAAACTCATCTAGTATCTGGTTAGACTTTCAGAAAAGTTTGGCCTAAAGGTTTTTGGGGGCATATATATTTGTTAAGTTTTCTTATCAATATGGTCAGAGTGCGGTTTGGGATTACAGGTCTTGTCGGATTCCCTGATACCTGCACTTCCTCCTTTAAAGATATGCTTTTCACAAATGGACTAGCTTTTTTCTTTCATTTTTTTTCCAGTTACAGAATATTCCTTCTACATTGAGTTTTTGATTATGCTTTTACAACGTTAATGTTGTCTTAATATTGTATTCCAGGGTAATGTCCTAGTATTGGGCTTGCATCTAACCACACTGGGGTCATGTGAGGGCATAACCCCCCCCCCCCAGCCATTGATCCAGAAGGCATTGTGGCACAGATATATACAGCGTGCTGTGGAGCTTCAGGCATGGCAGGGTTTGGGGTTTTTTGAAGATTTAGGGAATGCCTGTCTCAGCCTGGCCAAATGTGCTGACTAGGGATTGCTCTGCCCGTAGGGTGGGTGGCAGTGCTACTCAAGGTCAGTCTGAAACTGTTCACAGGCCCCCTGGAGAACATCCACACTAAACGTCTGTCCCCTGCGCTGACTATATCTACATGTGAATTTATGACCTTCCCCTGATGTGGACAAAATTCATTCCTGAGTGTAGATTCTGCTGAACTTCCCCTTATCTCCGAATCCTGCCCCCGTCAGGATCTTCTCCTTAGCTTGAAGACATTTCATTTCACAAAGAGCTTGCTCTAGCAATTAAGTCTCCTCAAAGTGAGGCACAATGGGCTATAGAAAACAAACTCGTGATCTAATTTATATTAAACTGTATAATTCATTTTTCTAATAAACATATTCTGCATAAATATGGTGTTTGACATTTTATAGTCCTTACCTACCTTTGGAAATGCGGCTTAATTAATCAAGCGCTCATATTTCTTTGTTGCACTATTTGTTGCCGCCTTTGCTTGGGATACATCACCATAATTATTTATGTCTTTAATTAGCTTTGAATCATTAATCTGCACTGCTTCTCCCCTTTCTGTGGATGGAGTAACTTACTGTATATGCTTCTGGAAGAGCCTTGCAGTCATATTCTGTTGGAGCTTTCTTGGCCTTTATGGCAAAGATTTTCTTGTGTGGCAGGATTTCTGAGTTGTGTAGGCAGCATACCTCAGCGTAAAGGTATCCATCGGCATTGTATATCATGCATTTGTGCTCTATTAGATAAATAGGGCCCCATCCATTCGAAAGCTCCAGTAAGTGGTTTGAAGATAGTGTTGCTTGGTCATACTCTGAGTGCGCTGAGCTGAACAGCTGAGAGTGATATATCTTTAGAAAAACTTTTAATGAAATCCCTGGTCAGTTTGCTGTCTCCTGTGGTAACTTCTATTGCTGTGAGCAGACTAAACAAAGTACTACTTGGTGGTAGAATGAAGAAAGTGAACTAATAGAGGTTTTGAATGCAGGCTAACACAGTAAATATGCCACCTATAGACTGTGAGACTAGGTGAAAGAAGATAATGGGGCTGATATTTGCAGGATTGGAGGCGGTCAGGTGGGATACGGCCCCCCCCAACTTTATTTTCTAATGTATACTGGGGGAAAAAAGCAGGGATATCTGGAGGACACAGGTCATTAGTGACAAGCTCACAGATGGGAAAAATACAGAGAGGGTATTTGAGCTATTGGGATCCTAGTGTTTTCTGAAGGAGATGGCCTCTATGCAAGGAAAAAAAAATCCTGAGACAGAAACCGGGAATTTGTTGAAGTAATGGATGCGAGGGTCACCCAGCTAGAGTTGATAATAAAAGGCAGCATCAAAATGCTAGGAAGTAGCAATGTTGGAGCAGCACTGAAATGGGAAGAAACTCCAGCCACGTGCAGAATGATATTGCTGATACTAGAGTAGCAAAATGCTGCTGCTCGGAGAGAAAAAAAATGATTTGCCACTGTGGCTATATATCAGGCATGTCACCAGTAAATATATGTCTGCTCAGTGACAGATCAGACTGATCACAGACCCCTTGGAGCACATTCTCACCCAAGCTGCTATCCTCTGCACCACCAAGACTTCAGCGCAAGATCTTAAAGATCCAGAAGTACAACCTTAAGGTGAAATAGAAGCCCACAGGATACATTTCTGTTAGAGAGCTTCCTTGCAATTTCTTGTTCTTGCAAAAGAACAAGAGCTAGAGAGAGTAGCACATAACTTGTAGACGGGTAGTTTGTAGGCAGATGACTTCCTAGTGTCCACCAAAAAGCTGGACAAAGTATTGAAGGACACCCAGAATGATGACTGGTGAATCTTTTAGCAGAAACAAAATCAGGAAGGCCTACACAAAAACGAGACATTCCATTGGCTATCAGAAACTTTTGGAATGAAAGATGGATTGGAGCATGGACTAATGGTAAAAGGGGAGAAATTAGTGATCTCAAATTCTGAAAAGAGGGACACTATTATGGCATTATATGAAAGATGGGCAGCTATAGTTCCTGAGCTGGGTAAAAATCCCCGCCTCTTTATTTTAGCTACTTGTTAAGATTGATCCTCATCAGCTTCCTCCTGGGTGAAGGCTAGGAAATGATGAAAAAAGAAGAGCTATCAGGTTGTTTTTCAAGAAAAAATACCTTTCTATGTAGGCGAGAGAGACCTCCTACAGGGATTGAGACCACCTGTGGAAGAAAGCCCAGTGTAGACAATGCTCTTGCATTTAACACAGATTGACTCTGCTTTATTGTAGCAGAGAGAATCAGTCTCTATGCACTGATTATTTTCTCAGACCTTTCAGGCCCTTTTGTTTAGTGAGTGTGACAAACATCCCCTCTGCATGAGCAGAATGAAGAATTCCCAGCATCCTGTGGTCTGTTAGCTGGAGCCATGCTGTATAGTTCAAACCCCAAAATGAAAGCTTTGGATGAATAACCATCGACGCTTTTTCGACACCTGGGTACATATAAACCAGCCTCTTTGACAGTGCTGCCTACCTGTGCCAGCATCTTGTGTGTTTAAAATCTCAAGGTAGCTCTGCCCAGCGAGGGAGGAAATAAACTTGCTTCCTGTGTACTGGGGAGGAGTTCAAAAGCATTTTTACTGTTAAACATGCCTTTTTTCAAGGTATTGAGCAAATAATAATGCGAGCAATTATTGTTGCATCAGTGCTGTTCATTAATAAATAACGTTCTGCCATTCATCCTTAGGGCAAGTGGTTTAATTAGTTCCCCTGGAACAGTATCTTGGAACCAATCGGTTTGCATTTGGAGATGGTGACTGGAGAGCGCTGGTCATGTCTCTGCGTATGCCAGCAGCTAGGAAGCCTAGAGTTTTCCCCTTTACTACTATGGGAAAGAAGGAATGAATAACTACTGTTACTAATAGCTGTTGGTACTGACCCTTTACAACTGTTGCCTAGAAAGCATGATTTTTATTTACTTAATCAGGGGCTGTTTTAAGAGGATTTAGGTGCACAATTCCTATTAATTGAAATCTAAATTGCTTCAGTGAATACCTTAACCAGAGTGCTGAAAAATCTCAGCCCGATTTTCTGTTACGTAACGTAATATCATTCAGTGCAATTAACCTGTATAGAGAAGTCAGATAGATTGTCTCTCTTCTTGTTGTGTGTTTTATTTTGAAATTCCTGGCTTGATGTGGGATTGCATAGCCTTCTGCGCGGCTCATGAGATGAGATGGCACACACAATAACAAGACTGCCCAGGAAGCTCAGTCATGCACACAGGTTAGAAAAGCTGCTATCACAGTCAGAACAATTTCCTTTGGAACAAATAGCGTGCAGGCACTGCAGGGGGGTGTTACTTCACAGTTCACAGTCAACAGAAACCCTGGGATAAATTGTTCCTGTAGCTTAACTGATTCTGTACATATCTGTATGCCAGAGGAACAATCAATTTCTTCATTTGTTCTCCACTCTGTATGGTAGATAAAATGCTCTTTCAAAGTAGTGCATTCTGGCTCTTAAAATCATTTCAATCCCTGTTTTTCAACTGACTTGTATTCTTACCCAGTCTGTATCTTTTCCCTCCCTTTCACCTACATAAATCAGAAATAGCCCTATCAAAGTTGCTAGAGTTATACCTGGATAAACTGGCAGAAGTGAGATGAGCTGGAGCTGGAGAAATAGAATTTGGACTTGAGATCTAGCGTCCATTGCCATTTGTGTCGACATGGAATTTGGTCTGCTGTCACTAGCATTCCCTTCAATACTTAAATTTACCTTAACACTCACTGACAATAACTGAGATGGAAAAGCGGCCAGGGCAGCACTCCCCAGGTGCCGCCTTTCGGGAGTGGGGGTGGGGCCAAAAATAGCCTCCACCACAATTGCCAGCTGGTTAGTAGGGGTGTGCAAAGTGGGCCCTATTTAGTTGGATTCAGCCTGAATCAGGGACAGGGACTCAATTCGCTGATTTGGATCACGGTCCCCGATTCAATTCGGTTGAATCCGAATCTGAAGATTCGATGCTGATTTGGACATAGACACAGCTTTAAAGGTTTTTTCTACATACCTTGACATAGCAGGCATGGCTCGTGACCACTGCGATCCTGGGGCAGATGAAGCATCCCACAAGAGTGGGTGGTGAACCTGGTAGTGGACCAGAAGTGCTTCTGGTCCATGTCTGGGTCTTCTGCTGAGTACACTGGGGAGCCCCCGTGCTCTTGTGGGATGCCCCATGTGCCTCAGCATCACAGTGTTCATGAGCCCCTGCTACCTAGATGTATGTAGAAAAAACATTTAAAGATATCTCTATGTCCAAATCTCCACATCTTTCTGAATCTCTCCAAATCAATTCAGAGGGTTCCGATTCAATTGGGAGAGATTAAAGGGTCTCCTGTTTTGATTCGGATTCAAAGATTCATCCACCAAATTGAGTCGAATCTCTGCCGAATCGAATCAGGGACCAAAGCTTTGCACAGCTTTACTGGCCAGTGCTGCGTCATGGCAGATACCTGCCCTGTTCCATCTCTGTAGGTACCACTGGTTTGGTAATGTTACCCATAGCTGTTTCAGTGAAATTTGTAGGCCAGATTATGGCCCCAGTCTTGAAATGGGTTCTTCCAAAACAGATCCTTGCATCTACCCAGAGCCCCGCTGAAGCTATACTGTTCATGACGCTCTGACTGAGGCCAATGTTAGCATAACCAAAAATGAGGAAGTATCATTTTGAAAGTTCTGACAGCATTGTCCATGGAAGATTAAATTATACCCACTGCAATAAAGACAAAAAGTGTTTTGGTTTTAAATCCTGTTAGTCAAATTTGAAACATGATTTTAAATGGGCAGTGCATCCAATAAAAACTGCTATATTGCAAACAGATTTTGTGGATAATTCAGTATTTCAGGGGATTGTTTGAAGCATGAGCTACACAGTCTTTTGCAAAAATGAATTAGCAGCATTCCGGCAGCCCTACTGTTTTCCAAGTTTTTACTAAGCTGGTTTTCATTATCTCAACTAGCTCTTCATCAAAATATATTCCGGGGGGCGGGGGGAACCCATCATTGTGAGTCACTCACTAGGCATTAGGAAAAATGGTTTTGAAGGATTAGAGATATTATGAAACTGAGACATGCAGTAGAGTGGTACTCCAGGTGAGACCATATTGGTGTGCTTGTCAGCTATAAATTACTGTGGAAAAGTGAATAGCACCAAGCTGGCCTGGCTAAATTATCTCAGAACATTATTTTCAAAGAAAAGTTTTGTATTTACTGGAATGAAATTCTGTACCATAGCATGAGAGCACCACTCTGGGAAATAAGTACATTAGGCCACATGCCTGTCTCAGATCAACTATCACATACCTCTAAGTCATATTTTTGAAAGCACATTTTCATCTTGAAACTTGTGAATTTGTTCTATATTTAATAGGTATGAGCTTATCGCTAACTGACACATGGTACTGAATATATAGCATTTTGTGCCCTACTGGGCCATGATCATAAGCATCTACTAAACTAGCGAGGGCTTTCCCAACGTTTTTTGGCAGACAAAGTAAATGGTTTTAGTATCACAGGCTATTTGCATGTACTTTTTGCTTATTTTTAAAAAACATTTTGTTTCTATTCTTTGTTGTTTCTAAATCTTTTGCTTTTGTAAAAATTGGAAAATTAAATTCCTCTGCCTTTTGAGGTTTCCATTCCCATGGTGTTATTGCTGCTGGTTTGTGAGCATTTCTGGTGGGGGTGCTGACCGACTTTTGTACCTTACAAGAGAAAATAAACCTCATATAGAAAGTCTCTTAGGGTTGTTGTTTAAAGGGCATGGCTTGTCACAAGAGATGTTGTGAGAAAATTATAGAAATGTGGTGCTTAATAGTCTTCTACTAATCAGTACCAAATGACTTCTCTTGTGAAGCTACCGGTATGCTGCAGTTCAGACTAGTAGTGTAACTAAGGGCCCTGCTACACCTTCAAATGAAAGCTGGATAAAAACCAGCTATACAGTTGTTGCACATTGTCAAGCACTAACTTTGTACCTGGTTGGCCCTATTTATAGCTGGATAGTCATTTATATGGCGTGATAATTACTTTGCATGTGTGGCTGGTTTACATTTATCGCCCAATTAACTAGTTAATAGCGTAATATATGGTATGCATGATAGAGACCTAAGGAGAGCAGCCAGACCCCAAGCACTGATATGGGTTGGGGAAGAGAGTGCAGAAATAGCAACCGCCACACTGCTGACCCAGTTGCCACCAGCAGTCCAAGTGCCCTGTATGCTACTGCTGCCCATGGTAGAAGGCTGTCCAGTCAGGCCTCTGGTTCAGACTCAAGGTCCCACTTGTTTCATGTCTGGGGGGTCCATGGAAAAGCAATGATATCCCTGGTAAGCCTGCTTTATTCCTGTTCACAGGCCCATAAATACTTTAATGTTGAAAACTAGAAGAATTTTTCCAATGCCTCTGTCTAAAGGAGTATTCCCACAATCAAATTGAATCCCCTTTCAACATGACCATCCTGTGACAACATTGAAAAAATATTAATGCCAACAAAATCCAACACCCCCTCAGATTGGACACCTTATAGTGGACAAAATTCAAACCTTGACCACTATATTAACTGCTTCAGAGAGAAAATGAACAATGAAATAATCAAGAACAAACACCACTGTAACAACCTCTCCCTCTCAAGGAGAAGGGCCATAGAATTTCTAAGATCCAACCACCGAACTAATAAAACCAGAAGATAAAGATGGAGCTATGGTTATGCTTAACTGTGAAGACTATAAAAAAGAAGCCAACAGACAACTCTCTGACACCACCTACTATGAAAGACTAGAGGAAGATCGAACTCCCCTTTTCACTTCAAAACTCAAAACCACCATCACATCATTTCCATATGAACTACAAGAAAAACTTCAGACCCTGATCCCTCCACTACCCAATTCAGGGACATTTAATATGCTGCCTAAAATCCACAAACAAGGAAACCCTGACAGACCTATAATTTCCAACCATGGAACCCTAACTGAAGAAATACTGGGTTTCATTGAATCCGTCCTAAAATGTCTTGTCGCCCAAAGACCAAGGTTTATCCAAGACACTACAGACTTTTTGTGAAAACTCAAAAACATACACCACCTTCCCAGCAGTACCCTCCTAGCCACCATGCATGTCACCAGTTTATATACCAACATCCCACACCTGGATGGCATCAAAGCCTGCCTCACATATCTACAAGAGCAAGATTACAACTCAGAGTACAGCAGACCTCAAGATATTAATGAACGTATACACTTCATCCTCGCACACAACTTCAGTTTCAACAACCAATACTTCCTCAAGACCATGGGCACCAAAATGGCCTCACAATATGCTAACCTTTTCATGGCCCACCTGGAAGAATAATTGCTTAAGAACTGCACTGTCAAACCCATGCTATAACTGAGATATATAGATGAAATCTTCATCGTTTGGACTGAAAACCTAAAGCCTCTGATTGACTCCCATCCCAAATTCACCAATCCTTCATCAGACTACCTCTTGAATACTCCAGCCCCAACATTTCCTTTTTAGACACCATGATCAATATCTAAAATGGTAAAATACAAACCACCATATACAAGAAACCCGTGGACCAACATACATATCTGCACAGAACAGCAATCACCCTAAACACACGAAGAAGGCTGTAATTTACAGCTAAGGCCTCAGATGCTACTGAATTTGCCCTGAGGAGAATACCTGTGATTGTCACCTCACAAATCTCAAAAGGGCACCAACAAGGACACTCCTCCAGAGCGATAAATCATACTTTTGAAAAAGCCACCTGGATACTACGTGAAGAATTGCTACAGCATAAAAAGAGAACCCCCACAAATCGCACACCATTAGTTATGACATACCATCCTTTCCTGGAACCTATCTAGAAAATCCTCAAACAATTGCAACCCATATTAGAAAAAGACCCAGTTCTTAAAGAGATCTTTCCAGAACCACCCATCCTAGCCTCTAAACGAGCACTAAACCTCGCCAACCTCATCACCAGAAACAACCTTCCTATGACCCGAACCACATCAAATGGATCCAGACCTTTTCAGGACAAGAAATGTAAAACCTGCCAACACATCTGCACCACCCCCACAATCACTACACCCCACAACAGAACCATCACCATTCCTGGATCTTACAGCTGCACCTCCAGAAATGTAATACATCTCATCCAGTGCCCCAAATGTCCTGATGGAAAATACATAGGAGAAACCAAACAACAACTGTGCACCAGAATGAGCACACACTGAAAATCCATCAAAGACAAAAATATCCAATTACAGGTGGGTGCACATTTAAGACAATCACTCTCTTTCCAATCTCTCAGTTCTAATCCTCAAAGGGAACTTACAAAACACCTTTTGTAGATGAGTCCAAAAGCTCCACTTCATAAATCTACTGGATGCAAAGAATCATGGACTTAATATAGACATTGGATTTATGATGCATTATAACCTGCTTGACATCTAATTCACCGGGTAACCTGCCTGAAGCTGACCCCTTACATTGCTTCATACAACTCCCTCCCTTCCCCACAACCCCTCCTATCTCTACCCATAGTCTTCCAAACCTCCATGCATTTAGATTTTCACAGACATCTTGTTGCACTTCAGCTTCTTTTCTACCTTTGGAGAACTCATAATAACTGCAGAGTCTCCCTATGCTTGATGAAGGGTGTTTGTGCTGGAAAACTTGCAAAGAACTTTTTTCCAATTATTTTAGCTGGTCTAATAAAAGAGATCACATCTACCCAAAGAATCTTGTCTTAATAGCCCCATCACATTGGTGGTGTCGGTGTCTCCGTGCTGTTACCTTGTTGCATGTTGTAGGGTGTTTTTGGTTTTATTTTCAGCATGTGCGCAGGGATGTGGTGAGAGGGGCTGGAGCGGGCAATTTACAGGAATGTAGGCACTGGAGCTGATGGTCTGAGCGGTCCCTTGCAGACCTATGCTTTCATTTTTAAAGAATGAAAATAATGGGCAGCAATGAGTGTGGCAACTCTGCATGTATTATATGCATGCTACCAAAGCTCAGAGGGGAAGAGGGGATCTCCCATGATAGATATTAAACTTCCTGGTGCTATATCACATTACTTAACTTGCATCTTTTGGGTGATCATAATGCTATCCTGCTTTCATTACCTGCAGCCCTAAGAGCACTCATTGTCCTTGTTACTGAGTGTGAGTGATTGTGCCAGGAATCCCTAACAGTTGATATTCATTGGAAGGAGTTGTATTCTCTCCTATCCAGCATTACATTGCCTTGTCAGAAAGCTCACTTCCCATCCTTTTCAGCTGATATGCCTCCTCAGTTCTCTCTTGCCAGGGGATCATTAATTCTGTCATAACCATGTGCTTACTATTCGTCACCACCACACAGTCTGGTTTAGAGCAGGGCTGGCTACCTCTGCTGAAAGGAAGGATGGGAGGGGGAGGAGAGAACATCTTTTCCAGTCTCTTTATTTTCCAATTTGGGTTGATTCCTTTCTTCTGTTTCTTCTGTCACCCTCTGCAGCTAACGTTACCCATGCCAGCCAGTGCCAGTCGAAGTTGTTAGTCCTCCTGTTGCTTCTATCTTCCCTTACCTTCAACTTCTCTTTGCTTTCAGTACTTGTCTCTCTAGTGACAGCCTTCTGAGCTGGTGCCATCCTGCAGCATGTCAAAACTGTTCTGAAAGATGCTCTTGGATGTCTCTTCTGCATGCCAGAAACAGCAGTTGGCATCCTCTTCCTCATCTGGCTGCCTGTGTACCTTTTTTTAGAAAATAATGTATGCAGGGTAAGTTCTAAATTGGACCTAATTAGTTGCTGTTCCCCCAGGACCATGGGTGTTTTTTTATGGTGTATTGTAGTTCTTTTTCAATGGAAGTGCATTTATCTTAATGTTTTTGTGTAAGGCCTTTTACAGAAAAATTGGCCAACTGTGGCCTCAGCTTCATCATAGTCCAATGGCTGGGTAATTGGCTCCAAAGTTGGACCCAGAGAGTAGTGGGCAATGGTAGCGAATCATCATGGTGCCTCGTGTCCAGTGGCATCCCCCAAGGCTCTGTCCTTGGACTGGTTCTTTTTAACATCTTTATCAATGATGTGGACATTGGTGTCAGAAGCGCACTAGCCAAGTTCATCAATGACACTAAACTTTGGGGCATAGGGTCCACACCTGAGGACAGGCTAGTGATCCAGGCTGACGTGGATAAACTTAGTAAGTGGGCGGATACAAACCTGATTACATTCAATATTGATAAATGTAAGGTACTCCACCCCGGGGGGGGGGGGGGGGGGAAAAACCCCCA
>NW_017728991.1:11224178-11228867 GCF_001723915.1 Gavialis gangeticus | reverse complement strand
CCAAGGAAAAACAAGGACCAACGGTCATAAACTCCTCCAAGACTGTTTTAGGCTGGACATAAGGAAAAATTTCTTTACTGTCTGAGCCCCCAAGGCCTGGAATAGACTCCTTCCAGAAGTGGTGCAGGCACCTACTCTGGACTCATTCAAGAAACGCTTGGATGCTTATCTTGGTGGGATCCTTTGACCCTAGCAGACTTCCTGCCCTGGGGCAGGGTCTGGACTTGATGATCTTTGAGGTCCCTTCTAGCTCTAATGTCTATGAACTCTATGAGATCTATGGCAAATGCAACACTGAGGGCCATGGTCTGGGAAGTGTTGCATGCCTGAAGTTTCCAAAGGATTGGATTCAGAGGGAAGAAGACAGATTACTCTCAATGAAGGCTAATGTTTGAAATTCATGCAACTGGCATACACTTGCTTTTCAGCATTGTAGGGTTGATTCCCTTTTTGTTGTGTTGATTTTTAACCCAAATTACATAGGGGCTCTGCAATTCATTTAATTGTCTTCTGGATCTTGATCAAATTGCTTTTTCAGACTTTAGCTCTGTTGTGAAAACTACTGGAGAGACACGGAGGTTTTGTTTCCATCTTTCCTTTCACATGCCGTATCATGGAAAAACTCAAAGAAAACAGTGCTCTCACTTTCTTTAGACTATTGCTCCTTAATGTGTGGTTTGTGGTGCTTATTAGCGGTTTCTTCATTTCCCATCCCTAACTGATTTCCTTCTGTTTTGGTATTGACTCTGCTGTTTTCAATCTGTTGAGTGGTTCTCTGATACAGGCAGTCCTCAACTTACAATGTTTCGAGTTACAATGTTTCGTACTTACAACGTTTATAAAGTGACACCCCGTTTCAACTTTCTGACATCAGTTTCAACTTTGCAGTGCTTGATCCGATGCGACGCCATACGTGCAAACAAGTTCAAGACTCCACAAAAACCTGCAGCCAAGACTCCTGAGAAGACTCCAGCCAAGAACCCTTCAAAAAGTCTAACTAAGAGCTCTTCAGAAAGTCCAGCAAAGTTGCCTCAAAGAAGCCCTTCCAAATCGATGTGATTGCTATTTACACTATAAATAAATTAATGTAGCTATATTACACAACTGTAATTGATTGAGTATAAACTTCTTGGTTATTTTTGGTGAGAATAGGGTATTGGGCCTTGGTTCAGGAACCAATCCCCCATTTATAACATTTCTTCCTCTGGGAAAATCAGTTCTGAGTTGCAACATTTTGACTTAAGACGAGATTTTCAGGAACCAATTGTGTCATAAGTCCAAGGACTGCCTGTATTCAAAAGGAAAGACAGCCTGGTGGTCCAACTCTCCAGCTCCGTTCAACTACGTAACTTCAAATTGCTTCAGATAGATGCAGGAGGCGAGGATTTCTTAGGGTGATGTTTTTTATCATATACCACCCTAAGAAATCCTTGTCTCTCATATAATCTCTGGACCATCATGGCTACAACATCATGCTCATACCACTGTCAGACACATCTCTTCAACCTGCTGATGGAAGCAAACATAGCAGTAGTTTATTGTGCATGGGCATTTCAGACAGACCATTAAACCAAAGTGCCACCTGCTCTTTGTAGATGATATCCGCTGTTCTCAGTTCAAATTCTTCATCCCTCAAAATATTATCTATTACAATATGTACTGGAAGGTTGGCACCGCTCCCCGCTTGAGTGGTGGTTGTATTTTAGTAGGCTTCTGTGTAGAAGCACGCTGGCTAGTCAACATGTTCCTTGCACTGTTTCTGAAAAGTTTTCAAAGGTACTGGATCCATATAAAATATTTTATTTCCTTTTATTTCTTAGTTTTCTAGGAAACCCAGTCTTGCCTCAGGGTTCCTTCTGCCACAATGATTGTCCTTAGCACTGAGTACTTCTGCTGTACCATATTTTTGCATTCAGTTTATTATATATATTTTTATCTGTTTTGTAATTTTGCAATGTGTTCTTGTGTAGTGACTCGGTGGGAGGGGGGTGGAATATAGTTAGCAGGGTCTCTTCCTCAGAGCAGAATTTGACACTAAAATTACCCATTGGTAGTTCAATGGAAGGAAAAAGAAAAACAGCCCACCTTTTGCATTTAAATTTAGACTTTGGTTCCTGAATTTGGAGATTTGGCTTTTCTAAAGGCATTCTTTGCCCTCTGGGTATGGACTCATGAATGATTTGCCACAGGGTGAAAGCAAGTGGGGATGTATCATAGATCAATACATCTGCATTACCTACCTATGGGCAGCGGAAGCTAGGCTGTAGTAACTGTGGACTAAGAGTATACACAAAGTAGTTACACTTGCGGTGCTGTAGACACCCACTTTCTTTTACCTTGCTTATTTATGTAGATGTGTCTTCTGTACCTCGAGCTGTGCCTCTGAATATCAGATTTTCTTATAAATGTCTATGAAATAGAGGGAATAACTGGGCTGAATTGAATTTTTATACTGGGGATTCTAGGCCATGCACCCATTGTTTGTCTCGAGCAGCACTGGCTTTTGGTATTTCAGCCTGTTTGCCATTGTGAGTTGCCTGGAAAGGACCAGTCACTAATAACAGGTGGACTAGTGACTTGAAGGTCTCTCAACAATTTTCCATGGCCAGCTACTTTGGTCTGCTGTTCTGCAAGCCCTCCTGTACCAGAGAAACCCTGCATCTTTCCAGAACTGTGCCCTAAGCTGGGGTCTTGGTTTTTGACATCACATCTTACTCTTCTCTGTTGCAATAAAATACTACTTTTTTGTGCATCTATCTGACGTGGCCATCAACTCCACACATTGTACAAAATTACTCAATTAAACAGAGGTTAAAATCAGCGTTGAAAATTATGTTAGCAGCTTCTTTAGTAGGCTTGATTTAAACAAGTAAATTTGGGGTTTTGAGGCATGCGCATCTTATTTATTTGTTTATTTTTTTGGTAAAACTCACTGGTTTAAAATTTACTATGTTCTTTTAACTTTTGAATGAAAGTGACTTCCCACAGCTCTGGAGAAGCAGAAGTGATGTAAAGGAAATCTGTGAGGTGTTGAATGTTCTCAGTATTGTGCAAGGCATAAAATAAAGACTTTTTCCCCCCAAAGAACTTCCCATCTGAAATTCTCTATTCTGCAAATGTATGCATGTGTTTATCTCCATGCCGTCTGAGTGGTTGGGATCAACATAAAGGGCCTCATTTGAAGTCATTATAGCTGCCCATTGCTGATTAGTACAGGTATTGGGACCACCATGGACCCCATGAAGCATGTACTTGGCAGAATTTGGGTGTCATGAATGAGTCTCCTCCCTACTGGAGTCAACAAGCATTTTGGAATTAACACAAATGGGAGACAGGCACAGCTTAATAGCTGGGAATAGGAAAGTCAGACTGCAATGGGAAGATGAGAGGAAGGAATGACTTTGTGTTTGAGTCACTGCTTAAGCTCATCTTAGAAAAACTGACCTGTTAGCATGAGCTTGAATAAGAGGTTGGAAGGTGGCACTGGACTAGGTCCAAAGACCATCAAAGCTAATGGAGAAATTCTCATCAACTCCCAAATGATCCAGGGACAACAGGGCAGACCCTACAATGAGAGACTGTGAGACCTGAACCTGTTCAGCCTTCACAAGAGAAGGCTGAGGGGGGACCTGGTGACAGTCTATAAACTCACTAGGGGGGACCAGAAGGGTTTGGGAGAGACCTTGTTTCCCCTAGTGCCCCCTGGCATAACAAGGAATAACGGCCATAAGTTGTTGGAGAGTAGGTTTAGATTAGACATCCGTAAGAACTACTTCATAGTTAGGGCGGCTAGGAGCTGGAACCAGCTTCCAAGGAAAGTGATGCTGGCATCTGCCCTGAGGGTCTTTAAGAGGAGGCTTGATGCCTACCTAGCTGGGATCATTGAAGCCCAGTTTTTTCTCCTGCGCAGGCAGGGGGTCAGACTTGAAGATCTACAAGGTCCCTTCCGACCCGACTTCTATGATTCTGTGAACTTCAGTGGATCTTCTGTCAAACTGTTTCTGAGCTGAAATGGGGAAAAAAATTCTATGCATAAGAGACCTCAGGAAAAAAGGTATGGAGTTTGGCATGAGAGAAGCAGGAAAGAGACACGAGTAGGCTGAATTACTATATGATATGGTGTAGCAAAACCCCCAGTTTTCCTTTTTTTAAATTTATTTTAAAATGCATTCCTTTCCCCAACCATTTCTGACTTTTTCTCTCCCTCTCTATTCCCTATAGATAAGTATAAGTGAGCTCAGACTTAGGATAAGCTTTAAACATTTTTATTTTGGTAGCAAGTTTTTGGTTTTGGATATCCACTGTTTTATATTGTATTATTATTAGGTTTGTATTGATTCTTACTGTTATATATTGTATTATTATCATTCTTGTATTGATTTTTATTGTTTCATATGGATATTGTATGGTTTAGGCCTGTGTTTGTAAGTGAACCAAAGTCATGTCAAGTCTCCATCTTGTGTCCTCTGCCTGGCCATCCCCTGTATCGCAACTGCATGAGTCACGTATCCCTCCCGTGTAAATTGGTTCCCCGATGAATAAGTGTGATTGGGATTGATTGAAATACAATGGTAGCAGGCCTCTACTGAATGGCTGGTAATGGCTGGGCCATCACCTCACATTGATTCATTCAGGAACCATGGAACTCACCCAGGAACAGAGGCAAGAACCCAGCATTTGAAAGACAAA
>NW_017728991.1:11221839-11222894 GCF_001723915.1 Gavialis gangeticus | reverse complement strand
GTGTGTAAATTAGTGAATACATATATATATACATATATAGATAGCATTGTGTGTATGTGTGGTATATAAATTAATAATCCACGTATGTGTATTGAATGTGTAGGCGTTGGTAACTGATAACTGATTCTGTCTAAATTTGGTGTGTGTAGCATGTATGGGCTTAAACTGGTGATAGGTGTGCATGAACCTAGACTAGTTATTTTGAACGTGTGTGTATCTGAGTTGCTAGTGTGTGTGTGTGTGTATGGCATTGTGTGTGTATGCGTATATATATGTATGTGTACGAATTAGTGATCTGTGTCTAACTTTTGGGGTGTATAGTATGTGCTTGAATTGGTAATAGGTATGCATGTGCCTAGGCTGTTTTGAATGTGTATGTGCCTGAGCTGGTAGTATGTGTGTGTATTGATTTGTGTGTTTGTATATGTGCAATTGTACACCACGTCCTCCTGTCTAACGGCGTAATGTTGAGATCCTGAGCATTAGCCTGACCCCTCAGGGCAGCAATGGATATGATAGCACACATTCATTCATTGAGTAAAAGGGCGGACATGATTGACTTGCTCCTCCCAAAGCTATATTGTAATAAAACCTCATTACTTAAAGTAATACCTTCAGTGACTTGTGCTTGCCCCTTACATGTGACTTTGAACTGACAAATTTATCTTTTTAATAAACCTTAAGTCTTTAGATCCAGCTTTTATACTGACAGTCTGTGCCTAGGACTGGGCCTTTGAACTAACAAGAAAGAGCCCTTTTCCATGGGGTATTTTGCTCTGAAAGTACAGTTCATATTGTGTTAGACTTGAAATATTCTACCGCCACTCATAGATTGGCATGGCCTCGCCTCGGTATCCAGTAAGAGTGCATTTCAAGTAGTCTAGTGAATGGAGTTCATTCAGGTATGATGACTTTTTGCTTTCAAAGGAATGTTTCCTCCTTTTTATTTTACTTATTTTGTATGGTAAATGTGATTGTTATATAGAGAATGGGGAACAGATTTTCATAGTTTCTAGGGTCGGAAGGGACCTGAGCAGATCATCTAGTCCGACCCC
>NW_017728991.1:11219198-11221076 GCF_001723915.1 Gavialis gangeticus | reverse complement strand
GGGCCTTCTTTCTTCTCCCTATGTACTTAAAAAAGGACTTCTTGTTGTCCTTAATCCGGGAAGCCAGCCCCTGTTCCATCTCTGCCTTGGCCTTCCTAACCATCCCCCTACATCCCCGAGCAACTGCTGAATAGTCCTCCTTAGTGATGACCCCTCTTTTCCATTTTCTCACACTGTTCTGGATATATGGCCCAGTTGAACTCCACTGGCCTCTGTGCTGGCATGAGGGTCTGCTACCTGGAACCACTTTCAGGATCAGGGTCTTAATGCACTCTAGGAAATTCATAAACGGATGTTATCATTAAGCTGCAAAATCTTTAGTAGTGGCATTATGAACTAGATAAGGTGCTGTGCAGTGAGTGGAAGCAATGCAGCTTGGGGCATCATTCCAGAAACCTTGGATTGTATGAAAAGTTCTACATTTTGGTCTTTCCCTCTGTTTCAGTGATGTGGCTATGAGCACCGTCCTTGAAGGCAGACAACAGACAATCTGATTGCTTTTCAAATTGAATGCCTTACCCGCTGTTTGTAAACGTGTTCTCTCATTTATCCTGTTACTGAACAAACAGACATTGATTTCTTTTGCACTTGTTTTTAAAGCTGCAACATCCAACATCAGTTACAAATGTAAAGCCTGCCTGGTTAGTGAAGTATATCTAGCCTAAAATCACACGCAGCTGAAGAATCCATTGTCAGCTCTTGTTATATTCATTGATTCTGGTAATGAGCAAAATGAACCTAGTTGCAGGGAGTGCACAGGTGTGAGTGGGTAGTTATTAATGCCCACCTGCCTTGGAAAATTGTTATTTGGAGACTAGGAAGGACAGATGTCTAGCTGCGAGTACAGGTGCAGGCTAACATGAATGGCAGGAAAGACGCTAGACTGTCAGTATGTGTATGTATGTATGTACGTATGCATGAAATACATCGTCATTAATCAGAGTAAATTCACAATAACAGTGCTGTGTTGTCCCAAAGGGGATCAATGTTTCAACAAGAAAAAGACCCAAGGATTTATCTAATGCAACTTTTGCAATATTGAGAATGTTGTTTTCTTGTGCATCTCAATAGCACTTCTTTAAAAAAATGTGTTTTGTTTTTAAGCTATGATTTTCATAGTCTGAGCTATGTGGGCCAAATTCTTATTTATATCTTGCCCTTTTCCCCTACCCTGTCATTTTATTTATGTGTTATTTAGGTTATTTATGTGTTAGGTGCAGCACAAATGCATAAAAAGAGACTTCTGCTCTAACAAGTTTATGCTACAGAACTGTTATACTTTCTTTCAGGAAGGATATTGGGAACTAAGGCACTCAGATGAAGGCTGGGATTGTTAGGTGAAACCTCTCTTAGCTTCCTTTAAAATCCCAATGTAAGTGATTTTCTCAGGGCCACACAGGAAGGCTGTTGCAGAGCCAATAATCGACTCAACATCTCTTGAGTTCTTGTCCAATGCATCAAACTTCCTTATTCTCACCAAACCTATGATTTATAAAAGAACACCCCCCATACACATTACAGGTATCAAGTAATTAACTGCTTAATTGCACAAGTACTTTGAGACCAGCTACATGTGCCAAGTGGCTATCACATCATAAAAACCTCCACCAAGCTATAAAGCTAGACCTCAAAAATGTGTACTAACTTCATCGCTGTTTGCTATCGAGCTCTAATTTGCATGACAGGCTCCTGTAGCTGGGAGCCTGTTGGTTGTGGGATCCGAGCCACAAGGGTACACTTGCCCAGCTGTGGATGCGAGTCCTGCAACTGCTGGGGACTCCCAGCAGCATCCTGCAGCTGCTGGGATTCAGAGTCCCTACAGCCGCAAGCATACCTCCTGGAGCCTGGATTCAAATGGGTCCTGGCAGCGACAGGGTG
>NW_017728991.1:11192109-11219055 GCF_001723915.1 Gavialis gangeticus | reverse complement strand
AATCACTTAGGCCGGGGGGGGGGGGGTGAAACCCCTGAGGCAGGGAGATCACCACAGCTACATCTCCCCACTGCAGGGTTGCATAGGGCTTCCCACCATGAGAATTTGCTTCTTGCTGGTGTAGGGGATTCCAGGATCAGGCTCCCCCTGCATTAGCAATAAAGCACAATGAGATCTAATGCACAATCCCTCAATCACGCCTTCTGCTATGCATGTGAGTCATGCATTAGGTCCCATGGCGCCTTTACCTGCAAGTGGAGGGGGCCAAAATGCCAGTATGAGAGAGGTGGTGTGACAATATCTTTCCATTCTAGTGTTAGGGTGGTTTAACTTTAGACTTCTGTGTAGTTATTGCCTCTTCTGGCGAAAATATATATTTCCAGATCTTTTTAGGAGAAAAATTACTTTCCAGAGGTGTCTAAAGAAATCCTTATATTAGCTTAATTCCATAAGTTAAAGAACCAAGAGTATTATTGCATTTTCAATTACTTGCCTTAGGCCAAGAGCCAAATTCACTTCTTTACAATAGAACTACTGAGTGCAGCTGCTAAAATGGCACTCAATGAAGACTCAGTCGCAAGTCATTTTACCAAACCCTCTCCCCCCGCAGAATAGCATTGTGTAATTTCATTAAAAGATGAACTGCTCTCTCCCTGATAAAAAAGAAAAAAAGAAAGACCAAATTAGGACTTTGTGATTAATCGGTTGCATTTCAGAATAAATGTCTTATATTTATTGGGACGCGCGCGCACACACACCCACACCCCCGCACACAATACTACTAACTTTGTGTGAAATTCCATTGGAATCAATAGTACTAAGCCTAAGAATATCAGCTGAGACTTGATCTATACAATGTTCCCTACATCTGTGGTTTCTTACTTATTCCACATCTATTAGGTTATCTATCCTGATGTTAAGGTCAGTAGAATATTGCAGTAGCTATACTCACTAATGACACTTCTTACTCATAGCATAAGTAGGCCATGTTGACTTTGTTGTGCCTCCTGCATCTACATTTGTCCTATAAGAAAATTTTTGCACAAAAGTTATGGACAATGTCGATTACTTTGAAGAGGCTTTACTATGTATAGCAAAACTTTCCCAATTTTCATGCCAGCATGACTTATACAGATAAGCAAGACCTGTCTGGCTTAGTCTTTCTGTCCTTCTTAGCCATGTTGCATGCTGAGCTGTCTGACTTTATTGGCAAGTTGTTAATATTTTTTGTGCTATTCGATATTGCTTTTTGGACTAGAGGGTATTTAACCCTGAACATTAAGCCACTACTTTTAAAAATGGATCGTTATCCACATCAGTGTGTCTGCTCAACAGTCTTGGTATATTTAAGTACATTTCCTCCGCTCTACAAAACATCAAACGCCAAGCACAGGAACAACATAACATAATAGTAGAATATTTAGACACATCTATCCAGTTACCAATGGTGTAACAATATGATCAAGTACCCAGGGCAACTGCCACCCACAAGCACAGCAATGACTTCTGGTTGCTGCCATTGTCATTGTCACAGCTATACAGCGGCGGTGGCATTTTTCTTCCCTTCCCTCTCCAAACTGGTGACTGGGCTAACTGTCCCAATTGCCCCACCCTAGTTACATCACAGCCAATTGCTTTTCTTTTTAAAATATTTAGAAGCATGTTTTAAACGGGTTATCCCCATGACAATATAGCAGGGGTAAAAGAGCTGTTTAGTTCTATGGCATAGATGGAAGTGATGGCTGCAGTTGAACAGAGGCAGCTTGGCTATCCAAGTAATGCTAATCAAAGTCAATAGCAAGGGCTGCTTAGTCTATCTGACAATCAGGCCATGTGGTAATGACTTCATCTAAAAAATTTTGGAGGGGTTGCTGTAGCGGGAGACATGAGAATGATGCTTAACAACTGAAAAAATCATCCTTGTTTGCCAGAGTAATATTAGTGTTCCTTTGCATGTTAACTTTTAAACTCTGCACTACAGATGGCAAGTAAATTTCCAATTTGTAAATAAAATTACTAATCTCAGTTTCTTGGCTGATGGCAAATCCAATAGTTTTATTTTGGAAACATTTAAATGAAATATTTCACGTTAAAAAAAATCTGTTTTAGTACATGGAAATTCTTGGCTTCCTTATTGCCAATAACTTTAGTGTAAAAAAAGGCCAAAATAAAATGTTCCAAACTTTTTTCAGTTTTTCAGATTTGTTTTTCCAAACATTGTTCAACTCAAGAAAGACAATTTCTGCGTGGAACAAGTGATCAACCAGAAGACTTGAGACAAGGTAGAAACAGACCTAAATGATTCCATTTTATTTTAAGTTGTTATTACCTTTTATAGAAACAAATTGAAATGAGGACATTTTTTCTGTTGTAACTTAATTGCATTTTTTTTTGAAAAGCAAGTTTTGCTACAATCTGTTTGAAGTCTTTATCCTGAAACTATAGGCAAACAAGATGCCAGTGGTCTGCTATTAGAAGAATAGATGAAAAATCACTTCTGACCATTGCAGATCTTTCCTGTCATAACAAAAATACAACGTAATACATGAAATTATTTATTTTGTTCCTTTAACATTTAAATACCCGACCCTTAGTTACATCTATCCTTTAGGTGCTACATATGGCTGTTGGTGCTCCTGGTAGTGGTACTGATCATGCCAATGAAATTCAGTGCAGATGCTCACGAAAGAAGGAGCCAGCTGACGAGACTTCTGCATGTATACTCGTCTCCTGGGCCACCATTTAATTGAATCTAAAATCAATTTTCAATTAGTGGTGGTTTGGCATCTCCTATTAGCTGTTAAAGTTGGGAATAAAAGTGAAGAGAAAAGCATACAGATCTATAATTGCTTTTACCTAAATCAAATGAACAATAGCAATGTGGCTTTAAAGAGAGATGCGCCAAGCGTCCTTAAAAAGGATTCAAGTGGGTGGTTAACATTGACTTGTCCATGGACATAAACCTTTACTAAGTTACTAATGTTCCTCTAGGCATCTTTGCATTTTTCAGGTCAAAGCAACTAACTAGGTACATTCAAATACTTTAACAAAAGGAATGTCTTGGGCAGTTTTCACAAATATAAGCCTTAGCCCTTTCTCAGATAGTTGAATCTCTTGTGCCACCAGCATAAGACACAGGCCAAAAAACATGGGAGATGAGTTATTAAAGAGGATTGTAGAAGAGTGCTTGTGCCTAGGAAGGCTGAAGTGATGGAGGCGAGCCCTGTTCCCCACAGGCAAGGAAGGGAGGGGTATTTCTCCCTGTGTTCGAAGCACTGGAATGGAAGCTATGTTCCCTCCCTGTCTCCATCCCTTATGTTAGATCCTGTAACCTCACCTACCTGTATAATGACCAGCAGATCTGTTTTCCTAACAGCTTGTTACCCAAACACTTAACAACTCGATTTTGGTAGGGAGCCAATGAGGTCCTGGCTTGGTGCCAGTTTCTCAGTTTATAAAAGAGGGTTAATGGTATCTGGTTTAATTAGCTAAGATTTAGAAAAAAGGAAAATGAGATGTGTGTGTCAAATTACTGCAAGGGTGAGGCCGGGCTGTTAGCTACTAGACCAGTAACTTCAGCTGGATTGACTTTATGGACTCTCCCCTGCTGAAAAGCTGGCTCATGAAGTCAACACTCATCAGGAACGGTGTTAGAAAACATCTTGTGTAGATGTTCGACCCGGAAGCTCATTTAGCCAAAAGAGAGGTGCCTTTCAGGAAATAAGAAGTATCCTAAAAATGGGGTTGTGTGACCGCAGAGCTCTGTGTCTAAAAGGAATAATAGCTGTGATCATCAATTATTGCACTAACCATTTTTCAGGATGCACATTAAGCGATTCCTGTTGTTGCAGTATTTGAAGGACCTTTAAATAGCATGTAAATCCCTTTAAAGGGCCCACATGTAAATAGCATCTCAGCCTTCCTGATCTCTGAAGAAATTTAGAATTGAACTTGAAATTTATGACTTGGGACCATCAGTAATAATCCTGGCTCATTCGTACAACGACTATTAAAACAAACAGAAGATCCCTGGTTCCCCCTGCTCTATAAACGTCCTTCAAGACTTCTTACAAGGGCAGCATCCTGTCTCTGTGAAGCTCTTATTGCTATACTGGCTGTCTCAGACTGCAGGTTGACAAGCCAGCCAAATTTAATTAAAGAGGTATGTCACCATAGGATTGTTTTTCAGACTACTTAGGCTGCTTCAGGGGAGCCGACGAGATAAAGAGAGAATTCTGGGAGGAGGGAGGAAAGTCATTTAAATGAGCTTTTCTCTTTCCTTCTCTGAAAGAGAGAGTGGGATCGTGTGTGTGTGTTCTCATGGGGAGTTTGAAAATATACCATCAGCAATATACAGTACAGATGTAAAATCGGGTAAATTTAAAATAGTCTCCAAGGCCTAGTGGGTAAGACACTGGACTCCTATACTAAGCATCATAAATTCAGACCTCATCTGAGCTGGCAAGAGTGTATTGTCAACCACAAATTCTTGGGCAACATAACATGGAAAAGAGAGGGTAGAATACTGTGGCCTGTGTTATGCAGGGGGGATTCATTTAAATGATCTTAAAGGTCCCTTCTCACCTTAAAATGTAGGAACCCACCTGGCTGTCTTAGCTTCACAGTGCAGATATAAGTAGTCTGCTTGACAGCATAGCAAATCATTGGGCTTATAGCCAATAACCAGTCTGAAGCAGCATTGAAAACTAATAGATTTTTATGTGGAATTTTAGGCACAAGGGGGGAAAAAAAATCAGTGGGACCATCTGCTAAAGGAAAGCTGTATTTCTTTAAAAGTTTGTGGGAGCAGGTACAAAGCTTCAGAAATGAGATATTTCTCAATTTTGGTTGACTGGTATGTAGCAGGAATATAGCTACATTTCACACTTGCTTGTAAGAGATGTAGATTGCTTCCTACACACCAACCAAACTGCATTTTCTCCAGCAGCTGAATGGCTCACAGAAACGCACAACGTGGAGACAAATCCACAACAACTTGCTTTCTGGCTTTACTGTCTTATATCGTTTATGTTATAGTGTGTGAATTTACTGTCTTATATTGCTCTACTTAATCTTATGGTCTCCATGAGTTGGACAGTCAACAATAATCTGGTCAGTCGGCATATTTTGGAGACCTGGGGGAGCTTTTGTTTTGTACAAGATACACTTCCCATGGTGTATTGTGGGGCTTCCTGGGCTAACAGGTAAATAAGGTGGATCCTAAAGTTACGGCTGGTAGTAGGAGAGAGCAAGTGGGGATAACATCTGAGTTGGCATGAAACAGCTAATGGGTAAAGCAGTGTAAGTGATGCCTTTTATCATCGAGGTCCTGGTGGAGGGTAAAATGTTAATTTGATTTGCCTGATACAAGCAACGACTCTTGTTAGCTCTAGTGGTTTTAAATGGTAAGGAATGCATGCATGGCTTGTTATGAAGATGCATCGTTTATACGCTCCAAACTCCATTCAGCTCTGTCCTTTATTTCAGCTCTTTCTTGTTTCCTACCTGCACATCCCTCTTCCCTTTATCCCACCAAAGAAACCAACCTGGTGTCCTCTTTTGTTCTTCTTCTTCCATATTCTATGCTGCATGCATCCCTCTCCACACCTATTTGCTAACTTATTCCATTCGATGTCTTTAAAAGGAGAAAAGGGTGTTTTCTCTTGCCTCACTTACAAGAAATTAGGGGAAGGTTTGAAAGCAAAATTAAACTTACTGAGCTCCCAACCCTGGTACCTGAGCATACGTGATCTGGCCTTTCATAGAGCTGGATTAAGTGAACTGGAGTTTACAAATCTTGTGCTCTATATATATCTTATTTAGTTAGTCTATAACGTGCATATCTACTCTGCCGTCTGCCTGATTTCAGACCAGTCTGGCTAATGACCTCTCTCTGCATCATCTTGCCCTTGACAATCCAAGTCCTCTCACTACTTTGTGTTGTTTTTTTGCCTGTGTTTCATGTGACTCTATATTTTGAGCTTTTCCAGGAACTTAGTTCCCTATTTTGGTCAAGTTGTGCTTTGTTCTATTCTCTTATTTTATTCTGAGGCCAGTGAGGGGTCTCCACTTCCCAGCTTGAGTGAAAGCTGCCTTAGATTTGTTCTACGTGTTATCCACTTCTTCATGACCCTAAAGGGTTTCAGTAGCCAGGAATAGCCATAATGTACAGTTTCTCTGATCATGTCCCATATGTCAGGTACAGGAAGGGAAATTAGGCTTGTCCTGTGTTAAGTTTTTCCCTACTATTCAAGGATACTTCTTCTGTCAAAGTCGTTCTCTGAAGGCTGAATCTACGCTATTGTTTTTTTAACCCCTTTGCCATTTGGACGGCTCTAGAAAGGGTCACAATGCAGCAGAAAACCTGAAAACCCATGTCTTCATTTAATTTATTTATGCTTGAAATAATGCGTAGGTGCAATTGTGAAAAAAAAATCCATGAATGAGAAGCATCATCTCAAAATTAAATATCCCCTTTAATGAGCAATGGCTATCTTAATTTTTTTTTTGGATTTTATGCCTTACAGTCCATGCTTAGTACGGCAAAGTAGTCTGCATGCTTTCCACTTTCTTCCCCTGAAAAAAGAGTGATGAAACATTCCCTGTGGGTTTCTAGCAGATGCAGGTCCAGATCCCCAGCTGCTCTAAATCAGCCTGGCTTTCTTAAAGTAGGTGAGAGGTATCTGATGAAGTAAGCTGCTGCTTACAAAAGCTTATGCATCTCTGATTTAGTTAGTCTAAGAAGCAATTAATCTGTTAACTATCACAAATAGTAAACCTACTGCACATTCGGGGACTTGGCGATGCAGCAAAATGGGAAACCAGCCACAAAAATATTCCACAACTGTGTAACATTATTGTGGCTGGTTTTCATCTTCCCTTAAAACTGTGCATGTGGCAGGGTAGCCCTGCCATGCAGACTGATATGGGCTGTGTGGCTGGGCTTGGTTGACAGGGGTCCCCCCGGCCCCAGGTCAACAGGCTGACAGCTATGTGGTGAAGTCCTGCATGGGGATGCACCCCAATGTTTTCAGGGTGCTGTTTTGAGGGGAGCTTGTCAGCTGGGCCAGGGTGTCAGGTCACGTGAAGCCGTGAAGGTCCCTGTGACCCAGCAGGTTGACTGCCTTGCCCCATAGTTCCCAGAGACCTCTGGAGCAAAGCTCTTGACACATCCCAGCCACAGGGATCCTAGGATCCAGGAGAGGTTTCCTGATCCCAGGGTCCCATGCACCAGGACTTAACTACATCCCTGGTGCACAGGAAGCCTGAGACTGGGGAGCTTCTCCTGGACCCTGGGGTCCCAGTGTGCTGGGGCCTTAAAAAAAACATGGTTTTCTGGCATCCCAGTGCACAGGGTCCTGGGATCAACCCAGTGTGGTCTTGAGGCTGGAACCAAAAATCTTGCCGATTGTCACTCTCAACACCAGGACTGCACCAGAGTCTTGAACTGGCTCCAGTGTGGTCTTGGGGCTGAGATTGACAACCAGTTGATTGTCAGTTCTGTCAGTCATACATATTGTGTATGCTGGACTGTGGACACCTAACCTTCAACTTCCTCGTGCATACAGTAATGACAGGATTGGGATTGGGTCCCCAATCGTGCATCCTGCTGTGCCAGAAGTGTATGGCAAGAGATGACATTGTGGGATGGTGGATCTGATCACATCACACAAATCTTTCCCCAGGACCTAAGAGACAGATCAACCCTGCCTTCCTTCTTAAAGGCAGGAACTCTTTACACCAGTTGAGATCTAGCCCATAGTTTTGCATTCAGCTCTATCCAGAAAATCTATTTTAGACTGACCATTATTTTAGCAGTCATTAACTTTTAGGCTATTTATTTTAAATTGTTCCAACATAAAATCAATACAACTGAGCTGGACTCAAATGGTAGATGCTGAGAACGGTAACACTATGTTTCTTCACTGTATTCTCCACCTGTATTTATTTTCTTTTTTTTATCGGAAGATAGAGGGGTTCTCTCCTCCCAGTTTTTCCTGTGGCTTGCAGCCAGGATGATTTTTTTTCCCCACAGTGTTCAATGCTGAGTCCTGCTTGCTCAGGTCTCGCATTCTCTTCTATGTTAGAGAGGATGCCAAAGAGCGGGAAGTATAAGTTTGCAGATCCTGGAGCAAACTTGTGCTTTCACTTTTTCTCAAGGCTGCAGGTCAGCAAGTGTCTTGGGTCTTAATCTGTGTACATTTGCAAACCCAAGTTTGGGCTTTGCATGAATGAAAAGGTCCTAAATTATAATTCCACAGTGACCTGGAGTGCAAATTGCACTGATGCAAAGAGGGTGTGACTCACTGTTAAATCAGAATGGCAACTTTTAACATCTGCCTTGCTCTAGCTTTGCATTGATGCAAATAGCTATACCAAGTGCAGGATGGTGGCAAACTCTGCTCTCCTCTCTCTTCCAACTCTGAGAGCTTATTGGGCATCATGCATTACGGTGGTTGTGTGTTAATGGAAAAGTATTTATTGTGCTCTGCTCATTCCTGAGGAGTATTGAACCTCTGTGGATCAGCCTCCGAGACCCGGACAGCATTTAAATATAACTGTACGAGCTGGATGTATTTTATCTTGCTCCAGAGTCCTTTGGGATGAGCAGCCTGAAAACGCAAGTGATTAATTGACTGAGCTTCTTAAAACCCTTGTTCATCTTGATCTGGGCGGTATTAAAAGTTTAGGATGAAGAGCTTTTTCATAAGGAAAGCTCTGAAGTTCAGATCAATGTGTGGTTGTATTTAAAGATGGGCACGAAGAGTTCTGTTCTTTTCTTTTCTATGCAGATTATTTTAATGCCTGCATTAATAACATGGCTAACGTCTACCGTGGGCGATTTATTTTGTCTTTTGTCTTCTCCTTAAGGAGAGGCTTGTGTGTTCATGTATGTATAGTATATAGTTTTAGGAAGGTTTGAGTTTAGTGTTGAGTTTAGGGAACACTGGCTTTTAAAACAGTGTATGTTCTGAGTTTCATCTTCAGTGTTATGCTGCTCTTAATGAACGCCATGCTCCTTAAGCTTCCAAAGTAAAGAAAACCACAGGTTTGCTTCTCTTATTATTAATGCCATAATTAATTGATAATGAATTTTATAATCAACTCTAGAGTACTTTTCATTGGTACATCTCTAGGTGCTTTACAAAAGAAGTCAGTAGAGTTATTAGAGTAATGTAAATGATGGAGTAATATTGTGGAAAGGATCTCAGTATTTGGGATCAGAGAAAAATCCAGGTTTTTCAAAATTTTCTGCTGAGGACAATTTTTAGGAAAACATTTTAGTTCACTTGAAATGTTTGGATTTTGGACTTTAATATTTTGTGTTGTGTTATAAAATTTCAAATAAAATGTTTCTTGGAAATGGAAAAAAATTATTCATTTCATTAAAAAAAAACAACCCAAAAACCCATTCCATACTGACATTTTTGTACCTTTCATTATTTTTCATTCAAAACAACATTCAAGTGAAGGTAAACCGATTCAGTGAAGCATTTCAAAGAACTAGTTAATTCTGACAGAATATGAGTTTCATTAAGGTTTCTCCGAACCACATTGAATCAGTATACCAGTTTAAAAAATGGGGTAAGCTGAGACCCACAGAGGTGAAGGGACTTGGCTGGGGTCACCTAGTTAAATCAGCAACAGAGCAGGGAATGCAGTCCAGTCTGATGCTCTGTACAGCAAAGTTAACAGTATAGCACCCATGGTAGGGTCTCTTCCAATCCTATGCTTCTGTACAGGTTGAAAGTTCATTTGTATGGCAGTGCGATGACTGGTGATATAAAGGCCACAGTGGAACTCAAATACGAGAGAATGGCAGAATTTGTGGAGAAAGCAAATCTAGCAGCATGATGGGCAATACCAACTGAATGATTTAACTGAATGTTAATTTAATAGAGGGGGTATTGGAGCCACTACAGGATTGATCTTTGAAATGCCAGCTTCTGGAACTGGTCTTGGCACAAAGGGCAATGAATGCAAACACAAAGGTGATGTGGTGTCCTTTCTTAGATTTTAGGGTTGGAAGGGAACTATTCAATTATTGAGTCCGACTCACTGCCCTGGGCAGGAAAGAGTGCTGGGGACAAATGACCCCAGCCAGGTGCTTGTCCAATCTTCTCTTGAAGACCCCCAAGGTAGGGAACAGCACCACCTCCCTTGGAAACCCATTCCAGGTTCTGGCAACACTTACCGTGAAGAAGTTCATTCTAATATTCCATTCCTTCGTTCCTTCCTTCCTTCTAATAATTCAGACACTAGTGGGAAAGATAAGAAAGCACAATTGTGAAACTCATGTGCCATTAGAGCGTGGTGCCTGGATATCAGTTGACTAATACCGAGGCCTTTCTTCAGCTAGTCTAATGAAGAACCCGAATCCTGCAACTACAGATGATCCTGAACCAGAATCTAGATTCCAATACTGTCAAAGGAAGGAAACCTCAGATCCAAATCTGTTTCTATGCTGTGTTTGGTCCCATTTCTCCCACTCACCTACAGTACGGTACAGCTGCTAGTGACAGAAGAGCCATACATTACACTGCAGTTTAAATTGATTTCCTACCAACTACCGAGTCTCACGTGTGTATTGATCAGTCTACTTTTTATGTGAATTATTTTATAGATTGTTTTTCTTTTTGTTATTTCAGAACAATTTTTTTTTAAATGTAAGTGATGGTTCTAGGGAACAAACACTGGTATTATTTATTATAGTTCTTTTTTATGGGTAACTATGGGGCAGTTTTCAAGGGGAGGTAATTCCTTCCAGGATGGTGTTTTCTCACTACTGCACCACTAAATAAGCTCAGTTACGGAGTAAGGGGAGAAACTGGTGCAATTGATCTTCTCTATTAGTTGCTTATTATTAATGTCTCCATTTTCTTTCTGCTCTGTGCCCCAAGAATTCACCTGCTTGTTTCATGGCATTGAATCCGTCATTCTGAAGCAGCCCTTGATTGTGCAACGGATCTGAAACTACACCAGCAAGAAGAGATTTGTAGGTGGCCCAGTCCATTTACTTTGGGCAGAGTTGCATCAAGTCCTCAGTGCTGTGATAAATGAGAGGACTAAATTGAAATGGTGAGAATAGTAACAAGGATGCGTGGGTAAAAGCATGAGGGAAAAGCAAGTGGGGACGGAGGCTGGAAAAGAATACAGTGGAGTAGAAGAATTATCTGCTTAAAAATTCAAAAGGTGCTGTGCGGGAGTAATCTTTTCATGATAGTGAAGCTTTGAGGACAAGTTTATAGGCTAGTGTTTAATCAACAGACAAACCTCCATGAAAGCAGTGATGACACTATATGTCCTTCCCTCCATGAAAGCAGCGAAGGACACTATATTTTTTGTGTGTGTTCTAGTGCATTAACTTGACTCTGTTATTGCTCTGAGTACGTTGAACCCTTGTGTGTTGATGCTGTGATTCTTCAATAGCAGAAAGGAATACCAGTCAATAAATACTTAACAACAGTATAAATTATGTACAATAGAATAAGTGAGTGTTACAGGGGGAACACAGAAACGAATGGGTCTGAGAGCAGCATGCTATAAAAACTAAAGTACTCTGAATCTTTACAAGCAAAACAGCATTAGCCACGATAAAATGAATGTTTGCAATTGTTCCTACAAATTTCTGGATGTTTATTGAAATGTTAAATGGTCTTATGTGTGAAAAGCCATTGGCAACTGTAATTACATTTTCTGCAAACATATATAATTTATGGCACACTTATTCTCTTTAATAAGTAAGAATTTAAAGGCTTAAAGGATCTTTAGATGAATTGCAGCAGTGTCTTAATGAGTTTCTATATCTTACTCAGTACTTGAACTCTCTTTAATGACTTTTTACTATTGAAATGTTCCTAAAGTTTATTTACCAGTCTCTACGTTCAAATTGAAATCACCATTCTGTGTTTAGATTTCATTTCGTTCAGATCCTTTTTGTTCAGTACGGTTATTTGAAAATTAAAACTCCTCGTGGTAGATATTTTTATTTCAACAAAGCTTGTTCTGCACCTGTTTCTCAAGTTCTGAATTCTGCTCCTCATTAGAAATATATTTATAGGTTGACCCCTTAAGTTTCAGCTGATTTAGGTCATGGGAGCAAAAAATGTCACATGACTTTTTGCTGCTGTTCCTCCATAACCAAACGTTATGGGGATGGTCATGACCCTTTAACCTCATGGAAGTGGACTGGAGTGTGGGTAAGGTGTTCACCACCTCTCTTTGTGTGGAAAATGAGTTTCAGTCAGACCTTCCAGCTAGTTCTACTGATTGCAATGAAGCTTGGCTTGTTTGCGCCACTCGAGGATCTGGCTATCTTTATATTTGCACATGCAAGTGTTTGTGCCAGACACTTGTGAATTTATCCATTCAGTAATTCAAGTGTGCAGTGGGCCTGGGGCAGGGTCTTCTCTGCTCCCTCAACTCTAGCAGCATTTGTTAAATGCATGGTGGCAAGCTTTGGATGAGCTTTCATTAAATGGACAAACAAGCAAACAAAACAAAAAACCCTTAGTAAAGTAGTCAGTAGAAACCCTTACAATTCATTGTTAACCAAGTAAAAATTAAATTGACACCAGCGCTGTGTCCTTAACAGAATGAAAAGAATTGGGTATAATGGTGTGGAAAAATCCACTCGGATGGAAAAAAGCAAAGAGAGTCAACCTTCCATCTTTTCTTCCCCAAGTTCCTGTTGTGCTTTTGGCACTGGACTGGAACTATGCACATTTGGGATTCAGGGCTTCAAAAGAAGGCTATGTCTTCATTGCAAAAATATCTACACTGAGATGGCTAATTCAAGGCAGCTGACTATAAAATGCTAGGGGAGACAAGGCACCGGCTGTTCTTCATCTCAATGTGTCTAGTTAAGGACAATAGTATTCCCCAACTGGGGTTTGCCTCAATGGGTACACATGTAAAAACTCACTTGTCTGCACTGGGAATTTACATTGAACTAGATAACTCCAGTCTCTTTATAGCAAAGACATAGTCAAGAAGGTCTTGTATAACATGTATATCTATTTTCACATACCAAAAAGGAGTGTAGAATACAATGTCAGATTTTTGCAGCGAGGCTCCATTCAACGCTTCCACCTTTGGTTCTGCTTTGCCATGTTGCAGTTGGCCTCTGTGCTAGGATTTGTGAGCAATCCTCCAAAGACATCCACATGGCTGATTCCCCAGTGCCCAGTGTACCCCACAGGCACTGCAGAGTAGGGTGGGGAGGGGTCCGTTTAGCTGACTGTCAGTATTTCATCATGTCGTTTTCATCAAAATTGTGTAGTTTTTGGGGTCCCTCCCTTCAACTGTTTCCATTACTAGGAGCCTGCTATGCTCTGAACCTGGAGCTGCCCATGAGAGCTCCACTGAAAAGGATTAGTTTGGGAGTTCTGCAACAAGACGTAATTTGCTGCAAATTATCTTGCTCTGCGGGATTATTATGCCCCTTAATTTTTTAATAAAATTGATGCTGTGACCCACAAAATAAGAATTGACAGAGTGCATCCATAGCTTGGCTTCCTTTAAGCTCAGAATGAACAAAGCTGTATATGTGATATATGTAATACATCTGCTGCCATTTATATAACACTGTAAAGTATAGATAATAGCCTTCAAATACAGCATAGGCATCTTTATTACTCTTCTGGAGACTTCAATGTTTTAACATTTATATTCACCAGAGACGGGCTGTCTCGGATCATCTAATTCTATATTTGAACCTGTCAGTCGTTCACAAGCAAGGACAGCTCAGTAGTGAATATTAAATTGTAAAAATCGGGAACAGGCCTTTCAAAGGGCAGAATACATTGATAATGTCGTGTGTTATAACCTATACCGGTATAAATACTTGAAAGGCTGTCAGACTTTCCCGATAAAAATGCTCTGGCTCCAGCCAGTAAGTCTCTTTCTAAAAATGTTGACCCTCCATTTCCTCAAGCCAGTACAGATCTGGAGGAATTATGATGATCCAGCATGTTCCAACAAGCTGTTGCTTCCAGTCAAAATGGGTAACTGTCAAAGTCTTTTATAGGCTTAAGCTGATGGGGAAATAAACCTGGGTATTTGGGTGTACATGCCAGCATGCACGCACATGTGCACCCCCCCACATGTATAACAGGCATATGTGTGTACAGACATGTGTTTGTATGTTCTGGTCTTACTAGCTAAAGATAGAGTGATTCCAGCTTGCTGTGTGTTAATCTTCTCTGCTGTTTTTGTGACCTTAATTATCATGACTGGTAATGAAATAGTCTGATTTGAATAGGAAGTTCAGTTTTACTTGAAAAACAAACAACCCCCTCCCCAAGCCAAAAAGTTGGCTTTTACTTAGTTTCCTTTTAAAACTCCTCCAATGCATTATGAGACTCTAGGCAGATTACTGCTTCAGTTGCCTGCAGTGGCAACTACGAGATAAGATTAAGAGCAATCTTGATAACAAGCAAACTAGCTAAATAGTTGAATACATATTCAACTGAGTGGTGCTTTCTGGATGGCTGATGTATTCATATTGCTTCAGATGAGGAGCTAAGCAAGGATTGATGTTCTGGGGAGGAATTCTTGAGGTACTAATGGATTAATCTTAACCCCTCAAATTGTCCAGACTTCTGGACACGTTAAGTAGCGTGAGTCTCAATAGTCTTCATGAACGGTGCTCTGGAGAATGAGAACGCGAGCTGCGATCTCCCATATGTAGCAGTGATACAGCGTGTCACACTCTGGCACAGCTAAAAGAAAATGGGGTTTCCCTGAATTTGTTGCCCCAGGGAGATCTTAACAGTTCTTTCATTTCCCATATCCTTGTGACAAGGAATTTAGCAGAATTTGCTGGAATCTGAGAGGCTGCACCATGAGCACTTTTCCTATAGCCTCAAATTTTTTACCTCTTGGGTTGTTGACCTCCATGCTTATGGCACCACAGCCAGCATCTAAGTAGTAGAAACTGAAATGTATCCGGCACTTATGATTCCTGGCAAAAAGAGCATGCCAGGCATGGGGTGCGGGATACTCTCCACCTGCCCCTACTTGATTGTATCCAAAGGATGATACAACCAGCTGATATAAGTTAGAGCACCCCTAAGAGCCACTCAGTGGAGTGAGAGCTGGGAGAACAGAATCAATTGAAAATTACTTGATGCCTGCAAAAATTGTGACGCAAGTTAGGCAGCTGATGTGCTGTAATGTCTGTCTATTGTTCTGACCAGTAGTCGTCTTTTCCTTCTGGTCCCATGTCTGTCTGTATCCATTGTTGTCTCTTGGCTTATACCTAGATTGGAAACTCTTTGGAGCTAGAGCTGAGTGTTTAGATAACATCTAGAAAAGGGGAGTGCTGGTCTGTGACTGGGGTTTCTACCTGCTCCTGAGTTAGAGATAATGTAGAATAATAATAACAGCAAAGTGTGCCCTCATACCAGTAATCGTGTTAAAAAATATGGCAACTTTCTTGTACACAAACTTTATATGCAAAATATATGTGACAGCTGGAACTTCAGAGGGACTCCACCTGGTTTTCTGTGTTTTCTTTCCTTTTAGACGAACAAAACCTGAAGTACTCAAATCAGTGTTGCTCAGCAGTGATATTAAACATGCAAATGGGTAAGGAATTGCATTTTTCTTACGTTAGGTTGTAATGGATGGTTTTAGAGAGGAGGTGTCACTGCGCTGTCAATCCGTGAAGCGCCTCTGCAAGTGTCATGCCGCTTGACTGGTCTGGACTGCCCTTTTGGCTTGCTCAGCCATTGGTTGACTTGACCCACTTGGTGACTTACAAAAGGTAAGAGGTAAGAAACTGGCCGTGTTGAACACTGAGGCAACAAGCTCCTTCAGTATATGCTGCCAATGGAAAAGGATAATCCTCCCAATTGTGTCCCCATTTTTCCATTACAGAGAAAATTTAACTTTAGGAGCTGGGTTATTATTAGCGACCTCTTCAAGCAGCCGTGGGTATGGTGCTGCACTCTGGGGTCTGGAGTTTCAGCTGTGGCTGAGCAGTAAGCAGCATAATGCAGGGCAGTGTCTTTCAGTCATTTTTCTGCTTCCCTAAATCAAGGACATGGGCTCACTGCATCCAGTCTCCTGAGAGCTAATCTAACTCAGGCTAATAGTGGCCAAGATGGCAAATCCCACGGATAACCCTTGGTCACTGGTCATAGTCCTTGCAATGAATGCCATGAAGATAGTGTTTTAGAAACCACTTCACCAATTTTATAATCTTGGAGGGGTTTTTTTTGCTAATCACAGATAATCCACAGGTAATCAATCTTTCTATGTCAGCTATACTGAATACGGGTGCAGCCTGAAGTAGCTCCATTTTCTACACTAAGAACATAATGCAGACAAAAATGCTGAAATGCATTGTATAGCTCCAGGGGAGTGTGTGTGTGTGTGTGCTCGTTCATGCACACTTGCACGAGAGTGACTTCTGTGTTCAGGTTCTGTCTTCACTCAAACTTCCATTGGATTTCTGACAATATGATCTTACCAAATTTATTCAGGTACCCTGATGCTAGAGTAGTTACCTATCAAATAGAGGTGTTCTGCAGCTGAATTAGTCAACGGCTGAACAAAACTTTGAAGATGAAAAGCATAAGAGCTAAGCATTAGGATTGTTTTAATTCCCCCATTTTTCATGTTGGCTGCTGACTCATTCTCATCTTTTCTCCTTTCCTTTGTTTTGCTTCCTTTCACAGGGTTCACACATATCTTTCTATTCTCCTTGTTTTTAGCTGAGCACAATTTCTTGTAGGTCCCTAGTAAAATAAAAATTTTTAAATTGTTTTTGTATTCACTTGAAAAGCCATTGTACATGAAAAAATTGAAATGCGTTTCTTAACAAGAGGTGGCCAAAAGGATTTTAATGGAAAAATCATTTCTTTTCAGCGACATGACATTTCTTAAAAGAAACTATCTGCTTTCCATAGCAAATGCAGAATTTTGATGTTTGGCCAAAAATCTCAGCTACAAAATGTAGGGATTTTATTTGTAATGAAAAGTTATCATTTTCTATGGAAATCTTTAACAAAAATGAATGTTTTCTCATTTTTGTAAAAAAAAAAAAAAAAAAAAAATCCTTATGCTAAGAGAGAAATGTCTGGCTCATTCTCATTTTAATTTTTTTTCTACTCAAATAACTTTTCATTTTCCAAGTTGCTTACTTTCACATCCGGGGCAGGGAATTCTCGGACTATAAACCAGAACAAGCTGTGTATGGATTTCTTTTAACACAGAGAACTGTGAAACTACTGAATTTCACAACATGTAGTAATTCATTTGTAGCCAGGTAAAATGTTGTGGGGTTTTGAAATCACATGGAAAGGTCCTTAAATCGTTTGAAGAGGGTTGCCTGTTATAGCAGCAAAAATAATTTCTTCATCCACATTTCAAAAACCTTGAATCTGATGGTCAAATAGATTATTCAAGTTCATCGGATCCAGCTGAGGAGGTCACATAAACTAATATCAATCCAAGGAGAACTGGTAAAAGAGAAAAAAGAAAAATCAACTTTTGCAGAGCAATGCAGCAAAACTATAATCTTCTCATCGACTCGGTCTTAGCTTTTTCTTCACTGGTTTGTTTAGTTTAGTTACACATATGGGGGTAACACTCTCCGTCTTAATCCAGATTGCTTGACATCTCTAGTATTAAGAGCTTGATTTCAGATGCTTACATATGTGTTTAATGTTAACCATTTGGGCTAAAATTTTCCATGTCTGAAAGCCAATTTTGTTTTTCCTTTCTCCAAGAAACTGTCCAGTCATTTTTTTTAAGAACAAGGTGAAATGAAGCCATGGTTTTTTTTGTGTCCCTCCCATTCCTTGATCTCTTTTCTTTTAAATGTTATAGTGCTTAAATACTTCAGGAGCCATTGGGAATTTGTCAGTAGGGGGAGGAGATTGATGTCATTGATGTGTCCTTAGTTTGCCCAACTTTGGCCAGGCTACAAGCCCTTGAGAAATCTCTGTTAACATATGCTCAGGACTTAATAGTCCTGGGGGTTTGTAGGACTTAACTAGTCCTCCCTTGTGGTTCCCTAGACTAAGCACATGCCATTCTCAGAGTGTGACGGAACATGTTTCAACCAAGAGCTATGGAAACTCAGGAAAACTTCTTTATATAGCTGCTGCTCCCATTGTTCTGGACTGGGGCTTGTTTGTGCACCAGAGGTGGGTGCTGGGAGCCTATGTCTCCTATTCTCATTGGCCCTTGCTGGCGCATGGGCAGCATGGAGGAGGAAGCCATCTTATTCAAATGCAAAGGAGGAGACAAAGGCTGCAGGAGGTCAGACATAGGAGTAAATCAGTGAAGCTGTCACTGGGGGTGGAAGAAGGGAGGGCTATGGAAACTGTGATTAGAGACTAGAAATGGGGCTGGGAAACTGTGTGCAGGGATGAATACTGAGACTGGGAAAGGATCTGTAAGGGGGATGTGGGTGCGCAGGACTAGTTGGACATTGCTATTGGGAAGCAGTACTAGGGAGGTATGAGGTGAAGGGATGGAGGGAGAAAAGAGATGGAGAACTAGGGTGTGGGGAGCAAATTGAGACAAGGAAGCGGGTCGTATATGCGGCACTGCCTCTTCCTAATCTTGACTTTCGTAGTCTTAAAAGTTTTATTTTAGCATAGGTTTGAGTGTGTGTTTTGGCAGGAAGCTTGGTGGATAAGAATAGCATATTTTCTATTTATTTTGCACACATGTTTAAATAAATGTATTCCAAGAGAGCATCCCAAATTTTTTCTTGCAACTCCCTCTTTGGCTTTAATTGCTAAATTACTTCTTGCAAGTCTGTGAGACAGAGTCTCATTTCCTGGAGTTGATTTGATCAGCAATTTAGAGAAGATTTGTTAAATTAAAGAGTGTATTTTGTAAGATTAAATACAACATTGCAAAACTGTTCGAGAGCATAATTGCCCTGCCTCCATCTAGAGATGTTATTGTGAGGGAAATGTATACACTAAAAATGTTTTAGCAACATTGACGTTGCAAAGGAAAATCTCCAAAAGTCTACCGGATCTCAGAGCATTCACTTCATTCTTATCTCTCTGGATTATGCATCCTTTGCTGCTTTTAGCCTAATGTTCTGGCTAGCACCATGAAAAAATATTTGAAACAAATGATCTTTTAAAAGATCATTTTGTCAAATTTATAAATGATTTGCTTGTGTTGTCACAGATTTTTATAACATGACTTTAAGGGCTTCCTACCATTAATGTTTTTGTTGATGTTGATTTAGATCCCCTTCCAAAATGCATGGGCTATTTTTAGTTAAAATGTTTAGTATTTTAAGATTTGGATTGTCTTGGTACCTACATGGATTTTTAATCCTTTTTAGAAACCTGCTGGGATTTGGCCTTCATTATTAGTGGCAAAGAGTTCCATAGTTAAATTATGCCATATGAGAAAAATTCTTCCCTTCATTAGTTTTAAATATACCACCTTGAGATTTCATTGACCGTCCCTTTGCATTTAGAATGCACTTATTCTAATAAGTTAATGAAGGATGCCAAGAACTGCTGGAGGGTTTTCTCAGTTTTGTAACCTTTCCTAGACAGAACAATGTGTTATGAGAGTCCAGTTAGACTCCTCATGAAATCATGGAATGCCTTCCTTCTCTTTGAAGTTTATTGTGGTGAAATATTGTGCTTTACCACAAGAGATTATAGAAAAATGATTAGTAAAGTGAAACAAGATACTCTTACTTTATGAGCCTGGAAATATATTGTAAATGTCCAGATTCATTCTTTTGCGGTAAATCGATGATGAGGTAAGTTAAGAGGGTTCCTGGAAATTCACCACAAATTTCAGCAAATGGGAAATTCTGATTTTTTAAATTACTAGTTTAATGAGACTTGGTATGGCTGACCTCTATAAACATGGCTTTTAAGCATTATAAAGGCACCAGAGAAGAAAAGATCTTCAGTATTCATGATAGAGAGAGAACAAGATATAAATAGAGAGGGAGAGAGCTAGAGAGTCAAAGAGAAATGTCTACTAGCTACACCTATATCATTTTAATTAGATGTCATGCAGAACTACACACATTTGGTAACTTGTGCTTCACATATTGACACCCAAGATCATTACTTATGAGAAGTCCTGTTCTACATAAAATTACAACCAATGTGGTTGGTCATATAGGAGAGATACCGAATCCCTATATTTCTGAATTGATTTACAGATGGGCAGCTTCACAACATCAAGGGAGTAGTTTTTCAAAGAGCATTTGTAATGACAACAGGTTATTGGCAGGGTTTGGATCTAGGACCTTCATCTCCTATGTTTGCTGCTGGAACTAGAGGAACAATTTCAGTAGCTAGCAGCACTAGCTGCTTGCTATTCTCAGTGTAAACCGGACATTAGAGAGAGATGTGACATGCACCTAACAAATATTACTCTATTCCTGTGATTCCTTGCTGGCAGCAAGGAACTGGCACTGAGATTCCACACACATGTTCTATGAATTTGGAACAACAAAGGGATCCCTGGGGACCTGAGGAATGCCTACATCATGACTGGTTTTCAAGAAAGTAGATAAGTCTTTGTGTGGGAACTATCAAGGTATCACCCTCTGTTCCACAGCAGGGAAAATTCTTGTTCACATCCTTTTGAATGGTCTTCTACCTCTTGCGGAGGAAGTCCTGCCAGAATCTCAGTGTGGTTTCAGACCATCCTGTAGGGCAACTTACGTCATCTTAGTTCCCTACCAGTTCCGGGAAAAGTGTCAGGAACAACATTGGGATCTGTACATGGCCTTCATTGATCTCACTAAGGCCTCTGATTCCAACAATCGTGAAAGATTGCGGACAGTGCTGGCCAGTTTTGGATGTCCTAAAAAATACATCAAGGTCCTGAGTAGGGGTGTACAAGTAGAGATTTTGGAGGCCGATACTGATAGCTGATTTTTTAGGAGGCCTATTGGCCGATACCAATCCAATTTCCAATATGCAGCCCTACAGCTTGAAGAGATGCATCCAGCTGGTAAGTCTGCTCTGAGTACTTTGGTCTTTAACCAAAAATGTGTCAGACTGAAGAGCCCTCCATTGGTTCAGTATTGTATGTCAATTCCAGAAACAAGGAAGTCCTTAATGAGAACCAAGGCAACTGTCAAAAAATGGAGAACACAGTTGGGGTGATGACATTCTTCCTTGACCCAAGTTTGCATGACAAGTGGATCTGTCTTTGATCTGCTGCATAGGACAGTCACAGTCATCTGGTCATGAAGAAGCATCGGGACTAGAGGTGCACTGATACATCGGTCTGATATCACATTGAAGCCGATGTGAAGAAAATTGACTGTATTGGAAATTGGCCCTATGTGGCTGATAATTTGGCTGACAAATACTCGTGCATGTGCATAGCTGCAGCACAGCACTAGGCGACAAGGAGCACAGCCTGGCAGCTTGGAGAGGCGCATGCCACTGGTAAGTCTGTTGTGGTGGGAGGGGCATGGGGGTGTAGATCAAGGTCCCTGTGGTGAGGGGAGTGGGGCAGAGGCTGGGGCAAGCACTGCCCAGGCAAGGCAGGGCGGGGTGCAGGATGGAGCTGTGGCTCCTCCAGACGGCGTGGGGGAAGGAGAGGAAGGCTCCCACTGTTGCGTGCACCCCAGAAGGGCATGGGTAGGGGCGTGTGCCCCCCAATCTGTGCGGAGCATGGATGGGGTAGGCTGCCACTGTGGGCTGGGGTCAGGGCTGAGCTGGGCTCTTACCAGTGTGTTGGGGAGGGGTCAGGTTGGGGCTGCACTCAGTGCGGGCTGTGGTGGTGCTGGAAGAAGGGGGTTGGGGGGCCTACAGCAAATTTTTGGGTGTCTGGGGTCCCCTCTGTAGTCCCTCTCCAAGCTCTTCCACTCCCTGCCCTAAGCACAACTCAGCTCAGCCCCCATCGGGAAGAGCCTGGAGCAGCCCTGGCCCCAGCCTGCTGGTTGTAGCCCCTGGCTGCAGCCCACTCCACCTGTGCCCTGCACAGATCTGGGGGCAGACACCCTGTAACAGGGAACCCTAGCCCTGTTGCCAGAAGGCAGTTCGGCCTCTTTAAAACCAGAACTTTCTGGGCACAGCATGCTGGGTGGCGGGGGCGGGGCGTTAAAAGCTGACCGGAAGGGGGCAGGCCAGGACTATAAAAACCCTGGGCTGGGCTGGGCGGCAGTAGGGGCCAGCAGCCAAAGCGGAAGGAGTACGTCCCAGAGCTCCCCGGACAGGCTTGGAGAGTGGTTCAGTGGCTGCAGGAGGGGAACAATGGAGGCCTCCCAGAGAAGTGGCAGCAACCTCAGAACTGTAGCAGACGGTGGGGGAGCAGAAGCACGAACCCCTGAGAAACCGTAAGCTGGCATGCTGCCTTCTTTAATCATATTTTTTTGGCAGCAGTTATAGCCCATGGACAGGACTGTTCATATTTTCTTTGTTTTGTTATTGAATAATGCTGGTGATTTGGGTGAAGCTATTGGGGAAGGAGGAGGCCTCATTGGAGCCCCACTATAGCGTGGGAACTCCAGCGCCTGTGTAGGTACAGTGTTCAGGGGTACAGGCCCAGTGCCAGAGATGGCAATCCTAAAAGGCCAGGGTGGCCTGGTGCACCACTGCATGTGGTTTTTCTTGTTTCTTTCTTGGACTGGGACATTGGAGGTCCAGGGTCGTTGCCCAGCTTTGAACTTGCAACCCCCTGGCTGTGGGCCAGGGAGGCTGTGCTCCAGATTGGAGCAAAAACGAGGGCCATGAGCCCAAGACTAAAGAGCCTCAGAGTCAAGCCCTATCTGGTGGGTTTAGATGGGGAGGCCTAGCTACAGAAAGACTGGGATCAAGGCCAGTGTTGGCAGAGGACCCCAACATACAAAAACAATAGGCAGTCTCCAACTTATAATATTTCCATCAAGGCATGGCAGGAGAGTAGAGAGCGGGAAACCTTAAGGGGACTCTAAGGGTGCCCCACATAGGGCGTGGACGACGCAAAGGATGGCGCTGGGGAGGGTGTCATGTTACACATACCCTCCCCCCATGCCCTCTTACGGTGTCCGCAGTGGCAGGAGCTGCCCCTCCTGAGCCTCCCAGAAAAGCCACAGCTCTGTCTGGTGCCCTGCCCTACCCTGGCTCAGCAGCTCCTCCCCCACCATCAGCCCCAGCCCCACTCCTCCCTCACCACAGGGGCCTTGATATGGCCCCCCACACACCTTCCCTCCCCACCAAGTGAGGGGGGCCATGGCTCTGTCCTGTGCCCCACAAGCATCTGTGACCTCCAATATGCTGACAACTGTGCCATCTTTGCATATGCTGAAGAAAACATCCAAACTGCAGTGGATCTTTTTAGAAAAGCCTACTGAACTTTGGGCCTCTCTCTCAGCATCAGGAAGACTTGCGTGCTCTGTCAGCCTGCCCTGGGCTATGACTGTGATGCCTCTTCCTCAAATTACCATTAAAGGAAAGACCCAAGAGGTAGTTGAGTACTTCCCCTACCTTGTTAGCCACCTTTCTCAGACAGTGAACATTGATGAGACATAGCACAGGATTTGGTGCACAAATGCCTCCTTTGGGAAATTGCTTCAGTGTGTCCTTTATTCATCCCAATATCTGGAAAGACACCAAGATATGATTCTACAATGCAGTCATCATCCCCACACTCTTTTGTGGATGTGAAATGTGGGTGACCTACAGGGACCACTCCCCTGTGGAAAGACCTGCAACTTCTGTGGATGGGTCTGTGGCTCAAGGATTGGACACTTAAGTCACTTCAAGACCTACTCACATGTATGCTGCTGGTGGTGTTTTTCCATTTTATTAATCAGAAGAAGCCTGTAGTTTCAAGGCCAGAGGGCTACCAAGCTATTGAATGGATATGGTAAAAAGTGCAATGGCAAAGAGCCTATTAGTAAACTAGTTGAATTTGTTAGATCTGGCTCAGTTTTGCAAAGAAGTGATGTGGTGGAGGAAGTTCATACTCTTTACATAAACCCGAGCAGTTGACTTATTTTTGCATCTGGATTCCTTCTTACTTGGGCTTCTCTCAGCCAGTTTGGGTAACTAAAGACATATTTATCAGGAAAAGGAACAGAAAGCAGGAGGAGATGTAATATTAATCTTTAAAAAAAAAGAGCGAATCATGACTCCTTGCAAGTCGCTTAGTCTGGGCACAAGATTAATAAAGGCCAGGGCATCTCTAATACTTTATCATGATTCTAATTTTTAGTAAACAATGTTTAATCTGTGCCGTTTGACCAGATACTGTCATTCACAAATTAAGGGCCTGTTAAATTGATTACCCATTTAGTTCTTTTAGGATGTCTGAGTAAAGTATCTCTACTGCTCTGGTATCATTTATCGCCCTAAACCTTGAGGGCTTTATCTCAGTGTTTCACTAACAGGTTAAATATTGGTATGCTGGAACACTGTAGCTGTTGCTGGCTGGCTGCTGAGGTACATCATTGATTTTCTTCTTCTTTTTTTTAAAACAAACTCTGGGCAGTACGTGAGCCTGAGGTTTTGTCCTTGCTTAACCCTTGCTTATTATGGAGAGACATTACTTAATATTGTTGTTTTGAGAGCTATGGAAGACATGCATGACTATGTATTGCTGTCATTTGCAGAAAAAAAGCAATACAATATTTTGTTGTCACACACGGGAGTGTCTGGACATAGAATTCACTAAAATATGATATCTCTCAGGAAAAGTAGATTTTCCAAATTTTGTAGGTGAATATAGAATAATACTCTAATGAACGGTGTCTATCACTTTATATGATGTTTCGTTATGATGACATGCATTTTAGATCTGAGGATTTTCAACTTTACAGTGAAAGAAAAGAACAGCGAATAGGCCGGATTTCCCTTCATTTGCTATGATTTAATCCCACTAAATTTATTCCAGTGAACTAGTGTGAAGACAAAATTGTTCTGCTGATGGAGTTTAGGTCCAGCTCTTCTGTGTCTTACGGGGAAATCCTAAAGATGTTACTATAATGATGCTGATTGAATTCTATAACGACCTATGACATTTAGCAGAAAATGATGTTTTTTTCATGTTAAACGATCTTTAGACTTCTGTAGCAGTGACCGAAAATCCATGGAATTGTTAGAATAGCTTAAAAAAACTTCAGTAGATTTATCATGTCCTATTAAACTTTTTTTTTTTCCTGAAAGGGAAACACTTTTTAAAAGTGTTAAATTCTGGCTAGCAGCAAATCAATAAAGATATGATAACGAGGGATCTAGAAACAAAACTTTGCCTCCTGTTATCAGGTTCATCATCACTGGCTTATACCATTGAAGCCATAAGATTTTAAGATAATCTATTTTAATTCACGTATCTCTTTATAAAACATATATTACAATATTTTGTTTCAGTTAAACTCAAAAAAGTGAATTTCAAGCGCCTTGGGCAGATTTTAGAACGTTAAGTAGCTTTGGTTCCCTTGACTTCCAGTGAAGTTTGTTGTCCATTGATTTCAGTGAAAGTTCAATGCCTAAATATTTTTGATACTGGAACTTAGTTCCCAAGTCACTTTTGTCGATGGCACCTACTTACGTTTAAAGAAACTTGGCAGCATGTTACTTCATATTTGACTGCTTACTCGCTTCATTTGCCGTCAGAAATTCCTGCTGGCAAGAAACAACCAGTTTTATCTGTAAGGCTTGCTTCTTACATATGCTATTCACAGCTTTGTTCGTTAATTAGAAACTTTAAAATGGATTGTGCCAGATCTTTTGCTTGTCAATTGTTCCAGAGAAACAGAGATACAATTTACCAGGCTTCTGATTAAAGACGATTTCACGGTGTTTGCAAGACAACAAATTTCACAGGGATATTGTAGTTTGTTCCTGCCTTATTTCCAATACCAACCAGTAGGGAAGACAGCAAGCAGAGATGAGAATGGAGAGGCTGGTTAAAGAAACAAATGAAGAGGAAATAAAACTGGAGTGAGATTAGAGACTAAAGGGAGGCTGTGTTAGGTTAGGCAAGGGGACGTCAGTTGGAGTAGGTATTTTTTTTATCTAAAGAATCTATGTCATCAGCTGCACAGTTTGATTTCCTCATCTTCCAGCCTGCAGATCCACTGCCAGTGCTTCCCATCAAACAAACTTTTCCTTCTTAACATAATACATGACCGGTCTGTAGAGCATGTTAATAAGTATGCCTCATGCAGTTCTGTATCAGACTTCTGTCCCCCCGCCAAGGTTTACCTGCCGGGAGTTTGGTTGCAAGTGTGAGTGAGTAATGCGGGACGTGGTGGTAATCCTTTCAAGCCTGTATTCTCTCCTCTGAGGTGAGGTCCCAAATTCTGTTTGCATCAACTAGTGTTTTGCAGTTGAGTTGTTTTATATATTGAGGCAAAAAATAGCCATGAAAGGGCCAGAAAAAAAAACGCTATTTCCATCTTTGCAAATACTATAAAAAATCAGTTGATTTTTTTTCCCCCCACTTCCATTATTCTATCACAGCCTGCTACTCATCAGCACTCATCACTGAGCAGTGCTTGTGCATGTGATATGCTCAATCTTACATTGTGCAAAAGAAGAGAGATTTGATGGGCGTGAAGTTGTTACAGACAGTCTCGTGGCAGCTGAAAGCTCAGTTTCTTTCAAAATGGCTGGCTGAATAACTATATCTCTTTATGGTTACACTCCATGCTCTGATGGTTACTTTGTGGATTTGAGGTGCAGGTGAACCAGAAGATCAGATGTGACTCTACCCTGAAGATCATACACATTCTGGTCCAGATGTATTTGAATACGTTGGCTGTCTCAGTCACAGATATAAAAGTGATCTTTTTACAGATAATTATTGCAGAAATTAACATCTTATCCATAGAGTGATACTATTCTAAGACCTCAGAAGAATTCTAGCAATTTACTTAAGTTTCTCACCAACCCTAGATAAGGTAAATAACAAGTGAGTAGGGATCATTATGCTGATCATTATACCCTTTTTATGGCTGGCTATTGGGAGGGTCCAGGGAGCTAGAAGGACTTT
>NW_017728991.1:11186714-11187109 GCF_001723915.1 Gavialis gangeticus | reverse complement strand
ATTATGCTGATCATTATACCCTTTTTATGGCTGGCTATTGGGAGGGTCCAGGAAGCTAGAAGGGCTTTACTCAGATCATGTCAGTGGCCTAGCCAGGGAGAGAAATCAGCATTTCTGACTCTCCCCCCTCTCTCAGCCTGTCACATCTTATTAGTGTGGCCTTGCCCTCCATGAGGTGAAGCTGGACCATATTACACTACGCCTCATCTGCATATACATTTTTGGAAGATCCCAGGACTTATGAGAAGATCGCCCAGTTTCAGTCATGATTGCGGGACTAATTAGCACATAGTTCCTTTTGTTGAGGGGATCTGGAGTACACACACACACACACGCACATAGTTCCTTTTGTTGAGGGGATCTGGAGTACACACACACACACACACACACACACA
>NW_017728991.1:11184135-11186568 GCF_001723915.1 Gavialis gangeticus | reverse complement strand
ACACACACACACACACACACACACACAGAGCAGTGCTGAACTATGGGGTCACCATGGCTTCAAATGCTGTTGACTCTGCTGAGGCCCAGCCCAATGAACTATAGGGTAAATCATAAGCCTTTGGGATGAATATCACACAGAGTTGGTAGTAGGGCTGTGTGAAGCTTCGGGTGGTGATTCGATTCGAGGGAGATTCGGCCCGAATCTGAATTGAATCAGGGGACCCATAAAAGGGTCCAAATCTATTCGAAGCTCTCCGAATCTGGAAAAGATTCGGAGAGCTTCGATGATTTGGACAGTCCCCGCTGGCTGCAGCAGGGAGCTTGAGCTGGATTCGGAGCTGGTAAGTAAGGGGGTGGAGGAGGGGGCTGGAGGAGGGGAAGGGAACTATAGGGGGACCCCTGCCAGCTCCCATCACCTGCTTGCTCCCCCAGCGCCCCTGAGTGCTCCCTGGCCCCTGTATGCTCCCCCATCTCCCCCCATAGTTGCCCCACCCACCCCAGCTCCTGGTGCTTTAAAAAAAAAGCCTGGACTCACCATCTGCTGCCAGGTGAGGGCCGGATTCCTGCTGCACCACACTGCATGGTGGGCTCTGCACAAGCCCCCCCACAGCTCCTCTGCCTGCCTGAGCTCCAGCCCTTTAAGAAAAAAAAACCCCAGAAAAACTCCAGGACTCACCAGCTCCTGCAGCATCCTCATGGCTTCAGGGGGCTCATACAGAGCCCCCCACACTGCGTTGGGGCAGTGGGGATCACCCTCCACCAGCAGGAACTGGTGAGTCTGGGTTTTTTTCTTGGGGTTTTTCTCCTTAAAGCTGGGGTGGGCAAAGCAGCCATGGGGAGGCTGGGATAGAGCCCCCCATGTAGTGGGGGGCAGTGGGGATCGCTGCCTGCCCGGCAGCAGCCGGTGAGTCAAGGCTTTTTTTCCCCAAGTGCCGGGAGCTGGGGCAGACAGGGCAACCATTGCCGGGCTGGGAGAGTGGGTGGGGGATGGGCCTTGCTGATTCAGCGATTCAGCTGAATTGATTTGGGACAGTGATTTGAATTACCAAATTGAATCACTGTCCCCTGAATTGGCCAAATCTGAATCCAAAGCGAATACTAGCCACTTCGCACAGGCCTAGTTTGTACTATATACAAGTAGGTGCCAAAGTGCTACTTAAATGCTTTTATGGTGTGCCTTTGTACAACTTGCAGCAGTTTCAAAAAAAGGTAAAATGCATTAATTCTGGATGAAATAAGTCTACAGGTGCTATATGCAAGTTACTACAGCCAATACTTATTTCAAGGTCAGCATTTTCAGATTTGTTCCTCACTTCCACGTGCTCGGGAAGAACAGGGTCTGAAAGTAAAGGTAGGGGAGAAGGGGGACTGCAGTGGGAAGAAGTTGGGGGGGGAGGGGGAAGGCAAAAGGATCTACATGACTCTCCAGATTTATTTTCCCTCCTGTAGCAGTGGGAGGGGACAAATTGAGGACAAAGCTCCAATAATTAGATTCTGTACCTGGAAAATTATATCAAAATTATAATTTCTCATATATAGAATCTAGCTATTGGGGGGCTATCTCATTCAAGTAAATATGATATATCAGTTCTCAAACACAGTGGACCAAATGTTGAACCTTGCTAATATCTCTTGAAAATAAAGTATAAAATCTGGTAGCTCAAACTAGTAACAGTGATATACCTATGGCAGGATTCACAAAGCATCTGAGACAAGAGCTTATAACTGATTACAAGAGAAAACTAGGAGAGAAATCAGTGCATGGTTAAATGTGATTGTTCAATTAGAGGTGGTTGGAAAAATCAGCTGTGGTCTGAAAACTTTAATGTGTTGTGGGATTTCCTGCTGATACAAAAGCAACACATCAAGTCACATTTATTACTGGATTCTTGGGGGATCTGCTAAATAATTGATTTAGAACAATTTTTTTGAGAGTCAAAAGGGTAATAGGATACCATAGGCCAACAGCATGTTTAGACAAATCCTTGAGGCCCTGGCACCTTTATTTTATTATTAATCAATATTGGTGAATGGGAGAGATTTGTGTGGGGTCAAGAACTCCATTACAAGGGGCATAAAACCCTCCTCTGGTGGTTGTCCTATGAAATATAGAAAGAAAAATGGGTTGTTGGGTTTGAGGAAGGACCATTGCTTGGGAAAATAAAGACTTTTGGGGAAATAAATTGTACCGAGTAAAGGGAAAAGGGCCCTTTCTATTATTATTATGTGTCTTGGGGATTTGACAAAAAGGATCTTTAAGAGATAACAAGAAAAATGTGGCCTCTGAAGGCCAGACTATTTCATTTTGCTTTCTTTTCTCCTGGTGATATTCATTTCTGTGCCATTTACCCATAACCATTGGCAAGACATAGGGGGTGCACATGGGTGCATGTGCACCCCCTGAGGTTGGCCGCGCATTCCCTGGAAGTGC
>NW_017728991.1:11164583-11179135 GCF_001723915.1 Gavialis gangeticus | reverse complement strand
TGGCCTCTGAAGGCCAGACTATTTCATTTTGCTTTCTTTTCTCCTGGTGATATTCATTTCTGTGCCATTTACCCATAACCATTGGCAAGACATAGGGGGTGCACATGGGTGCATGTGCACCCCCTGAGGTTGGCCGCGCATTCCCTAGAAGTGCCAGCTGTGAAACTGGAAGTTCACTTCCAGTTTCGCCACTGGCTCCCCCCTCCCCCCCCGTTGGCGATCTGGTGTCCCCCCAGACTCGGGAGGCACCAGTCGCACATACATGCAACTTTATCCACCTGGGCATATTCCTGCTGCGTTTATTTCAATTGGATGCTGCACAGGGGTTACAGGGCCACTGGCACAATTAAAATTGGAGAACTAAGGTTTTGTGGTTGCGTGCCTTTTATTTTTAGTCAGAAATGTACTGTGAAATAAGTCTGTTTTATTTTTTCAGAAGAGCTGAAGAGATTCAGATTCAGCAAAAGTAACTTTCCTATTCAGCTGCCTTTAAGCTCACCCATTTCAAGAAATTTCTTATTTGTATTCCGATCGCCGCCTCTCATCCCAGTTATAGACCAGGGCCCACAATGTTGCAGGCAGGCACACAAGACCGCCTTTGTCCCAAAGACCTTCTCTTGTAGTACAGTAGAAGAAATATGCGGGGGATACAGATTGACAGCAGTGAAATGTGCTGGTCAGCACAGTGGGCTCAGGATTTGTAGAAGCATCGTGTCTAGGCACCTTGGTTTGAGAGCATGCAGGGACTGGTCTCCTTAAATCTCAGATCACACCCTGGAAACAGAAATGCCTTCAGTGCTCCTCAGTCAGACTGCATTCCTGCTCCTCTTCTCTCGTGGCATCAGCTTCCAGATCCTCGTCCTTTCCTCTGAGGTCCAAATAATTCTGTGGGTCTCTGGTGCTTAACAGCAGTTGAGCTCTGATCAAAACTTTTTCCCAGAATTGGGTTGTTTATAGGGTCTCTCCTTCTCTGGTGTGTTTGTTGGCTTTCTCTCCTGTGAAGGTTTGCTAATGCATGAGCAGATACGAAATCATGCTGCCCCTTTCTCCAAATGTCAGGCTAGTTATAGGGTTTCTCTCTGGTGTGTACTAAGGACTGATCTCTAGTTAACTTGTCAGTCTCAGCATTTGGAAGATTTTCTCTCCCTTGCATAGTCTCCCCTGTTTAATATCCACCAGGCTGCACCTGAAGTAGTTCTCAGTCAGGGCATTTTAGTGTTTTCCTCCCGTGCGAACAGTAGGCTGTATAATGAAGGCTGATTTATGTCTGAGGTTTATTCTACATTCAAGGCACTCTTAGCTACGTAGAGGTCTGTGGTGAGAGATGAAGAACAGGAAAGATCCAAAGCTGCTGAAGCTATAATCTGTTCCACTAGAAAGAAAGAAAAAAACCCCCAAAACAGAGCAGCCTCCTCTTTCTCCTCCCTGCAGCTGTTACTACGGCTGAGCAGAAGAAGATGTTGTTCTGCTGTTGGAGACTTGCCCAGATTATGGCACATGGTGGACTCTCCTGAGACTCAGCCATTTCCACCTGCACTGAGGTCTTCTCCAATGATGAGACACACACTAAAGCCTTTGGACAGATAATGCTGGGGCATCTGCAGGGCTAATGTTGTTGGCATTGCTATTAAAAGTGATGGGGCTGAGCTCTGAGATAGTCCAACCTTGTAGCTTAGTTTACAGTGAAAAACAGAATTTGCTTTCCAAGCCAGAGCATGGCGAAACTACTTCCAATGTGACATGTGCTCTGTTCCTGGCCTCAGTAATGGGTATGGATTTCCTTTTTTGTTTTGCTGGCTCTGTTGGTATCACACGATATAACACAAAACAAATGCAGTTTCTTTGTCTCTGCAAACTACATTTGGCCGAAGGGAACTGGATTCTGAGTCATAACAAACATTTGCAACAAAGGTAAAAGGACCAAATGACTGGTAATGCTAATTTAAGGTGTTGGACAGTCCATATAGACAATTTTAAGCTAAATATCTGAAGTAAACAAATTCAGCCCCCCTAATGTTGCTGGCTAAATTTACAGCAGCTTATGAAGGAGGGTAACTCTTACAAATGTGTTATGAACTTATCAATTATGATGTCATGGGGTTGATGCTTACAAATATGAGGTAGGATTAGTTAGGGTTTTAACTGGTGGCTGTAAGATTGTAGGTCATATGGGTACAATTGATACAAATATTTAACTAGGGTTTTATGCAATGCTGGTCTCGGGATTCCAGCCAAATCTTGAGGTTCCTGCTCCCTTTTTATTTAGACAAATTCCCCCCAGAGATAAGGATTTGGTCTATTGATGTTCTAAAGCCCTTTCTAAGTGTTCAGGATTGTAATTAAGAGTCATTTGCAGTAAAAAAACAATAAGGTCATGATTTTCAAAAGATCTTATGAGAGCTATGTCCCACTTGCCATAAGGTTGAAGTTAAGCTCTGTTATAAATGCCAGCTCAAGATCTTACTTAGCTTAGATCACTTAGACCTGCAGTGGATCTAAGGGGAAAGGCCTGCTATGGATTTATTGTGAAGGTAGCACAACGGATACAGGAGATGTTAAGTAGTCTTGCCTACCACATCCTAACAAGGGATAGGGCTCACTCTACTTGTGGCCTAGTTACCATTAGCCTCAATAATGGTGTGGCTTGGGCTCGCAGCTTCCCTAGTGGAAATAGAGGTCATCTGGTTCCGCAGAACAAAAGAACAAACCCTCATGTGCCAGCAGCCATGTGTTTCTTTTGATTTTATTATAGATGATCACAGATGTTTGTTCCATAAAGCAATCGAAAGGTCCATATAAAAAGTAGTCCTGGGTGGTCAATGTTGAGCTTGGATGCACACCCAGGAGTGTGGAGATGTTTATGGAATGACTGAGTTTGCAAAATAGGCTGACGGTGCCAAGCTTGTCTGGTGATTTAGGTACTTCTGCTTTCACACTCACCCAGAGTCAGGAAGTGCAGAGGAAGCCCAACATGATGGAGTAGGTGTTTGAGGGGAAGTTTATCAAACCTCTTGGAAGAAGCATTCCAATTTGTACATGTCCGGACCAAATTTTAAGTGTATGCTGGCAACACAAGAGTTAGGTTCGATCATGCGCAGACGAGGCCTATGGAAAATTCCACAGCGTGCCCAGCATGTGCCCCCTATGCGACCCTGGGCTTGTCAATCAAAGCTGACCTAGTTTTGTAAGAACACGCATGCTCAGTTCTGCTCAGCAGATGAAGTAGTCTGAACAGACGCATGCTCAGTCCACGGACTGCATGACATAACCGGACTAGACATTTCTGTAGAGAAGACAACCTGATTGGCTGCCCGGTTGTCATAGAGAGCTTGTGGGCCCCTCCCAAAGGAGAGTTGGTTAGCGAAAGAAAGTTGGAGAGAAGAGTTAGAGAGAGTTTTGGGGGGTGCTGACAGGGAAGATTCGTCCTGAGAGCAGAGGCTGCTAATGCAGGGACTGCTCCTCAGGAGGGAGACCACGCTCGACCTGCGAACAGATACTGCCTTAGCAGAGACTGTCTCACAGGGAGAGATCGAACCGATCCTGAGAGCAGAGGCTGCGGCTGCAGGGACTGCTCCTCAGGAGGGCTTTGGGCCCACTGGTCTCCTCACAGCTATGATTTTGCGATTTATTCGATTCGTCTTGATCTGATTATTCCTTATTGATCTCTGGCTAACGAACTAATTTCCGGCTTCGACCTCGACCACGATCCCGCATCTCGACCACTGGCTACGACATCGTAACTTAGACCTCCACATCGACTTCGGCATCTTAACGACCACCCGTTTCGTCCACGTTGGACTGGCGTCACGACATTCTACGTGTTACAGTTCTGTTATTTGTTATCCCGATCAATGAGCTGTTGACCAGCCCTGGGACTATCGAGTTGGGCAGCCGCCCCTAGCTCCGGCTAGAAAGCAAGGGCTCATCGAGAACCCCATGGGCCAACAGACCCCTTTGTTGTTCGTGTTCGTTTATTGCAACTGTAACTGAAGCAAGTTCCCTGCCTACGCTCCAGAAGCGTAAGTAAATAAAATCCATCTTCTGAAACCGCAAGCGTCTCCCGTACTGCTCAGACTCCTCGCCGCTAATCCCGCCTGTTCCGATCCGATACCACCCTCGGCCCACCGTGACCTTGGGGCCGCTGTTCCCTGACAGTACATAGTACTGTATTAGGTGAGCGTTCAACAGAAATCTCCCTAGAGGAAGTCAAAATATTTCAAAATGTCAAAAAACGGTGAAATTTACCACCGAACCCCACCTGTTTGCACTTACCTGTAACTTTTAATTCCACTGTATAATTCTGTCAGTATCGTCTTTCTCATGGGGGATCAAGCTGAGCTGAAGGATGTATCTAGTGTAACTAAGGGCAGGATTTTGGACGGGTGGACTGAATTTGCACTTAGTTTAACTCCGCTGAGTTCCAAGTGTCGCAGAGAGATTGTTCTCTTGTTCGTGTTACAAGTCCACCTAGGAATCCCAGTCAAGAAGCAGGCTTTGCTGAGCCAGGCATTGTCCAGGGACGTAGCAAGAAAGGCAGCCTTTGCTCTATGTGCGTTTTGGTGACATTTTAGCAAAGAACATGGCAGTGATGATTTTTTGTTGGATTTTTGGGGGGCGGAGAGGGAGCGGGGGGTTGGATGCAGAAATTCCCAAATTATAATGCATGAGTCAGAGGAGTAGGTAGTGACAAAAGTAGGATCCTTCTCTGCTGCAGCAGAAGAAATGACAGGAGTAGCTAAGGCAGGAACTGCTCTACTGTGTCAGAGGAGGGTGTAAAATCAGACCCAGCCAAAGCCACCCATTTCACAGCATCCCCATAGATGTGCAGTGGAGACCCTCCCTCTCATGGGAGCAATAGGAGCTGGGTGCTACCTTTTTGCCTCTGGCCAAGGGAAACAATTGTAGTGAGGATCTGTCCAGAGACTCCAGCTGGTAGGAGCAGCTGCAAAGCAGGGGCCTCTGGACACTCACAGGACACTGCAGTTTTGACTGGACTTTCTCTGCTTTGTTCTTATTGGCCCTATGCTCCAGCCCTCTCCCTCCCTATAACACTGCCATATTCCACTCCAGTCATCACACCTTGCCCCTTCCTTTTCTTCCCTATCTCCTTCATTCCCTTCCTGTTCCCTTTTCTTTCCATTTAACTGATCCCCTTCTAAATAACTCCTCTTCTTCCTCCTCCCCCCCAACCCCGTAAACCTAACTTGACATTTTCTGCCAGCACTGTTAACTGTTTATGTTGTATTCCCTGCTCTTGGCCTGAGTCCATCTTGGCCACTTAGACTGTATGCTCTTTGAGGGACTGGCTGCTACTAGTTATGTACCACTGTACCATTCCTGGCACACGTGGGGCCAGGACTCTACTGGTTCTTAATTGGCGCTACTGGGCATGTCTACACATGCATTAACACACTTCAGTTAATGCACATTGAATCTAGTACCTCTGGGTGCCTATACACAAGCTTGGAGGCTGCTCTGATCGGATCAGACTCAATTAATCAATTAATCAAGTCTGCTGAAGTGTGGTAAATGCCACTCTCCAGCCAGCCTCTGCATCTCATGTATCAGTGTCCCCAGACTTCAAAATGGTGGCCAGGGTACTTTAACTAAAGCTCATTCAATGCCACCATTTTGAAGTGCGGAGGAAGCTGATAGACGAGATGCTTTGGATGCTCTAATTCGAGTGGCTCTTGGAGCTGCTCTAATTAAAGCACCGCCCCCCAACTCCGAAAGCATGTGTAAAAATGCCCTCCGTTGTTAGGTAGTGAGAAAATGTGCATTAGCCTGTTTCAATGTGCATTAACGAAAGAGCATGGTTTTTAAGTGATGTTTGAATGTGCAATTAAATAAGCTAATGCACATTAAAGCACGTGTAGATGCGCCCACTATATTCAATATGATCAATAATAATAGCAGCAGTATCAGTGCATGTAAAATACTGTCTCCTGCAACTCCAGGGCAATCAAACTCATGAGTGAAAACTTTCCTCTAAATTTGTAGTTATTCAGAAGAGCAACTTCAGTAAACAAGTAGCATGAAGTCTCTAGCTTATGAACCTTATCTGGGCCAAACAGCTAGGGACAGCTAATCCAGGGGAAAAAAATAATAAACACCATGTGCATGCCATCAGGATGTTTTGATCCGCAACCTGGGACTGTGCAATTAATTTGGTTTCCCAGAAGCTATAAGATACTTCCAAATGTGAAATTATTCTGCTTCTGCAGCAATGCAAGAGTGCTACATCTCTGCCTCAGCAGTTTCTGCTGGGACAGTGCCCAAGCTATTTATTTTTTTGCAATTTTTATTATTAGATATTTTGTTTTGTTTTCCGCCCTGGAAAAGGGGATCAACCATATCTATCAAGGCTGAGCACTCTCCACATAAATCAATTGTGATAGAATTGCAAAGTCCTTTGTGGAGAAATCTCTAAAATTTCTACCTTTTCAGAGCCAAAACTTGGCTTGGGATTAAGTCTTTGGTTTTGAATTTTTTAAAGGGTTTTATTAATTTAATCTCTGAATTCTCTGAGTTGGGAGAGGGCAGTTAGAAAGTGATATCAGTGTTCATGCATAAAATGAAAATTAAAATGGAAAAGCATTTTAGAAGAGGAAGAACTTGTAGGATTCCTTCAGACTTTGATTCCCAAAATATCCCTTGGCAATTTATTTCATAACCAGGTTCCTTAACAGAGAGCTTTGTTTGAAAGTCAATGTGCTTTTTCTTGGGTTGAATGATGCAATGCTTACCTGGTGGAAATCAGCAGAAACTTCACTGGTTGCAGTTACAGCCGTGTTGGCTGACAGTCGGATAAGAACATTGCTCAGTTGTTCAACTGTGTGTCAGCTGTGATTTTTTTCCTCTATTATATGTTTGATGAACAAAGTCATTAATATTAAAGTCCACTCAGCTCTTTCCTGTTGGGGGCATGCGTGTGCGTATCACCAGAAATCTAACTTGTGGCCTAATCCATTCCCTGTTGAAATTAATAGAAAGGTTCACATTGGTTTCCATGGGAGCTGGATGGACGCCTAAGTGAGAGACTGAAACATTCTTGTTGTGAACAAGATTGACCTCCAGATTACTGTCTAACTTAATGTTCTTCTGTAACTTTATCATCATCTTCTTTGAGTTCTTTTCCCTTGGAGTAGATTTCAAGAGCACCCTGCTGTCCTTTAAGAAGTAACACAGGAGACAAAGAAAATAGGAGGTGGTGGTGCCAACCCAATCCTAGCTCTAACTGTGGGAGGTATTTAGCAAGAGGATGTTGGTTATGTTCTTGGAGCTGTTTGTTCAATATGTCCTTTTCTTTGTGGTCTTTTTCAAATGAAACAATTCCCAATTTTGCTTAGCTAAGGAGTGGACCAGTGCAATAACAACCATTCAGTAAAGAGTTGCATGTCTCCTTAGTGCTGTTTAAGTGTAAACTAAACTATTTTGTGCTTAAGCGTCACTATATTTAATATTGAACAATATGCACCTACATTACATTTTTCATTTGGGCATCTCAAAGCACATTAGAAATATCAATTAAAGTTCAGGCTGCTCTGTAATTTAAATACAGGATGTAAAGAAATCACTACTGATCTGCAGGGGAGTATGACAGCTGTTTAGCTGGGCACAATATAATAACAGTCTTTTATAATGCACTAAATGAGGAATATTTTTGCCCCAACTTCCAGGGTTCCAAGCTGCTCCTTATTTATAGATTCATAGATTGTCAGGGGCTGGAAGGGACCTCACAGGATCATTGGTTCGAGCCTCCCTGCACTAGGCAGGAAGGACAACTGGGGTCAGGTAACCCCAGCAAGGTGACCGTCTAGTCTCCTTTTGAAGATTTCCAGGGTAGGTGACTGCACCACCTCTGAAGGGAGCTTATTCCATAGTCTGGACACCCTGACTGGAGAAGTTTTTTTTCCAATTGTTGAGCCTGAAACGGTCTTCCAGGAGTTTGTGGCCATTGCTCCTGGTTTTTCCCAAGGGTGCCTTGGTGAACAGTTGTTTGCCAAGCCCTTGATGTACTCCTCTGATGTAGCAGTAAATTGCTACCAAGTTCCCCTCTCAGCCTTCTCTTTTTTTAGGCTGAAGAGACCCAAGTCCCTCAGGCTTTCCTCACATGGCTTGCCATGCGAGTCTCTGATCATACGGGTGGCTCTTCTCTGGACTCTCTCAAGCTTGTCCACATCCTTGTTGGAGTGCAGTGCCCAGAACTGGATGCAGTCTTCCAGCTGTGGTTTCACTCATGCTGAGTAAAGTGGAAGGATCACTTTCTTGGTTTTGCTTGAGATGCATTGGTCGATGCATGCCAGAGTATTGTTTGCCCTGTTGGTTACAGCATTGCACTGAACACTCATATTCATATTATGGTCTATTATTACCCGTAGGGCCCTCTCAGTCATGGTACTAGACAGCTTGACGCCACTGAATGTGTAAGTACGTTGGGGATTGTTCACCCCAGATGGAGCACTTTATACTTCTTAATGTTGAACTTCATCTGGTTCCAATCAGGCCAACTTGCAAGCCTGTCTAGGTCTACCTGTATGTGCAGCCTATCTTCAAACGTGGCCACGCTCCCCCATAACTTGGTGTCTTCTGCAAACTTGGTCAGTGAGCTCTTTACCCCCACATCCAAATCATTGATAAAGATGTTGAGAAGCACTGGACCAAGCACCGACCCCTAAGGGACACCACTGGCCACTTCTCACCAGCACAACACCGATCCATTCATTAGACCTGTCTGGGTCCTACGCCACAGCCAGCTTCCTACCTACCTGACTGTCGAGGAGTTAAGCCCACAATCCTCCAATTTTCCCTTGAGAACATCATGCGATACCATTATGCACAAGTTTATAATCAATTAAACATTATTTTACATCAATGCATGGAGAAAACTAATCTTTTCTCATTAAGCTGAGCAAAAGGCAATGCAATAATGAAATGCAATACCCTTTTGGACCCATTATGAATAGGAAAAATCTTGTATATCCAGTTCATCTCCCTGCAATCAGCACCGTGAAAACAAGTACATGAGATTTTAAAAAGCCAAAGAGAATGGATACATTAAAAATTCCCCCAAGCCTTTCCCTTTTTTTTTTTTTTTTAATTTCAGTAGAAAGTTATATCTATTTGGTAAGTTATATCTATTATATCTATATAGCTGTGGTGGAATCCGCCATTTCTCCTCCAATTAAACGCTGCTATAGTCCTATAAGGAAAATCTGAAGCTCACTGCTTACTTCTGTGTTGGTGGCAGAAGTATGCATCTCCTTCAGGCTGGTAATCAAAATGTCCCTTGTTTTCTTTTGCCTCGGAGTTGTTTTAATGTCCTGCTATATGAGAAATTTTAAGCTTCACAGGTTAACAGGGGAAGATTTTGCACAAGTCTGATGGTATGCATAGACTGACAGGAAAATAATGAAACAAATTCCCCTTTGATAACTACAAAATATAGACATCTTCATGTCTAACTGTGGGCTTAATTGAGAAGGAAAGCTTGCTGTGCCAGAGAAAATTAAGGAATTTTCAGTGCTAGTATTCATGGGTAAAATGGGGATCAAGCCTCAAGCCCAATTAGGTCTATACTAAACTCATCTGCAAAACCTGAAAGATCAGTTTAGACATCTGTATATATAGTGGGGGTTTTTTGTTTTTTTTGCTTTTTTCCCCTTCTCTCCAGGAGGGAACAGATGAAAAATGCCTTTTTTGTGTCATTCCTACCCCTTTTGGTTCTCTTCCTGACACTTGTCTGATGTATACACTGGTTTCACATAAATAGTATAGGAATGGAGTTGCCCACTGTAATCCAGATGGCAGGATACAGAGCTGGCATGATTATAATATGAAAGATGCATTAGGCAGCTTTCATTTAAATTATGTAAATATTCACATTCTTCAATGAGTGAAGACAAACATGATCCAGAGTTTTTAATTATGTATAGGAGCTGTGCAGTTTTTGAATGAATGCATGCAATCTCGTCAAGTTCGAACAGCTGATATTACAGATGAATCGCTGACCCTGATCTTGCAGGCTTAAGTAATCGTGTTGCAAGCAGTGTTGATCTGGTGTCCTCTGTGTTGGCTTGATCAATATATCCGATTGAAACGGAAATTTCTAGTTATGAAAATTTTCCAAGTAACTCTGTATATCAGAATTCACCTAATTTAGACTCTCTTTGATTGAGTTCCTTCCAGTTTTTATATCAGTCTCACCTCCCAGCTTAATAATATCCTTGGACAGTAGGAGGAAAATTATCCCTGAGAATAAATTTACTACAAGGAAGCAGATCAAAACTTTCCTGGGGTTTTGAGTCTCTGGAGCCACAGCTGATGTCTCCCACTGACATAATGAAGCCAAACTGAGCATGATGGATAAAAATGACAAGCACACAATATGAGGAGTTTACTACTTACAAAAACTTAAAGGCTGCAAAACTTCAGAAATTTATAGAAAGCTTTTACAGAGGGCAAATCAAGAGTCTTTTTGTGGAGGCACATCAGTGGGGAGCAAAAGCTTTTACTGTGCTGAGGTGAGTTATTTTAAGGATTAATATGGTTTGTGAACAGTGGAAGGACAGAAAGGCCCTATCTGCATGGCAAACGCACTGTGCTCCAGAGCAGCATCCTCACGTATGTTGTGTGGTTCTGCAAGGGGGGCATGCTTTCCTATGATGAACGCTGGAAACAGCACAGGCACATCCATATGAGGATGTAGATAGGCAAATTAGCAGTGCTGAGTGACAATGCCAATTAGCCCACCCCTGTGCTAATTGATAGGGCTGTGTGAAGCTTCGGTCCCCGATTCAATTCAGCCCAATTCGGCAACCGAATCTCTGAATCCAAATTGAATCAGAGGACCCTTTAATATCTTTGAATCAAAGCAGAACCCTCCGAATCGATTCGGAAAGATTTGGCAATTCAGACATAGACGCGGCTTTAAATGTTTTTTCTACATACCTCTAGGTACCAAGGGGCTCGTGAATGCTGCGATGTTGGGGTGCATGGAGTGTCCCACAGAAGCATGGGGGGCTCCCCAGTGCACTCAGCAGTAGACCCGGAAGTGGGTGGGGGGCCCCCCCACGCCCCTCCAGCTTGGTGACTGGTGCCTCTAGGGCCTGGGGGGGTTGGGCACCCAAGGTCCCCCCACAAGGCACATTGCAGAGCCATGGGGAAGTACTTCTGGTCTACTGCCGAGCAGGTGAAGACCACCCCTCACCCCCGCACTCCTGTGGGATGCTCCATCTGCCCCAGCATCACAGTGTTCACGAGTCATGCCGGTACCTTGAGCTACATCAAAAAAACATTTAAAGCCATGTCTATGTCTGAATTGCCGATTCTCCGAATCAGCATCAAATTTTCAGATGTGGGTTCAGCCGAATTGAATCGAGGACAGCGATCTGAATCAATGACTTGAATCACTGTCCCTGATTCAGGCCAAATCCTTATCAAAATAGGGCCTGCTTCACACACCCCTACTATTTGACCCCCTAGCATCGCCTGGATGCATCTGTACTACTTTTGAAACAGCCTGTCTAGCACAGTGTGGCTTGGAGGAGGGCACTGCTCTAGAGCAAGGTAAACATACTGTGCAGATGCTGCAAAGAAACTAAAAGTCAGATCCAAACTGACCTTGCCTTGACTTTATAAACACATGGCAGTAGGGCACAGAACCCAGCTCTCCAGTGAGTACCTTTTTTCTAGGCTGCAGCTTCATATTTCTTGTTTGCTCCCTGGACTGCGCACACATTTTATAGTAGACAGGAATTAGTTAAGAATCAGAAATAATATCAGCAGCAGGTTTCAGCAACCAAGGGTTTAACTTTCTCACTGAGTTAGCATTATGCTTCTGCTTGTCTGCTCTCTTCCTGGACCCATCCATGTCACTTACTGAGCTGTTCAAGCAGGCCGGCTTCAGTAGGACATACAGTGACTAGTGAATGGTCCCCACCCTATCATAGGCAAGTGGCTAAAGCATTCTCCTGGGAAGGAGGAGATGTAGATTTGAGTAGGGTTGACAAGCTGGTCAACTGACGAGTCAAATATTGTCAATTGGCTGGTCAATTGGCTCCAAATTTTTGACCGGTCAAAGATTAGGTAGCCATTTTACAAGATAACTCCTTTTTTTCATAGTTTTCTTGGCTAGTGTGGCAGCTAGGGCCTGGGGTGCTGTGACCTCCCCTAGCGCCCCCTACCTACTGTGCCAAGTCAGGCCTAATGCACCCTCGATATCTTGCCCGCCACGTCTTTGCTGTTAATATTGCAGGGAGGCTGCCTTGTTAACCCTCCTTGACACGGTGCCTTAAGATGTCTCCTGGCTCTGCCTAGTTGTTCTGTGCCCCTGCCTTATGGGCTTCCAATCTATATGCCCTCCCTGGGGCCTTGCTCCCAGCCCTCTGGGCTTATCTCCCTCTTCTCCAAGTGTACTCGCCCTCTCTGGGGCCTTCTCCCAATGAGTGATTCTCTCGCCCGCGCTGGGGCCGGTCTCGCGCTCACGCCCGCACTGGGGCCGGTCTTGCGCTCAGGACCCCTTTCCGAGTCCTACACCCCACTGGGGCTTCCCACAATTGGGGCTCAGGCAGCCTCAGCCTAACCTGGCCCCCAGACTCCCTTTTTGGGTCCTATGGCCCACTGGGGCTTCCCACGATTGGGGCTCAGGCAGCCTTGGCCTTACCTGGCCCCCCAGACCCCTTTCTGGGTCCTGTGCCCCACTGGGCTCCTCCCGATGCTGCCCACTCTGGGGCCAGGACACCCCAAAACGCAGCACCCTCTACAGTGCCAGGAACCCCCCCTACTACTGGGAAGATCCCATGAGGCCTCCTCCAACCCCTACAGCCTCACCCGGTCCTCTGGTCTCTCACTCTGGGGCTTCTCACTGCCCCCTACCAAAGCTGCACCCTCTGCAGCACCAGGAACCCCCCCACACTACTGTGGGGTCCCTATGAGGCCTCCTCCAACCCCTACAGCCTCACCCGGTCCTCCGGTGTAATATCACAACCGGAACAGAAAACACAAAGCCCCTTGGCTACAACATAAAATCCTAAGCCAAACTGGCTATCGTGCATCCAGAGGCCTGTCAGGGTCCTCTTCACCCATATCATCATGCCACCACTGCTCAAGCCATCTGGCTTCCTTACTATGCTTGCTTGCTTGCTTGCTTGCTTGCCTGCCTGCCTGCCTAGCTTGCTCCAGCAGAGCTCCTGCCTCTTAGGCTGCCAGAGGAGAACTGAACTTCCAGCTTCAGCCTGCCTGTTTATATAGGCCAGGCCCTGCCCCCTCCTGGTCAGCTGACCCAACTGGTGGTCTCAGCAACCCCCACCTGTGTTGCCCTGGTGAGTGGCAGCTGAGCCCATTTTTCTGTTATCAATAGCAGGCACCATAGTGCCCTGCTACAGCCAGGAATATGATTTTATTTTTGTTTGTTTTTGACACATTTCTTAATGGTAAATTTATGCTTTTCCTATGTTGTATGTGGACCTATTGGCAATTTTTTTTTATTTTACAATTTTTGACTGATATTTGACCAGTCAATACCCAGCCCTAGATTTGAGTTTCCTCTGACTGATGAAGGCCTAGAACCTAGGTTTCCCCCTTTCTGGGCAGGTGCTTGAATCGCTAAGTTTTATATAAAAGGTGAGCAGCTACTACCAGCTGTGTTTTGTGCTGAGCTGCAAGCGTGCTGCTAGCATCAGTGTGTATCCACCTGTTTCCCACCTAGAGCTGGTGGATGGGACAAAGCAAGGAATAGGGCAGAGTTGATGAACCTAGTTAGATGCTGTGGGACTTTGTGGAAAACTATAAATCCATCCTCTCTTCCCCTCCCCTGCCTGCCACCCCAGAGTGAGGAGGAAGGAGCCAGGGGAATAGTTGAGAGATACAACTTCCTAATCAGTTATTCCTGAGCTGGTACACCCTACAAACACCCTTTGCTCAAAACTTCCTGACAGCCCAAGTTGGATCTCTGGAGGCCATTATTTCACTAACAATTTGCACAGGGCTGTATCTGCATTGATCTGAGTGAGAACCGTATGTCTCAGCCCAGCCCCTCTTGTGACTGTTCAGGATGAACATTTTATACTGCTTTGTACAAGAGAGGCTAGAAAGTGCTACATGATAACTCTGGTGAAAACAAATGTCTGTTCTTTTCATCCTCAGAAGCGAGTAGTAATGAGTTCAAGGGCAATGCTAGCTAGTTATTTCAGATTTGCAAATACGAATATTTTTATTAGCTGTGGCTGAGTTGGGGGAGGGGGAATAACCCTGTTCTGGAGTATCAGAAAACATATGACTCTCTCCCTTGTTTGCTGGGTCATGAGAGGCGAATAAGTGTGCGTTGTACCTCTGTTGGAATTGCCACTTATATTAATAGGGTAAAAATGTAATGTTCAGCTGACAGTGATGGTGTTACCAGATTTTTGCATTTGGGATGGCAACTTATTGGTCATAGGAATTGAGCTTACACATTTTCCTTCGCAAACAGAGGTGGGACCTACTATTATTGTGCTTGAAATATTCTGCAAAATTCATAGTTTCATAGTTTCATAGATTTAGGGCCGGAAGGG
>NW_017728991.1:11161116-11164572 GCF_001723915.1 Gavialis gangeticus | reverse complement strand
TGCTGCGCTCTCTACCCCACTTACCTTAGGGGGGAATCAGAATTCATACCATTATCTTTCCTTAAAACATTTATTGGAAGCAAGAGTTGTTTTCTTCTTTAAAAATAGATATTTGGAATTAAGAAGGCCTTCCAGAGCAGTGCATAACAATTAGGATGTCTCTTCTGCACAGGGTTCCTTTAAAATACTGCATTTACAGTATGCGGTATGTGTATACAGTTTATAATGAATGGCCTATTAGGCAATTATAATATGTCAGCAACCAATATAATTGCATTTACTTTATTTTAAAATTTACTTGTTTAATTAGAACGGGCTTCTTAAACATGTCTGGAAACTTTTATATCGCTAGTCACTTCATTATTAATGGTTTCTTAAACAGTTATAGCATAAGATTAGGAATCATCAGAAAACATTATGCATATTTTATACAGCATCTATAGTCACCCATTCATAATTTATAACATGTGTTGCTAAAACATTTATTAAACATTGATAGCTGGTTTTATGTTCTACTGCGTATTATAAATCAAATAAAATCACTCAAATATGTCCACAAGCTTTCTATCAACAGTCATTTATTGTTAATATTTTTTCAAAGTATGGTAGCATAACAATGGCCATAAAATATCATAGGTGATTTATGAAAGCATTGACACCTCCTCATTTGTCATGTGTGCTACGTGTCGCAAAACGTTGTTAAACCTTTACGTAAAGCATATCAATCAGCATGCTCCTTGATAGAGTCAACCCCACTCAGGCGGAGGAGATGCTGGGTTTTTCTGGACAAGAGACATTTGCCAAAACCAGTTACTCTCTGTGTATGGGTCGGGCTGTTGCTCTGTGTGATCATCAGAGCGCTGGGTTCGGTGACTAGATCCAAGGCCTAGCTGTATTACAGAGTTCTGCCAGCAATATCCAAATTCAATGACCAAAGGTCTGACTGCATTTACACTCAACTCTCCCCTATGCCGGCAAAATCCCTTTTTTGACAACCGAGTTAAAAACCATATAAAAAAAAAAAGTAAAAATATCTGAGAAACATGCTAATTCAGGCTCAACTCTAGTGAAGTCACCCAACTATGGTAATGAAATCCTTATTAATGCTCATCAAAGGAGGACACATTTTCCTTTCAACTTATTTTTCCTTTTCAAATATGCTCCCGTTCACTGGAAAGAATCAACCTTTGAGGTTTTTTTCAGTTAGTTGCAGAACTGGTTGACAAATAGGATATTTCCCTTTGCAAGAAAGTCCCTTTTACGATCAAAAAAAAGTGTATTTTACTATTACTTCCATCTGCTACAAAATGTTCACGAGACTTAGAGCTTTGCCTGAGGGTTGTCTGGAAACTCAGTACTAAGTTTCAGAAGAAACTTCTCTCCCACTGAAGTAACAAGAACTAAATGTATTGTTTTTTATTAGATGCCTCAAAAATGTTTTCTTTCCTGCTCTCTTGTGAATTTTAGAGGATGTCATTTTTCTTCCATCAGATTCAGTGGAATTATATATGAGGCTCCATTTTTTCCCTGTAAGACTGTAACATTGCATGATAGTTATATTTAGTTTGTGTGTTACCCCTATTCAAAACAAAGGGTTCACTCCAACTTCAGTGTTGATGCAAGAAAGGGAAATTACTTGTTATCAGAGTTCAAGATAAGCTGGATATCTGCTGCCTTGGGGCATGAGGAAGAATTAACGTGCAAGTAGCCTGGATCTTTTAACATATAATTTCTTAAAGGCAATTTGTAAACTTTTATGCATCTATTTCTCCAAGCTGTTATTCAGTTCTGCTCCCATTTGACTGGACTAATGCCATATGAGGGCCTTACATTTAAACCGGGGAATCCATATAGACATTTTATTATTACTTGTGTTACTATAGTGCCTCGAAGCACCTATTCTAGGCCTGAGCACCTCAAACAATGGGGTAATACAAACACAGAGATCTCACAATCCCAGTAGTCACCAGTGATGTGTCTTTATTGCTTAGGCAGCATCTTGCCACCCACTTATACTTTGCATGGGTCAAATTTAGAAATGTAGGCAGTGAAGCTACCCATGCTACTGGTGGGCTCTTTCTCTAGGTGTGGTATGTACTGAGTGGGAGAAGGTGGGCAGAGAATGCTTCTTGGAGGACTTCTCAAGAGTGCCATGGAAGCAGCATACAAGTACCCACAGGTTCACGCACACACTTGTATATCCGTGTACCTTTCACCCTTACAGCACTGTTTCTTTTTCCAGAACGAAAAATCTCTTCCCAGGTCCCACCAAAATGATTCAGATGAACAGCTACTCTTGACTTCATCTTGTTAATGTGATGCAGCGTCTCATGCACCTTGCTAGTGGGTCACATGCAAGATTAATGGTTTTCTTTGCTTTCTGTATTCCTTCAAATCTCTTTTTTAGATAGTGCCATCTAGATTGATTTGTGGCCTTTGCCCAGGTCCATACATCTTGATTCTGACAGCCCATTTTTATGAGCTCTGCTTTAATGTGCCTTTGCAAGTTTAAGTTGTTTTGCTGCACTTTTGATTTTATGCCCACAGAGAAGAAAGTGCTTCTAAAGCCTGTGTAGGTAATTGGTAAATGCTGTAGAATATGTACTAGTGCCTTAGTTAACTTCCAGCAGTATTCTGTCTACTGTGTCTTGACATCCTGCTGTTTCATTATGGCTAGCTCACCTGCTGTGATATCTTTGCAGTGGTGAGTGGGTATTTTGACAGTGCAGCCCCTGATTCTTTTTTTCTATAGATGACTTCCTTTCAAATACTTTAACAGTGCCATTGCTTCAAGACGCATTGTCTTGTGATACCAGTTCAAAGTAGCATGGTGGAATTGTGGTAGATGCACATGCCCTCTAGCTATTTTGATGGCGTCTGTGTGTATGCATGGACTACTTTGGGAACACGAGCCTATGTTTTTATCCATTTAATCAGAGCAGTTTCACCCTGTTCTGGTCCAGGGCAGCCTTCTTGCTAGAGGAGGAAGTAGTAGACCTGATGGATGTGTCAGTCAAGCTGGGATTTAATGAAAATGTGCTGCTTCATGCATTTTCCTACGGGCTAGTTTTAGTAGTTACTAGAGTAGTACTTTGGGAAACAGGAGCCTGGTGCACTGGCTGGTACACCCTAGCTGTACGAAGAATGGGGTTTGCACTTCTTGGACACTGCAAAGACCATGGGGGACTTGCTCTGTTTTCTCCATGCAACTGATGAGTCAGGAGGTGGATCTGGAGGACTAGAGAAGATGAGGCCTAGGTTCACTGGCTGTCATGCTTCTTGGAGTGAGAGCACCAGAGTGATAAGATGCATGGGTCCTAAGGCCTTGAACTATTTCATTACTTTGTTTCCTTCAGTCACATGGTATTGTTTCTGTATCCTGACTGGATGGCATGAGCTTGATATCTGCTGCTAAGATGTATGTAGTTCAATCATATATTCACTTGAAGTAAAAAA
>NW_017728991.1:11133661-11156116 GCF_001723915.1 Gavialis gangeticus | reverse complement strand
TTGTTATCTGTCACCAATGATGCTGAGAAAATGTGACTCGTATGAATGGTAAAAAGGGGATAAAAATCAGTCATGACTGAACCAAAATTCTCTTTAAAAGCCACTTAAATGTTCACTGATAACTTTGTTCATTATTTTCTTTACGCTGTTTAACACCATGTATAAATTTGACATCCCTTTAAATTCTTTAAACATTTTTTTTAAAATAATTCTTAAAGAACATATTTTTACAAGGTAAACAGATAAAAGGAAAGGAAAATCTTAAACCAGGTTCCTTCATTTTTAAACGACTCTGTGTGCTGAACTTCTTTTGAAAAAAATCACTTGCACTACGTCAACATTTGGCTTAGTAAAGATGATTTTTTTCATGCTGGATCTGTAGTATTTCTGTCCACCTCATTTAATGAACATAAAAGAAAGAATCTCATATTGTTAACTAAGTCCATTTACACACATGAAACTTTTACTGGTATAAGTGATTGGAAACCAGTCTATACCCATAACAGAACAGAAGTTCAGCACAGTGTGGTTTAAAAATGGAGGAACCTGGTTTAAGATTTTCTCTCCGCAGCAAAGGTTGAATGTATGTCCTGTTCATTACCAATCTAAACTACGCCACTTACAGAAAAATGAGTAACTTAGACCAATTCTTCCTTGGGCTTTTTGAATGTCTGCACCTAGCCTAAGTGCAGGTTTGATAGCCAAAGCCCAGTTCCACAGACCCGTTCATCATGTCAGTGGTCCTTTCAAGACAATGCAATTACTTATGTGAGTAAGATTGCACAGGACTGGATCTTTACTCCCTGGCAGATTCTTACTAGGCACATGAGTAAAGCTTTGCAGGGCAGGATCAGAATGGTTCGTTTTTACATTTATTCCCTTACGTATGCTGAAGACTGGTTTTATAGGTTTCAGCATCAAGTCAAAAACAGCTCAGTCGTTTCATAAAGAGAGGGTCTCAGAGCCTTTCTGCTTTCATGTACCTGTCAGGCAGCTGTCCAAAGATGTTAAATCAATTCTCTCTTCATTGAAATGACTTGTCCCTGCTTCGTGATAACCCAAGATAAGAGTCCATCATGGGGCTTGATGGGTCTGGATATTTACTTCTAGTCTTTTGGAATTCATATTACATCAAATCACCTAAGGGCCCTTTTAGCTGGGAAAATGGGAAGAGTCAAATTTAAACCTACTTATAATGTTGCACTCTGCCTCTTCCATATTTACCAGTGCTTTCCTGAGTTCCTGCCCATGCTGCTTTTCCCTGCTTTCCTCTTAAAATGCTGTTCAATTTAGCCAGAATCAGCCTAAAACTAGGGTAAGTAACTTGGGGTGTCCATGGTGTGTGGGGGGTAAGGACAATGCAGCCCTGGGCCTGGGGTGAGTGGCTGGATTTTCCCAGCCCTGGGGCTGTGCTGTGAACATGTGTGTCATGGGGTGGGGCCTAAGATCGGCCGTGATCCCGCTAGGTCCCCCTGCCGTGCCAATTAGGAGATCCAGCACCCTCTTAATTCTCGCCCGCCATGTCTTTGATCTTATATAGGTTTATATGGGAGGCTGCCTTGGGTCTCCTAATTTCTATGGGTGACCTGGTGCACCCCAGCCTTATGGGCTACGCGTGCCTCCTACCTCCCCTTTAGCACGCCCCAAGCCTCGCAGCTCTTCCGGACGTTTTTAGTGTCTTCGATCTATGCCCTCTCCGGGCCTTTACCTGTGAGCCCTGCCCTCTCTGGGCTCCTGTATGCGTTCTCTTCTCCTCCTGGCCCCGATCCGTACGTCCGCCCCTCTCCAGGCTTCACTCACATGCCTGCCCTTCTCTGGGACCCTTAACAGCACGCTCGCCCTTCCCCGGGGCGTCTATACAAAACCGGCGCCACTCCAGTCTTACACTAGCTCTCCCCGGGCTTCACTCCTGCCGGGTGGCCCCCCCCTTGGGCCTATGCCACGTGCTTCCCGCTGGGAAGCCCTCGCTGGGGCCTGCTCCCGCGCCTCTCGCGCCCTGGGCTCTCTCGGAGCCTGCTCCCGTGCCTCTCGCGCCCTGGGCTCTCTCGGAGCCTACGCGCCAGCCCTGTCTTGGGCTTTCACCGGCACCACGGCTCAGGTGGCACGCAGCCGTGCCTGGCCCCCGACCCTTCTCGGGGTCCTATGCCCTCACTGGGCTGAGTACTGTCCTCTTGGGCTGGGGTCTCAACCCCACACCCCGCACCACACTGGTGCCCAGCTGCTGCACCTTCCCAGCGCTGCTTGGTGCCCAAACAGGGCACCCAGGAAACCCCCGGACTGCTGGGGATCTCCTGTGAGGCCTCCTCACACCCCTACAGCCTCACCCGGTCCTCCGGATGATATACACAACAGAACCATAAGCCAACTGGCTGGAACCAAACAATAAGCCTACTGGCTGTAACAAAAACAATAGGCCTACTGGCAATACCAAAACAATAAGCCTGCCGGCTGTCGCATAAAGTCCAGGCCCTCCTGGCTCTCTGGCCAAAGCCTCCCGGTCAGGCTTCTCCCTGCCTTCACCGTAATGCCTCCCTCTATGTGCTCAGGCTACACTGCTTAGTTTAACCCTCCTGCAGAGCTCTTACCCCTCAGGTTGCCAGAAGGGAACTGCCAGCCAGGCTCCGGCCTGGCTGTTTATAAGGGCCCAGCCCTGCCCCCCTTCTGGTCACATGATCACCCTGGTTGCTCCAGCAACCTGCACCTGAGCTGCCCTGGTGATTGGCGGCTCGGCCCATACTACCACCGCCAGTAGCAGGCACCCTGGTGCCCTGCTACAATGGGCAGGCATTTACTAGCTTGGGTTAACCCTTTCGTGATTTAAAGTTAGCTCACCTTCTGAGGTGAACTAACTTAAATTAGGCATGCCATTTTGTGGGGGGCAATTGGGTGCCTATACATGTGCTAAGGGGTGGGGGGCACAGGGGATGTTTTATTTAGCGTGATTCCTGGAGAGCTGCTCTAATTAAAACACCATAGCATCATGTGTATTAAGCTCCTGCACATTTAAAAATGGCCACAGGATGCTTTAACTGAAGCTCATTCGACAAGCTTTAGTTAGAGCACCTGAGTGGCCATTTAGGGCATTCTAATTAGAACGTGGAGCAGACTCGATTAATTGAGTCTTCATGCATTTTCCTACAGGCTAGTTTTAGTAGTTACTAGAGTACTACTTTGGGAAACAGGAGCCTGGTGCACTGGCTGGTACACCCTAGCTGTATGAAGAATGATTGAGTCTGTTCCAATGCATTCTAATTAGAATGCATGGGAGCATGTGTATAGGCACCCTTTAATCCTGTGGATGCCTGCATAAGAAGGCATTTAAAGTGCCCTAACTTCAGGATAATCTAAATGTAACCTTATACATACCCCAAGAAATCTCATTCTAAAAATGCTTACAGGCCTGATCCTGCATAAATCAGCACTGAAGTTGAAAGGAATACTGGCTCTGTTTAAGGCTGAGGCTGCCTTGCTGTTTTTCTTCTGTTTTCTGTCCTGTCTGAACAAACTCGGGCATATAAAACACAATATACATCAGAGAAAGGGAATATTTAGGGCACGAGCTACATCAGTAGACAGTACGAGGTGGAGATGGTGAGAAATCTTGAGGTCATAACTGAAAGGTGTTTACTTACAAGAAGAAAAAGGCAGTGAGTTTTAAAAAAATAACATTTGCATCTAATGAGCATGTTTTCCAGTAGCCCTCTTCAAATAAGACCAGGTCCACACTCAATTTTTGCTGGCCTAGCTATGTTAGTGAGGATTTTGAATTTTGTAAGACAGCTCTGTTGGCATAAACCCCAATGCAGACCTAGTTATGCTGGCAAATACGTGCTCAGGGCAGGACTGCTTATTTTATTTGCTGAACCCTAAGAAGCTCTACCACCAAAAGGTATAATGGTTTTCCCCATACAGAGATATACCTATAAGTTATGCTGCAAAAAAAGTTATAAATTTAAATAAGGCATAAATATTTTCTGAATAGGGAGCAGAATGTTCCACTTCCATCAAGAAAGCAGATTGAATAGTATTCTTTGAGAACTGTCTTTGAAGAACATGTTTTTAAAATAAATTATTCAGTGAATATATTTTTTCATTATTCATCCAGCTTTCAGAGGCTGGACACACAATTTGTGATTATAAGTTTCAGACAAATTTTCAAACAGTGTGCTCCCAAATAGTTTTTTATTCATTAATGCTGATGAAGGGTTTAAAAAACTGTTTTCTTGGTGACTTTTTTTTTTCCAAATCTGCTTTCTTCCCCTTCTAAATGACAATACAACACCCTGTTGTTTTTTTCCTGGTATTTTCTCCTTGCATTTGTTCACGTTCAGATGTTTAACAGGTCCTTTAGGTGGGATTGACAACCATAAATGATTACAGCAATCCTGGCTTCAATACATTGCTGACCTCTCAGAATTACCCAGGCATCTTTTCTTGAAACTTCTCTCTTATGATGTGGGACAGTGTATGAATATTCAACAGGATTTAACTTTACATTGCTGCATCTCAGCCTAGGAGGTTGGGAGCTGCAAACAATTGGACTGTCACCTTCCAATGCTTGGTGACTACATGGTAAATGGTACTGATTCATTGCTTTTATCTCTTTGTACAAACTTAGAAGTGTCTCGACTGATTAATGGTATAGAACATTGTTTCCTACATTGGTTGTGTATGGATTTAGCATTAAAATGAACCACTCTGCAATCCAAATAGATTTCCAAGAAATAATCAGTCTTTGTCACTATATACAATGCACACTGTTTTCATTTGGCAACAAGCAGAATGTAGGGCAGAGTGGCACCTTAGTGACTAACTGGTTCAGAAAGGCATGAGCTTTGTCAGATCCTATGTCATATAGCTTCTTGTTTCTAATGGGGTAGGTTGTTGCCTATGAAAGCTCATCTCTTTCTGAGAGAGTGCAGATATAGTAAGCCCTCAGCTGCTTAATGGCTATATGCAGGCATTTGCTTGACTTAAGTTTGTGTAAGAAAAGAAGAGGCAAAGGAAACAATCAGGCTTGAGGGGGTCACAAGATGTGAACCATATTAGAAAATTCAAGAAAGAAGGAATGGAAAAAAAATAGGTCAAAGGTTGCCTAGGGTACATGTAATGGTTTGATGCTAATTTAGGCAAGGTATAGCTCAGATATGGTATAAAAACAGGCATATGACTATTAAGTAGAAGAGCACGTATTAGAAATGCGTTCAAAATTTCTTGATATTGAGCCAGTTAATAGATTACAAAACTCTGGGTTCATCTCTGAATCTTTGCTTGTTATTCTTGCTGAAAAGCCTATCAACAGACTAAGTAATATGTGTTTTTTGTCATTTGAAGCCTAGATCAGAGGTCCTTTTCCCTAACAGGCTGGCCACCTATTAGAGGCTTTTTTGAGACGTTAGGACAGTGGTTATCAACCTTGTTAGACTCAAGGCACGCCTCATTAGATTGAAGGCACACCTCAGAAAATATCAACTATAAATTTTCTCCCTTTTTTTGACTACAGAAAAATAATGGGCTAATTCTGCTGCTTTCAAAAGTATGGCTCCCTCTTTGGTTTATCTGGCTTTAGCTTGTGAATCATGTTTGCACGCCTAAGTGCTAACGGTGTATGGCACCCCACAACACCCTTGAAAAGGCTTCAGGGCACCCCAAAGCTGAGAATCACCCTTTAGGACTTAGAGAAATTAATTCTAAATTCACTCAAATGTTGACAAGATGATTATTTCTTTAGATAAAGGCACTTTTTTCTAAATTTGAATAATTTGCTTGATATGCCTTACCTGTCTGGACTATTTAGTCTTTTATATGTTTTCTATATTTTATTCTTTTAATTTACTATTAACAGTTTAGATATCTGTAGGTTTGTGGGTATTTAATTTAGGTGGGCCGGGCTTTTTGAACCTTTTTGGTTCTCAGAATATAACTGAAAGTCGACACCAATTAGTCTTTAAGAGTGTTTTTACATGTGCTCTGAGGGTGGGGGGCACTTTAATTAGATGGCTCCAAGGGTGTCTCCAAGGGCATCCCCATGCTTCAAAATGATGGCGAGAGTGCTTTAAAGCTTGTTGAATGAACTTTAGTTAAAGCACCCCTGCTCCCATTTTGATGCTTGGGGCACTGATGCAAGAGATGTGTGCTAATTAGCATTAACTGAGTCTGCTCTGAAGCACTGTAATTATAGCACATTGGAGCAGCTTCATCGCATGTCTAAAGGCACCCTAAGGTGCTATCTTGCTCTACCTTGTGTCTCACTTCAGACTACCACAGCTAACCACCTATCTGGCAATGAATCGGATAAGGATCTCAGTGTGTATTTCAAATAGATTGATTAGGACACTGGCTGCTAGCTATATTCCTGTTGGCTTGAAAAGTTTGGAAGTTGACACATTGTTGCAAATAATTTTCTAGAGAGGAGAGAGAGCGTTTGGGCATCGCGCATTGGTTAGTCTACTATTTTGGACCAAATCCTCCCCTGACTTGGTGCGTTGCTACCTTATTTTGTAACGTCAAACTTTTTCAGTATTCCTATGCCCTTGTCACGATTGCTGTCTTTTAAACAGATTAATGTATCACTTGTTAAAGGAATCTGAGTGGCCTCTCCATAATGCTTCAATTCTTGTCCAATACCCCACCAAACTAATACTAATAAAAATCAAAGTCCTTATTTAATTTTTCTGGTAGTGCTGAACTGTTGTAGAACATGGCAGCAGGACTAAAGGATGCTTGGATAGCTGTCTAAGTACAATAACAGCAGCAGCAAAAATAACCTTTATCTGGTAGATCACATTAATAGTATTTGATATGCTCATCATCAAAACACTAAGATATTAATCAGAGCTATTGTCTTATTCCTGGAACAAGAGATCCATTTAGCATTACTAAATAAGAGGAAATGAATGCATTACTTCTTATCATTAATTTTTGACTGATCATCAAGCCAGCACTGAACTAGTAGTAAATTGTTTACTGTAGATATTGAAATATTTTCTGTTAGGCTGTTGAAGTTCCTATTTTCAACATTATTGACCATTTAGTTTGTGGTATTGCTTTAAAATGAATATTTGAATTACTCAGTCAAAACTCAAGAAGTCTCTCATGGTTGGATGGTTGTTTCTAATTGTTTTCTCCTCTTACTTTCTTTTATCACAGTAGTGATATGTCAGTAAAATCAAATGCTCCCTCCAACATGTGGTTAGGTAAGTGCTTTGACAATCTAGCCTTTAATGAACAGGTGCAAATAAGAATGCATGGTAGTATGAGAGTACAGAGATTAGTCTATGCATGGCATCCCATACTACTTTGTACTTAAAAGACAGCTTTTAAAAAAACCTGTTTCTCAGTGTTTACAAAAAAATAACTAGCTTCTGACATATGGCTACATATACTAAATATTTTCCTTTGTAGGGACGAGAAATATTTGGCTCCTGAAGATAAAGGTTTAGATATTTAAAGCACACAGAGAGGTGCCCACAGTGTTTTCAAGGCTAGGGACAGACATTACACATAAACCAGTTTAAGTGATCAGTTTAAGTGGTTTAAACCTGTAACAGAACAGATGTTCAGTGCACATGAATCAGTTTGAAAATGGCTGAAACCAGTTTGAGATAAACCTCGCAGAATGTAGCATCAGACTTAACTGATTTGGCTTAAACCAGTTTATGCAGTGTCTGTCCCAGACCCCTTCCTGGTTTAAGATAAATCAGAGTCTCCCAGCATCCCAGCATGCTCTCTGGGTTGGGCAGGCCTCTCTTCTCTACAGCAAGGCTGGCCCCTCCCCTCTGCTGCCTCACTGAAGCTTGGCAGTCTCTGCAGGCATCTGCCTGGCTTCCCCCTGCTCCCCCGCTTCCCTCCCCACTCTCTGCTAAGCAGGTATTCCCCCGTCCCTCACAGACACCTCAGCATTAGCTAGCAGAGCATCTGCTGGCTGTGGGAGATGACAGAGGCAGACAGGCTTTTTGGAGGTATTCAGCAGGTAGCTTAATGTCCTTCCTTGGACAAGCTGTTTAAGAGCTGTTTGCTCCCCCACTTCCCCTCACCACTGCCAGCTAAGCAGGGATTCACCCTTCCCCTCTGCCTTGTGGAGAAGGTATCTGTATATTAGCTAGCAGACCACATGCTGGGTCTGTGCTGAATCAGCAGGCAGATTCAACAGGTAGCTGGTAATGTCCCTCTGTTTTTGTAATGGGGTGATAAACACTGAGGTAGGGGTGACACTTATCAGCCCCCCACGCCCAGCTTGCAGGGAGAGAGATTGAAAAGCTCCATATCATCAACAGATGCATGCACTGCACACACACCCCTTTGCCTCGGTGCTAGCTGGGGGCTGGCAACACTCCTGTCCCTTGAGCAGTGAGCCAGGAAAAGCCTGGGACTGCAGGTAGGCGGTGGGGTTTACACCCCTTCCTAATCAGAGCCTCCTGCTGGGACCTGGCCACACTCCTCAGCTCAGCACTTTGGAAGGGAAGGGAGGGCTGCTGTACCACCGCCCAGCTTCCAGCCTGAGCGACTGCAGGTATGTATCTGAATTTCCTCAGTCCAGAGAGATTGTCTGTATGGTTGGAAACTGGTTCAGCCTAGCCAGGTTAGATGAGCCTGCAAAAGTTGAATCAATTCAGGCTTAGACTTTTTGAATGTCTGTCCCTAGCCCAAAAGCTCTTACCTGACTCAGTTCCAGTGCCTGTCACCCGTACTCACATTGAATACTCCCCCAAATCCTGATGCATCAACGTTCATTAAAGTTTATTAAAGCTGATCCCCATTGGGCAAAGCAGTGTAGCTTCTGCCATTACATTCCGTGGGACTTACACATGTGCTTGAACTGAAGCACAAAGACCTGTTTTGCTAAATAGGATGGTTTCTTGAATAAGGACCCAAAGCCTGTAGTGGCCTGTCCAGGGCCAAAGAGCAAATAAGTTGCAAAAATGGGAATAAAACCCAAATGCCCTATCTTTAATGTTTAACCTAAATACTAGACTATTACATTCAACTCTGACCCCAAGTACTACCTTTTTAGATGACTAGGTCTCTTGAAGGTTTAGGCTAGCAACTATGACTTATTTTTAAATTTGTTCACAGGCTCTGGATTACTGGTAATAGAAAACTTTCCCTGCCTTAATTTAGTTGATTTAGTGAGACCTGGAAAATCATGGCTGGAAATACTGTAAGGTATGATTAGAAAAGTATTGGGTCCATAATAGCTTCATTTAATACCCCTTCTTATTCAGAAGAACAGACAGTAACAGGCTTAAGGAGCAGTGGGAAAAGTTTGAGGGGGAAAAACTTCATAATGACAAGAAAAATTAAGGCTCATTTGGTATCAACTTCACTAGCAGCCTCAAGGCAAGCCACAACGCCCATCTGTGAAGGAGGGGTTGGAGATAATGAAATCCATCTTGCTGGCCTACAAAAAGCTAGAGTGGATGATCTTTCTTGAAGCCATTTTTAGGAAGAAGTTGTCAGGGAAATATCTTTGTGCAAGTGAGGTGATAAAAAGATTTTTTTCTTGGATCAAGAAGAAAGTACTTGTCAGCAGCATATGCTCCAGTAGTTTGACCTACCTCTGCAGGGACTGACAGAGTCTGGGAGATGCATTGTAGTGGGCTGGGATCTGAAGGAAGAGCTGCTGGAGTTTGTATTCTCTGTCATTTCAATGATGTCACAGCTCAGGTGTCAAAGGGAAACTTGTGAGGGCTGCTGTTGGATTTTTAAAATTTAGCTTTAATGATTGACAGGTAAGTAAAGAAAAACTAAGGTCAGGAAGGATTGCTTTGTGCTTTAGGGCACTGGACTCTGCAAGTCACAGGCTCAGAGGTCAATTCCCACCCGTCTCACAGGTTTCCTGTAGGATCTCGGGCAAGACATTTAGGCCTAGAACCCAATGGTTGTACTAAGGCACTTGCTTCCCAATGAAATCATTAGCATAAATATTGTTTAAAAATCCATCTGTCCTGTTGATGGAGATTGTAAACTCTTTGTGAGAGAGACTCTCTCTCATTGTGCGTTTCTGAAGTTTTTGTCACTGGACCTAACATGATTTGGGACACCTAGGCACTGAAATGGGGGTGTCAATCTCTGATGATTGAAGATCGTTTCTGGGTTTTTTTAAATGATAAAACCAAATGATAAATGGTTTTCATAGCCTGCCCCATCTGGCGCTAAGTGCTATTGCACTTTCACCTTTTCTTTTTAACATTTTTATAATATGTCCCAGATGCATCTGATTCTTGGAATAAGAGTAGATCTGGAGCCTGAACCAGTTACATATCAGAAAAGCACATTAATGCAAAGTGGAAAAAGTAATGGCTTTTCCTTATTTTCCCTTGCATTTGGGAGTCGATCCTTTAGAGGTCTGGCAGTAAGTAAAGCTCTTAAATAGAGTGCTTAGAGTATACATTTCTAGTGCTTAAAGGATACATAGCAGTGCAAAACCTTGGCTCCTATTTTCTCATTATGCTTATACATGTTGTTTAACCTGATTTGGTTGTGATCACTGACTAAGTTCTCTAGGTGCCCCTGTATTGCAGTTACAAGCACTAAATAGTACTACTCTGGCTACTAATATATGCACTCCTGTGATGTTAGAGTACGGAGCTGTGTGTGTGTGGGTGTAATATAACCAATGTACCTGAAATAAGAGTAATTCAGTTTTCTAAATTTTAAGGGTAAGCATAAAAAGTCTTGAAAATTCAGCTTCTCACTATTTATTTTTCAAAGACTCAAAAGGATGAAGTGAACAAGGAACAATACGTAAAATCCAAAAAAGGAAAGTGGGGAGAGTACTTCAGAACTCAGGCTAGAATGATGTGAACATCCCAAGGCAGAGCACTCACTCTGAAGTTATCTCATTTGAAAAAGTATCTAGGGCCATTTGTACACACCATGGTGGTTTACTTCAGTTTAATTCTCCCTAGCGGGTTTTTAAAAACACTGCTTCAATTGAGGGCAAAATAAACCCCCATGGTGTGTACACAAGGGTCGGGCCCAATCTTTACCCGCCTCTCCGGCGGCAGGGATGGAAGGGTGAGCTGCCAGTGGGCCAAGTGATCCCTGAGCTGTGGAGGGGGGCTGGTGCTTCTCTCCGTGGCAGTGGCAGTGCCCTCCAGGTGGCACTTGCCTGTAGGCACCCGGGTGATCCTGGGGGGCATTGCAGCCACAGAGGAAAGCACCAGGCCCCCACACAGCTCAGCTCCGGGGAGAAAAAAAAGGAAAAGTCAGGCTCGACACTTTTGCCCCCCCTTCAGTGGAGCCTGCCTGCATGGGCTGCCTGCACAGCCCCTGAGCTGTACGGGGCCCAGTGCTTCCCTCTCCAGCTGTAGGGTAGAAACTAAAACACCTCACACATGTTTTATTTTGCTGCATCGCGAAGTCATTTAACATGCATTATGCTGCCGATGTGTAAACAGCCACGCCATTATAGCGTATTACGCCACCAACGCGTGTAAACAGCTGCACCATTAATGTGGTGCAAAAGGGCATTAAGCCACTTTAAAGGCCAATTTCGTGGCATGTACAAATGGCCTAGAATTTCCCCCTTGTGTTTGCAGGTATTGTTTCAGTGCTACCTGCTACCAGTTGACAGTCTTTTAGGTGTCTAGACTATGCTTTTTCTAGAAGGATAGACTGTAGAAGTTGTGTCAGCAATGTTGCCTGTTAACTTTCAAATTAAGTCTTCCTAGTAAAGAGAAAAGTTTGACGGGACCTGGAAATTTGGACTGTTATGTCAGGGAAGTGCCTGAGTTGAGGCAGAAGAGATTTTATAAACAGATAAACATTTTAAAAAGCTAGAACATCATATGCAGCTTTTGAGTACATGCTCGATTCCAATGCTATTCAGCAAAGCACGTCTGCATAAGTTTAAATCAATTTGAAATCAAAGCACATACTTCTGCAGAATCATGGTCTAGGAACCCTACTGCCCCATTCCACAGTTTTAGACAAAAAAACCCACCTGGACAACCTTGCCTGAGAAGCAACTAAGTGGAAGCACTATCTGGCTAGGTTGCTTTTTCTCTTCCTAAAGTCTATGGATAATGCTCTATGCAGTTTAGGGATCCACCCTGTAGACTAGTGGGATCAGGGAAAACTATGCCCGTGTAAACCACGTGACTTCATGCGTAAGTCAATACATTTAATAATTAGTGGAAAATTTGTTTGGAAAGTAAGAGGCTTGAATCCCCTATGTGGGCGTAGTGCATAATTCACCCTTCTTAATTTAGCAGTATGGGATGAAAATATTTAATGTAAAGAAAAACAGACATATGGAGGAAATTACCAGGAGAAGGCTGTTAAAATAAGTAGTAATAATGAGCTCTGGAAATGCCTGGAGTATGGGGTTTTTTAAAAAAAATATTTTTTCCTGGGCATGTTGATGAATAGATGCGTCAAGGAGTCATGAAGCTTGAGATGGGCTCCACTCCAAGGTTGCCATTATTGTCCTTATCTCACTTCTAGCGATCAAGGAAGCAAGGTGCAAAGTAACATAAGGGCATGTCAGAATTGCTTCCAGAATAGACCCAGGACTGCTGCTGAGCAGCATCTGAAGTAAGCCTTTTACTTATAAAAGCTTATGCTACACATCTCTGGTTTAATTAGTCTATAAAGCCAGGTATATACAAGTGTATATTACAATTTTACCAGTATAAGTGATTGGAAACTAGTTTATATCCGTAACAAAACAGAAGTTTGGCAAAAAAAACAGTCTATACCCATAACACAACAGGAGCTTGGCACATAAAAAACACTTAAAAAATGGCAGAACATAGTCTAAGAGTTCCCCTTCCCTCCCCCACACCAAAGGGTGCATGTGTAGTTTGTTCGCTACCAATCTAAACTGTGTTGCTTACAGAAAACTGTGTAACTTAGATCAGTTCTGCCTTGGGAGTTTTGAATGTCTTTACTTAGCCTATAGGTGCAAATCTATCCTGCCTGACTTCAGACTAACATGGCTAACTGCCTCTTTCTACTCAAAACACGGCAATACGTGCCAAAGACCAATGTAGCCGGCTTAGAGCACCTAAGTGTGTGGCAGGGAGTAATGTTGAGACAGTCTGAGGCGGTGCTGATAACATGCTGAGGACCACGGTAAAGGCTACACTGCCTAATTTCAGGGCCTTGTAGCATGATAAGCAGGAGCCAGTAGACAGGGTGCTCTTTGCAGCTGCCTGGGCTTACTGTGGAGGTGGTATAGACAAGCCTAAATGATTTGATTGATATTACAAGAGAAGCCTCTGGAAAAGCTGGGAATTGAAACTAGATGCCTTGGCTTTTGCAAGAACATGCGTTAGCCTTCAACCAACTTATTCTTCAATTGACTTTTCAGCTTCAGGAAAGCTTTCATACCCTTCAAGGGAAAGCATAGTGTTCGGTTGCACTTCTTCCGTCGGGGAGGCAAGGCACTGACTACTTATGCAAACAGTTCCTTTCTGAGGGGGTGTGAATAATAACTTGCACAACATGAAGACATGAAAATCAATAAAGCTGCAGCACTTGAGCCCAGGCTGTCTTCATAACAGTAATAGTACCCCACTTCAACTAATAGGAACTGCTGTGATTAAGTGGGGCTACTGCTATTATAAAGAAAGCCCTGAACTCAGGGTTGAGCAGCCATTTTTTTAGTGCAAGAAAGATAGCAGTTTTGCAAAGGTTTTTATCTCTGAGGTATGTGCCTGTCTTCTCTATCATTATACAATCCAGAGACATAGGTACTATAGTCATTTCAATGGGGTGGCAAGTGAACTACTCAGTATGCATTGGTATGCACAAAAATGACCCTCACTGAGCATATTTATCACATTTTCCCCTGCTATCTTAGAAGAGGATGGTCTTAAACATAACCCTGAATTGGAATGATGTGGCTTTTTATGTTTCTCTGCTTAATGCATAATGGCCTGGGCTACTTAAGGGTTAGCTTGATTTTTGTTCCATTTCCCTGGTTTCATTTCCATGCCGTATTATTGTAATGCAGCTTTCACTGTGTGAATGCTTTCCTAAAGGCAGTAGTGTGTTTTCTGATTTTCTTTTCCGGCCCTGGGTGACAGACATGCATTCTTCACATGTGGAAGTTCACAAATAAAGCCAGTAGCAGTGCTAGTCCGTGCTTGTACATGAAAGGTGTTAACATTCTTTGAAAATGCAGCTCTCACTGAATTATTTTTGAAAATCCCAAAAGGGGAAAGAAGAAACCAACAAAAAGTCTATAAAAAGCAAAGTTTGGCACTTGCTTTGTGGGAAGAATTCAGACTTCCAGAGGCAGCATGAATTCAGAGTCCATCCACTCTAACGCAGCCTTTCTATATAGCTCTTCAGAGTTTTTCCCCAGAGTATACTGTGTATCTCTTACAGAGTTTCACAGCCAGCTTTCAGGAAACTTGACAGCCTTTCACACATTTCCACTGTAGACTCATGCAGGAGGAAAAATCTGGAAGCTTTGCCAAACCAATTTTCCCTCTTCTCTAGCAAACATGAGGCTAGTTTAAGTACCATGTGGTATATGGTGCTCTTAAAGCAGGGTTGTTGAACAATAGCCACACGCCACAGCCTAAGAACAGCAGGTTTCCAGAAACAACATAGCCTAGAATTGGTAACTTTATCAAAAAACTAAGAAGAGGGACAAATTGAAAGCAATTCTCATCTTACTATGACTGAGTATGCAAGTAATACATGCTTGAGTTGTTGCTGGATAAAAGTTACTCTTGTATATTTGCAACTGAATTAAAAAAAACCACCCCTTTCGTTTGATGCAGTTCTCTTAAACTTCTCTCTTTCACTCCTAATTTAATCTAATGTCTAACAGCTTCACATTTTTAGAGCTCCTGGCTGGCCCCTAAAAAAGTTGTTCCCCTATCCAATATCTTTTCCATTCATAACTTCAGTATATGGTGGTAAATTGTATTCATAAACTATACTTTTGTGTTGCAGTATAGTTTGGTATAATTGATTTAGAATGACCTGGTTTCATAGCAGAATTGCGTTCACCAAAGCCATACTTAAGAATATGTACCAATAGTAGGATTATTCTGTTCTGTCTAATGGAAATGAAGAGTGATGCTGCAGAAATGACGGGAGATGCTGAAACCAAGACAGTTCTGTGTTGAGTTCGGGTCACTCAAGAGTTTAAGTTTTATAACAGAAGACATATCTCGCTGAGTCCTAAGTAGGAAGAGGTGGATTTATGACAGTTTGGGGATTTCAGGTGTCTGTGTTTGTATGAAACATAGATACAGACTTGTCCTTTATTGCTAACTTCAGGAGAACTGTAAATAAATTCAATGCAGTGCTTTCTAGGTACTGAAAAGAAGTGAAGAAGCCAAAAGCATTTATTATTGTTTGGGATTTCCACACCAGGGAGCCTAGAAGCCAATTTGATTACACTGCTCATGGACCCAAATTGGAAGAGACACATGACTTTTGCCATAGTGAATCTGCAGATTATTCCTATTTAAATGATGAAGCGTATGGCAACAATATGATGGATATTGCAATATTTGGGTTAATGGCAGGAGCTCCTTCATTATCATATTCGAGATATAAAGCATTGTGGATGTGCACTACTTGTCTTCCTTTTTGCTTTCTTTATTTAATTAAGGATCAAAAGGAGTGGGAAGGCTCAATCCTGCTTGGTTTTGGAGTTTTGGAACTGGGATCGAGATCATCAGCAACTTACAGGACTGAAGCATAAAAGCCACAACCAAAAAATATGAAATACATCCAAGAAAATATTATCATTTCTATTCAGCTCCCTTTTTCATTGACATTTGAATCAAGATAATACTTAAAAATGTTGTACTTTCTAGTACATTTGGGTTTGTCATCACATCGAGGATTGCAACCCTTGCTTCGCAGAATTGCGTTGGACCAAAATACCCCAATGCTCCAGAGGCCTGAACCAAAGCCTAGTGAAGTTAATGGAAACTTTTAAACTGACTTCAGTAAGCTCTTGATCAATCCCCAGAAGCACCATCCCTGAAGCAAAAGTGTGTGGTTTAAGTTGGCAAATTACGTTGGTAGAGAAACGGTTGTTCATGTGCCTCTCATTTGATTTAACGTCTGCTTATTGAAATGCTAATAGTAAAGAGGAAATAACAAGAGTTGATATTCTTGGCTACTTGTTATTCTTCGAGGTGTACTTATTCTGTTTATTTAGTTGTTTTTGTTGTTGTTGTACTGTATCGTTTTATTCCCTTTTGGTATTTCAAGAAATGTGTTTGAGTGTAAGGATTTTTCTGGGGGCCATTCTATGACTATAGATTAATCTGTTACTTCTTGAGGAGACACATTTTCTGTTACGACCCTTGGAAATTAAAAGGTAAGGGACCTAACCCCTTGCATGTAAATAGTCACTGATTTATTTAACTGGGATGCAGGGATTACAGGAACATGATGTCTATTAGATAACACAGGATTTGCTGCTGGTATGGTGAACCTTCATTATAAGGGTTAGGGAACGTTCATTGAGCCCAGCCGTGTAATTTGCTGAAAACCCCTAAGTGCTTTATAATGACTCTGCAGAATGATTTTCACACTGGGACAAATCTGAAAAAAAAGTTTAAAAAAAAAAGATTACCCAAATGGCAATTCCCTCCGACAGAATCTGCTGGACAGCAACGAAAGAAAGTCTTGTGTTTGAATAAGCGCTTTCCCTGTTGTAAACCAGCCGAGAGACCCTGCCCTTGTTATCGTTTTGAATTTAGAACTTGAGAGACGATTACTGTGGAAATTATTCTGACATCTCATATTCAATCCTAAAACTTCACTGCAGGGGTAACCTGAAGAGTCCTTGTCTAAGGAGTCATCGTGATCATGTTCAGAGAATGCATCACACGTCAAGAGGGTTATTCTATTTACTTGTTTGCTTCGCACCGCATGAAATGGGTATGGAGGGCTAAATCTGACAGGTCTTTGTCAAAATTCTCATTTTTGGCCGTGGAGAGTGAATTTTGTGTAATTTTGGGATTGCTGGATAAGGCCCCTCATCTATAGAAAGGCATGAATTCTGGGACCAATACAAGGCAGGACTTTGCCTCCTCATTAATTCTTTATGTGGTTTTCTGTCTCTGGTTGCTGCTATTATTTTTGCCATTGGAGTATTGCTGCAGCAGCACGGCTCCTAAAATGGCATCAATTTATGAAAGCCAATGACATCACTGAACAAAAGGGCTCTCCTTTCTCTTGTGTTTTCTGGGATAATCATAGAAAATGTGCCAGCATGGACTAGGAGGCAGGAGACCCACCCGACGCTTATTTATGTGACCTGTGTGCCAAGCCCAAGGGCACAACCGCAAGGCACTAATCACCCATTTGTTCCTGGTTGGCATGCGACAAGTCCTGGTAAATGAAGCTGTGAGTCTCCCCCCTCACTCCTCCCAGCAGCATGGTGAACATGGAGAACGTTAAGGCTAAAAACAGATGTCTGATTTCTCTTGGGACAAAGCCTTGTATCCTGGGATCCTACAGATGTAGAAGCCTATTATCCCACCTGCAAAGTATCTAAAATTAGCCTTTTTCCAGGGACAATTGAGGGTAATTTAAGCAGAGTGTCATTCAAGATGTGTGCCTGTATTGACACAAGTCCAAGCCTGGGACAGTCTGACCTGGGACAAACCCAACATCTGTTTTTTGCCCTCAGAGCATCCTTAGGAACAAAGTCCAATGTTCCAGCTCAAAACAAAGGCACACAAAAAAGATATGAAAGCAAGTTTCCGAATCTGTAAGGCATCCAGTCTCAATATTTTGGTTCTGGTTTTTGTGTAGAAAAATTTAGCTAAAATGACATGTCAGATTTTTAAAAAGATCAAAATCAAAATGAAAGGTTTAGATGTTATTGAAAAAAAATGCTCAGACTGACCCAGAACATGCTTTCCAGTTTAGTAGTGTGCATGAATTTTGGAGACTGTCACCTTAATTGTAGGCAAGAGAAAAATTTGAAATATTGAAAAGTCTTGAGCAATGGGAAAACCACTTGTGACCCAGCCCCATTGGTTTATGTTATCTTCTTTTCCTCTTTTTGTCTTTTTTTAAATATTTACTTGTTGCCTTGAGGCTTTGTTAGAAGATAGGAATTTGGGATTGAGTTTTTTTCTATGTACTCTCACAGTTTGTAGTCAGGTCCTGATCCTGACTGGAGCCTTAAGGCATCATTGTAATATAAATAGCATTAGCCTTTCACAATATCCCCACCATGTTGGGGCATTTTATTAGACTGATGCTGGCTATACCGCCCGTCATCGTTCCACAGTTGGAACTGGGTGTAAAATGTTCAAGTTGAAAATTTCAATTGAAAACTTTCACTCAATCCGACCCCATAATATTGTCCTTATTGTTCTTTTTGTCAGCCTGGTCCAGATACAACCCAGTTGTTCTTTAGCATAAATCTCATTTAAAGAGGGCCTGATGTGAACTGAACTGCATGGGGAAGGCTGCTAAATCTCCCCTAATTTCATGGGAGCTTCTGGGCGGACTGTATACTTCTCTCTTGGGCTGGTTCTGCTTCTGATCAAACATCTTTTCCCCAACCACTTTTTTGTGGTTCGATCCTGAAGAAAGTTAGGATCCAAGTACAATTGTTACAAATCAGCAGAAGATTTTCCTACATGCACCGGATAAGGCATCTTGCAGCAGTTTGCAGAGGAATGAGTTTGAACTTTGCTCATACCTGGTCGTTTCGACTAAGTCAGTGAAACAAGATGGTGGGGCCACATCTATGCTGTCTACAGCCAGGTACGTCAGCTCCTCCCTCCTCTGTTCATTGTAAGAAAGCAAAAAACTCTTCTACTTTGTACTACTAGCATGTCATAGGTATTTTTAGAGTTTAACAAGATTAGCTGTAATTGCTTTGTGTGAATGTGTATGTATAAAAATATAGTATAGCTGTACTATAAATACATTCAAACCTCAGAGGGTGAGTTATTGATAATTTATACTTATCTTCAGGATCCAGCAGACTGGTTCACAGCTTGTAGTTTGGATGTGAGCAACAGTGCTTTTGAACCATCTGGATTTCACAGCTTTGGGGACCTCCTAAAAATGAGGAGCTGCTGGACTAGATGTATACTTGAAAAGGGCAGTGGGGGGCAGGGGCTCATTCCCTACTGGGGTTTTCCATTTCTCGACAAAGACAAGAAGTGACACTGGTGAAAACTGGAGGAGGGGTGAAATCATGCCCTAAATTTTTGATCTTTTCATTCCCTGCAGTCCTGTCTAAAGAAATGGGGACAGAAAGGTAAGCATGCATATACAATTAACCTACTGGCTCTTTATCTGGAGGGAGTTTATAGTTGACAGCAACAAGAAAATGTGCAATTGTAAGCTTATTTACTACATTTGTCAACCATCTGGGATGTAAAACCTCTAAAGTGAAGGAGCTGTCAGATTTAATTCCCGTTAACCCTGTGGAAGCAATATAGTTGATTTTAATTTGTTTGATCAGGCATGCAATTTAGTAACATCCTTGGACAAACTGCAGTACTGATGCATTTTTTTCCTGGTACATCCAGACTGTGGTAGCAGCTGGTTATTGATGAACTGACTTGATTCCTTCTGGAAAGGGAGCATCACATCACAACATCACAAGGGACATTGTTCCCCTCTATGAGTCTAGGCCTTGAGCTCTCTGAAAGGCACTGGAATGGGTCCATTGGGTGGGATTTGGCCCAACCTCAAACATTGCATTGCCATCCTCCAATCCCAGGCTTTAGCAGGTAAATTGATGATGACTCTTGAGCATTGCAAGAGTATCGTGAGGCTGAATTAAACTGCTTAATATTTCCTATAGGTGAAGGACGACTCAAGTTGGGCCTGTGAAATGGAGCCAGTTTGTTTCAGAAAACTTTGAGAAAATCCAGAACGGCGCTGAGGAAACTGGAGATGCTGTTTCTTGCCTTGGGTATTGTTTAATACTTTCCTTGAACATGCATCAAAATGAATAGTCAGGATTTGTCTTCGTTGTTTCCTAAAAATGTGAAATGCAAAAGGGACTAGGAGAAAATATAGATGAGTGGCCTGATATGAATCATGACAACCTCATGTACCATAAACATGAAGATGAATAATGTAATGGTGATGAAAAGATTTGGTATCAAGGGTTGATACAACTTGCTTTGCTCCTGTTTTGTAATTACCGTACCTGAGCGAAGTCCATCTTTGCTTGGTGTTTTGTCTACTAGTTTTTAAAATATGTTAGCACAGCCATCAGACCGCACTGCTCTCCCTCTGCGGCTGCGTCAAATACAATAGTGAACAATAATAAGAAAACAGAGCTGGGGGAATGGGTTAGAGAAGGAGCCATATTCCAAGGTCTTATAAATTAGTAGAGAAATACTGACTTAACTGGAGCAGCTCCAGTGCACACCAGCAAAATCTTTGGCTCCAGAAATGTGGGGGAGGTGTGGGGAATGAAAACTAGAGAAGGAAATAAAGGGAAGAAAGCTAACGCCATGGATTGGACCTGGACCACATGGTCACATGGAGCATAGCCCAGGTGCAAGTATCCCCTGACTTCAAAGGTATCTCTTCTTTTAAATAGGCACTACAGGGCCCTGGCCTAGGTTATGGCACTTCACAGTACTGGGATGTCCTCTGTTGTATGCATACTTGAACTACAGATGTGTTTGTTGCTGTAGTAGAAAATATAGTTACTGTAATGCTTTGCTGAGTTCTGCACCGCTGAGAATCAGATCACTTAAACTTTGGTGCCAAAACATGGATTTAGGTGCTTAAAATTAAGTCCATCTGTGCCCTAGTTTCCCCATCTGTAAAATGTATTACAGTGATTTCATCCAACCTTGCTAAATTGCAGTCCTAGTGTTTTACTATTAATATACCTATATGAGCAGGCATTAGGGTAATTTTTGCCCTATGGTGAGTGAGGTGCTTGGCATTACGCCATATAAAATGAAGAGGTCTTCTGGAATTTCTGTACCTGGTTTTTTACACGGTAACCACAGTGAAGTTATGCCAATTTATTTCGGTTGAGGATCTGGCTTCACCATGGTACAGGACAGAAGGTGGTGCATCCTTCTCGTATTCAAACTCTCCATCTCCTCTTGGCAGACAGCATAGCAGATTATTGTGAGCAGGGTCTGGCCAGGAAACAGAACTGTCCTCTTGCATGTCTGACATTTATTATCATTTTATTGTTGCCTCTGGCCCTTGTCAAGACCTTATAGTTACCTCCATAAAAGCAATGCTTCTGCAGGTAACCCAAAGACTCCCGGGTAGGTATAAAAGAAAGTCTGCAAGACATTTATGCGTTTTCTTCTGCCAGCATTCTGTACCATTTAGTGTCTTATTAAACCTCTCAGCTGAGCTTTGGTGAGTGTACGATAAAAGGAAGTTTGTAATACAGCCACCCCTGGTAGCTGATATAATCCTTTTAGCAGGCTGCATGTAAAATTGGTCCCATACCCCATCAGGATTGCCTCAGAAATCCTGGCAAGGCTAATTATATTTTCCTAACCACTGAGCAATCACTAACTCTCCCACAGTCACTAAATGCTTCTGACCTTCAGCAGTCTTACTATACTTGTGCAGAGGATACACCTCAAGGACACAGGCTCTCTTGATTACTTTCTTCAAAATATATCTCCCCCTGAAGGACAGCACTTTTATTTGAGCAATTCTTCCTTGCTCAGTGCATCCATCAGAGCCAATAGTATACAATGTTTCCCACCAGCACAAGAAACTGCATTGTTATATAGAATAGAACTCAGTTTTACTAACATCCATCATCATCATCATCAGTAATGCTGGACTATTGAAAGAATGCTTTAGTGTTAATACTAGCCGACTTGCAGTGTAATGGTTAAAGAGTGGGACTGAGAGTAGAGATTTGCTGCATGACCCTTAGGGTATGATCTATTTGGTGCTCAGAAGTAAGTGTCTGTGGCTGTGTCTACACATGCACTTTACTGCAGAGTAGATTAATTAGCTGCAGAGTAAAGCAACACCATCTACTTGTGCAACAGTATTAAGCCACGGTAAACTAATTAACACTGCCATAAGATAGTACTTCAGAGTCCCTGACAGTACTGTCTTACGGCAAAGTAATTCATTGCATTTAAATTCACGTGTAGATGCTGACCATGGGTGTAATTCCATCTGGTCAGCTCAGCCAGCGGGGAGCCAGACTCCTGCCTGCCCCTTACCGACACAGCTCTGCATGTTCAGCACCCTCATGCTCCAGCCAGCCCCTCCAATGCTGCCACCCGGAGCCCAGGGCAGAGCAAGGCAGGGGCAGCCCTGTCATAAACTGCTCTGCCCCAGCTCATATTGCTAGTGTTCTGGGCACACTTGTAGACACTGCGCCTGGGAGTAGTTTACTCTGGCTCAAACTGCTCTGGAGTTTATTGCTTTGAATTAATTGCATGTGTAGACACACCCTGTGTGTTTGTGCTTATCCCACAGTGAATGGAAATTACTCCTTGGTAATTTGCTCCTTTTTTTCTGAACACTAAGCTGCCA
>NW_017728991.1:11123265-11128661 GCF_001723915.1 Gavialis gangeticus | reverse complement strand
TTATTGCTTTGAATTAATTGCATGTGTAGACACACCCTTTGTGTTTGTGCTTATCCCACAGTGAATGGAAATTACTCCTTGGTAATTTGCTCCTTTTTTTCTGAACACTAAGCTGCCACTGTTTAACTTTCACACTTTCACCTGAGCCAGAGCATGTATATATGGTCCCCTTTCATCCCAGAGTAAATTATGACCACATCCTTAGATAAGCTACTGGCTAAAAGAAGGCAGTGTGGCCTTGGAGCAGAGAACCCTGGCTGGAGACACAGGAGTCCAGGTTCCTATATGTGACTTGATTATTTGGTGACCGTGGGCAGGTCATTGCCCTACTCTGTGACTCAGTTTTCTAAGCTATAAAAGTGATAGTGATACTTTCTTCCCTTTGCAGAGTGCTTTGATGTCTACTGGGGAAAAGCCATAGATGAGCTGATCATCATTATTATTGAAACTAACATTTTCAAAAGTGTCCCTTTATTTGTGTGGACACATTTTTGCATGCCGAGCATGTCTAGTTTGGGCCTTGTTTTCAGAAATACTGAATGTATGCAATTCATTTTGTAGCCAGCAGGAGTGGTGAATGCTTGGCAATTCTGTAAATGAGGTACAAGATATATGGCATTCAGAATCTAAAGCCACTTTGCCACGTTTGTCCTTATGCTTTTTGTTCTTTGGTTTTCCTATCTGCAAACATGGGGACGAGGCTCACTTTCTCACAGGGCTGTTGCAGTGGATTCTTCATTTAAAGTCTGTTGTCTAATTATCGAGGTTCTGAGCACCAATAAACCAATAATGGGAGCTACAAATATTTAGTGCCTTTTTATATCAGTCCAGGAGTTCCTGGAAGGCAAGAACTACAGGTTTATGAAGCATAATCTTGCAAACATATTTGCAACTAAAAATACAATGCAGTTTTGCTTTAAACTATAAGCCAAATCTATATTTTGGGCCAGAACATAAGCTGCTTTTAAATGGCATAGCTCTATTGATTTCATCAGTGGGCTGGCTTGTAGCGGCTCAAGATCGGAGATCTTAACAATCAAGTCGGCTTGTAGGCTGCAAATGAGATTTCCACCTCTTTTTTAACAGGTGTTGAAAAAAACCCGCAAACACCTTTTTCCAAGTGTTTATTTCCAATTTGATTTACCAGATGCTTGGTACACTCAGCCATGTCTTCTGTCCAAGGAGCTCCACTGCCTTGAAGCCCATAATCTCAGTTTGGCTTCTTTTTCAAACGCCAGCTTATTACAGTCTGTCCATGGCATCTCCAGGAGATGATGGAAGGGCCTGGAGCAAACCTGTTAGGATTCTTAGACCTGCATATAGGGCATAAAAAGCCAACCCCAGCAAACAAGTTCCTTGCATTTATGGGCACAGTCCCAGTTGATACATTATTATAAAATGTCTGACTACACCATTTAAATAAATAATCGCTGGAGTCACATCTCCATGCAGCTGACAGCCGGCTTCTTCTCTCAGTAATCTTTATGGTTCCCAGACCAGAGCTCCATGCACTGCCTATACAAAATAATTGCATTAAGGCAAAGTGTTCTTTTGCTTTCACGAGGAGAACATTTTTCTACATATTCCCTGGGAAGGAATTTTACTTAAAAACCTGGAAACTTTCAATGTCATTATATCTGTTGCAGAAACTGTAATGAAGCAATTAAATATTAAATCATCAATCAGACTCGCTGCATTTCTATTTAGTTGGAGCCGACGCATCCAAAATGAGGAAAAACAAAACAAAACAACATCAGAATCAGCCACCAAAGAGTTTTCACGGTGCTGCTTGCCTAAAAATTAGGCAGACCGGGGATGAGTCGACACGCCACCAACCGGTGTGAATAAAACGAAGACTCATGAAGCAGTAGTCAGAAAACAACAAACCTAGTAGAGCCCCACGGTATCTAGCACAAAAGGGTTTCAGTTTGTGACCGGGCTATTTAAGCCTTACTGTAGTGCAGCTGAATAACATCTAGGTATTCATGTAGCAAGCATTCGTAATACTGGTGTATCTCACAAGCCCATGTGAGATGGGAGAGTACAATTTTGCAGGTAGAGGAGGCTGAAGCATGGGGAGGGTTCAGTGACTCCCCAAGAGTCCACACGAAAATGTGTGGCAGACTGGGGAACAAAACCCAAGTCTCGGTAGCAGAGGCCATTTGAATCCTGGTGCCATCCTCTTCTTGTATTAATAGTCTGCCCTTATGACCTAGCACAAATTAAGTCAGTGGGGCAATGGCAATATGCACAATGCATAATTTGACTCCAAGAACATATTCTGCTGGCTCGTAGCAAAAACAAATGATACATGTGTTTTCTTTTTTGATGGAAGCATAAAGAAGCAGGCGTCACGGCCAAACCCAAGTGATAAAAAAAATCACAAGTCAAGCTCCTTCCTAATTTTGAGAAGGTGAAAAATCATGAGATTGGAAATAAATACAGGAAACCCTCACCATTCGCAGGTTCGGCATTCGCGGTTTCAAATATTGGCGAATACCGAACCCGCATCTTAAATACACTTGCAGGAGCTCCTCAGGAGCTCTGCACTTGCCACCGCCAGGCTCCCATGGCCACTGGGCTCCTGTTGTCACCAGCGCAGCTGTGCCTGCCCCCCCCACCCCCCCAGCTGCTGGGGGAACTGCATTCATGAAGGCAGATAACGTTCATGCACGTAGTGCCGTATTCACGGATTTCACCATTCGTGGGGATCTCCAGAACGTATCCTCTGTGAATGGCAAGGGTCACCTGTACATAAACCCCAGTTCCTTTTATTTCATGCTTAGTTTTTTGGGACTCTATGGATTCATTACAAATCTTTGGAGTCTCTGGCTGTTTGCACGAACAAAATCCACAGTTGGAGCAGCATAACACGAAAATGACACAATTTCTGAGTACTGTTAGTGTAAGGTGCTAAACGGACTGTAAAGCATCAGGAAATCCCAGGTCATGCAAACACAAATGCAGTTGTGTCAATGCAAACGGGACATTTCATTTCATCTACATGCGCCCTTATTAGGTTTCATTTTCTCAGACTTTTCTCTGTGGTTGTGAGGGCAAGAAACTTACCTTACTCTTTCTTACTATGAAAGCTGGGATTCTCATGTAATTGTGTCATTCCAGGATCTTGGGCTTTAAGAAAGTCCAAAGCTCTTGCTAGACTCATTATGAAATCAAGAGACCTGGTAACACTATAAATGCTGTGTTTTGAGGCCAATTTCTTTGCCTAATCTTGGCACCAGTTGAAGTTCATGTTTGTTTGCTAGAATTAATCTTCATTTATATTATAGACAAAAATATCCACAGGCATTCAGTTGGCTGAGATTCAAAAAGACTCAAGAATATTAATATTCAAAACTAATCTGTCCTGTTGTAAAAATTTGGAACAACTGTATACTGGACCAGGTCTTTATTTATAGTCTGGCTGCTTGATATCACTCTGGCAGTGTAAAAGACCTCAAAGTGGCAGTGTATTACAGTTTAATACCTCTTTTAAAACATTTTACATTGCCAAAGAAGCATAGTGAAGCCTTGGCAGTAATGAATACATGGTTTACTGGAACTATTGGAATACCATTATCTATGTTCATTTTAAAAACCCAAGCATACTGAGAGTATAATGATTTATGGAGCTGTGTGATCCCTCCCCCATCTTTATTTCTCTCTCTCTCTCTCTCTCTCTCTCTCTCTCTCTCTCACACACACACACACACACACACACACTCTCTCTCTCTCTCTCTCTCTCTCTCTCTCTCTCTCTCACTGGTGCTTTAGGCCTTTAAATTCATGGATACTCCTCTGCAGAGGCCAGCGCCCATATGGTAAGAAGTTACTGTGCAGCCTTGTAGACAAGAAGAAACATGAAGGCACGTTGTGTGCTCTCCTTCCGTGTTGGAGGGACTTTATTTTTGCTTTTTCCTTAATCTCAATTAATTACTCTTAGGCTGAAAGGATGTATTTTTGCTCCTTATACAGATCTATAACAGCTGCGAACTGAAAAGTTGTGCTCTTGTTTGTGCTCTTGTTTGACTTCTCGTGGTGTTACAGCCCCCACTTCACACTTTGCTACATCAGGGGCATCCCCCAGCATCCTTCTTGACTCTCTAGCATTGTGCATGCACTGGTGGGCTGCTGCTCTCTGATGCAAAGGTAATTGCATTTTGGTGACTTAGTATATCCACTCTTACAGTATTTCTTTTTTTATCACCTAACTTTCTGCACCCATAACCCAAGTCAGCATTTTCCTATAACCTAGGAAAGAATTTTATATTGAAGTAAAATACACGCAATCTGATTTTGTACCAGAAATAGCATGTTTTCACGTTTCCCTAACAGAAGACTTTTTCTCTGTATCCATCACATAGCACTTCTTTATTTATCTCTAAAGTAGGTGATCATGCTACTGATACTCAGTGGATGTGTAATCCAGTCCTTCCCTCAGATCCCTGGAGAATTTAAAGCCTAGAGGAGATCATCATTTGGTGAAAGTTACCTAGCACAAATTAAGTCAGTGAGGCAATGACAATATGCACAATGCATGATCTGACTCCAAGAATATATTCTGCTGGCTCAAAACAAAAAATTATATATGTGTTTTCCTATTTGATGGAAGCAGAAAGAAGCAGACTCTCCAAGGCGGAAGAGTGCTAAAATGGTTTGCAGCAAAATTTATTTGTGTGTTGCATCCAAATGAATGATCAAGAAAGACTTTCCAGATCCAAAAGGTTTCAGATAAGCAGACAACCCAAAGAAAGAGCTAGGGAAAGAGACTCATTTGAAAGAAATTGCCTTGGTTTTATGGCTGAGGGATTTCCAAGGACAGAGCAGAGACGCTGACTTGTTGCAGTATCTACAGTGATATAGGAGCCCTGTTTGGAGTCAGCTTAATGTTCACAGACCTGCTTTATTATAACCTAGCCTGCAAACAGCTCCACTCCTGCCAGATTCCAGCAAGCAATTTCCAGCAAGATCCCCTTGAGATTTTCAAGCCAGGCACCTGACAGTGAATGAATGTGGGTAACTAAAATGCAGTAATTACAAACAGAGCATCAGCATGATTCTGAAGAGTTCTTTAAGCATGTGAATTCCTAGGCTAAGGCGAAGTACAGAAGTTCAGAAAGCCCGAGGCAGAAGCGCTCTAAGTTTCTTGCTTTACTCTATGTGCCCTTCTGGGTCTGGAGGGAACAAAACAGATATTCCACTATTGGTGGAGGAGGGAAGCAGGGTGCCAGCAACCTGGAGATGCTCAAACATGGCTCCCAGTAGCCAAGCCACACCTTATTGGCCAGCCACTCCCTCTCCCCAGTCCTGCCTTTCCCTCCTCCCCCATTGCCAGCTCTCAGCAGCAGCTGGATGCCTCCTGCCAGCCTGTACTGGCTGGCTCGTGTTTGGGGCAT
>NW_017728991.1:11058779-11118265 GCF_001723915.1 Gavialis gangeticus | reverse complement strand
CAGCCAGTCCCTCTCCCCAGTCCTGCCTTTCCCTCCTCCCCCATTGCCAGCTCTCAGCAGCAGCTGGATGCCTCCTGCCAGCCTGTACTGGCTGGCTCGTGTTTGGGGCATGGGGGAGGACCCAGGTGGTAGAGGCATCTGTTTCTCCACCAGTGCATCATGTCAAATGAGAAACCCCTAAGTACTAAGTGCAGCTACCACAAGGACCACTGCAGCCCTTGTGCACAGGGGTTTTTTCACTGGATATGGTGCACTGATTGGGAAGCAGATGCCTCCCCCCCCAGCCACCACCACTGCATGGGACCAGCCCTGCCCCTTCTGCTCCCCCTGCAAGAGCCAGCCAGCACAGGTGGTGGTGCTGCCACCGCTGCCTGACTCCTGCTGATGACAGGCACAGGCAAGAGCCTGTCACAGGCACTGGGTACCAGCTAGTGGGGTGGGGGGGTGCACATGCCACCCCTTTGCATGCCTAGCCTTTATTGTGTAGATCCCACACTTCCATTCCCCCCTCTCCACTATCCATGCCACCAATGGCCTGACTGGAGAGCAGAGGCTTTGCTGCCTCTGCTCTGTGACAGCCTGGGGGCATGGCTGGCCCTGCTCAGCCACACCAGATGATGGGGTGGAGGTTAACCCATCTGCCCTGCAAGGGAGGGATAATGGGGGCCCACAAAGCATCCTGGAATGCTGGAGGACTATGACCTAACTTGATTTAGGAGGGGATGTGGTAGTGAAGTTCAATAGACTGGTTTAACCTAAATCAGTTAAATTTGATACTACAGTACATTGATTCAGGTATGTCTTAGATGGGGTTCTGCCATTTTTAACCTAATATAGGTGAACTGAACTTCTGTTCTGTTACAGGTTTAGCTTGGTTTCCAATCACTTATACCAGTTTATGTGTAATTTCTGTCCTTAGCCTAAGTCTTTCTGAACTAGGTGTGGTGTTCCTAACAGCCACCCTGCTTCCTACATTGAAAGCTATTATTAAAAAGCATTGGATGAGAATAACCTCGTTCTCCTTTCTGGCCAACTCTGGTGACTTACCGTGGGAAGCTCTTTTGAGCTCAAATCAAAATGGAAGTTGTTATCTTCCTTCAGGTGCCTGGATCTGATGATGCACATCGGTACTTGCAAAAGTTAAAAATCAAGATCCGTTTGAGCTTTTAGACAGGAATCTCCATCCTTGGAGGTTTTTAAGGCCTGGCTTGACAAATTTCTGGCTGGGATGATCTAGTTGAGGATGGTCCTGTTTTGAGCAGGGGTTGGCCTAGGTGTGACCTCCTGAGGTCCCTTCCAACCCTTATTTTCTGTGATTCTTTTAGCTTTCCCTGCATGACAGGCAGGATGAAGACCTTTCACTTGATGTGGAGTCCATTTTAGAGCATTAAAAAATATCTGTTTTTCTCAGTGATGACAATTTCCCTAACATTAATGGACCCAGCCCTATAGTTAGTGACTTCCCCACTCTGTTGGGCAGCACTGTGAACCTAAAACCAGGCTTGGTTATGGGTATGAAGGTTGGATTGAAAGGGCTAAAAAGGTACTGGGAGTTCACTGCAAAAAAAGAATATAAAGAAACACTTTTATAATGAGATTGACTGCTTGAAGTGTCCAAATCTGGTCCTTTAAATGGCTGCACATTCCCTGTCAGGGGAAAAGGCGAATAACTCTCCCAAGCCTCTATTAATTCTGGGCTCCTTGGAGGTCGGAGGACAGTTTAGCAGGAAATTTGCACAGTCCTGCACTGTGTACATCACTCTTCTGCCTCTGGTCCAAACGATGGTAAAATGTGGTTATTACAGAATAAGAGAGCAAGCCATTATAGGAATAAAATTACTTAACATTTATACATCACATGTTTGTATCTTCAAGGCACTTTACAAACATTCGTTAAAAATAGCAAACGAGCACGAAAAAATATCACAAGCATTCTGATTAGTCCTATGTAAGTTGCCAGCTAAACAGATGCCTCATGGCTGGCTTCCTAACCATACCAATAGGTGTCAGCCGAGAGCCATCAAACTGATCTGTCAGGAGTGAAACAGCAGTCCCTTGCAAGTCAGAGGAGTATTATTTTGGACAGAGAAAATGTCAGCTTCTTGGATAATAATTGGGCTTGATAACTGGGCTTCAGTGACATCAAATTAAAAGAGATGTAAAAAATTCAGAGTGCTGCTTTGCAAATTGCTGTAAATTGCACTGGGCTAGGCTATTGCAACTGTATTACTGAGAGGTCAGCTTGGCTGCCTTAGCACTTCTCTCTGAATGTTTGCACATTTGCATCGACAATTAACCACTTACAGAGGTTGGTTCTTTCTTACATAACTGGCTCTTACTTTCCTGCTCCACTTCTGTTTATCTTTTGGTTGTTTGTAGCTCTGCAGTCAAATTCGGTTTGTAGTTACACCAAAGCAGATCCAGAGTAACTTCAGACTGAAAGGTGGTTCCACTGAAATAACTGAGATCAGTTTCTTCTTCATGAACTATTGTTAGGAAAATAACACTGGCTAACTCAATTTATGTTCTACAGGCTGCTTCACAATAAGGAGTCTGGTGCATGCCTTAGCATGAAAATCTAAACATGCCCTATGTCCCTAGGGAAAAAGTACATTATGTTAATGGTGTCTTTCATGTTGACCCTGTCACAATCGATAAGAATAACTGACCACATAAATATGACCTATATGTTTACAGACTGTAAAATAATCTTAAACATTGAAAAGCATTTCTGCCTTCTCTACCCTCATCAGACTTTATATATATTATTCCTGATGCCATTTTTGACGGGTAGCGGTAAGGCAATACTGATCATGGAGATGATAGACATTAAACCAGTTGAACTCCATTTTACTGGAGGAAATGTAGGTGAAAATTCAGAATACCTGTAGCTTTACTAGCTTTTCAAAAGACACTTAAAGCCATCTTTGTTGTATATTACATTATTTAAGCCAGTTTCAGAAATGGTTTTTTTACACATATATGCAAATGATCAACTACATTACACACAGAGACTTGAAGATAATTTGACACTTTCCATGAACCCCAGTAAGGCTCTACAGAAATGAAAGATTTATGTTGAAATTAGTTTAACAATTATTATTTTAATTATAAATACTTTAATAATAGACCACTGTATTATATTTCTTAGAAACCAGCCATTGGACTTCTCAGGGTAGGACTAGATTTTCTATTAATTTCTCTAGGGTAGTTAAGAACATTTCTTGGAAAGGTTTTTATTCTCTATTATATGTTGTAGAATAGGCTCCATAAGTACTGATTTGGTCCCTGGTCTCACTAGCCAGGACACTGCCTTCTTGGGAAACTTAAGTGGTTCTTTCAATTAATCTAGATATTGGACATTATCCTGAGACTTTCAGCACCATGGAAGAACTACATGCCTGTAGTGCAGAACTGCTCAAGAACTATGCCTCTTTTAAAATCAGAAAATAGAATTTAAGTAGGACGTTAGTGTTACTACTCCTTCGAATACACTCCTACCACTTGGCAGAAAGGGGCAACCTGGTTAGCTGCCTCCAATCCTGGATCTTGATGGGTTTTGCTAGACAAAGTTCATCATGGGCATCTGAGGCTTGTGGTCATTCAAGTCTCCATTCAGATGCCTTTTTGCAAAAGCCACATGCATATAGGGCAGCATGTTGTAGGCAGGGATAGATCACAGGACTCACACCAAGCCCATTTTCTATTGGCCCTAGCTGCAACTGCAGTATGGGTCTAGTTACTAGAATATAATAAGGTGGTACCTGCTTCTCTAGCATTTAATGTAGGGAATGTCCTCTGAGCTTTGCAATTGAAAGGACTATCATATTTATTAAAGAAAATTAGACCAGGAAACCTAACATTCGATTCACGTTGCACTGCCTAATGGAGGCAAACTAATAGTATGTATTTAGTCTTGATCAAGATAGAGCATTATTGAGCTTTCCTGTCCTTTTCTCTCTCTTGTTATACTTGAAGAGCTGTTAGAGGCAAATGGTCTGATGATAGGTTTGTAGGTGCGTGGTAATTGTATTGTTGGTACATAATGGAACTCCATTCTTGCATGGTATTTTCTTCAAGTTATACCATAGCAAACTCCTGATGTGATAATAAAATACTTGTGCATCACAATATTTTAAACATCATACTGTATTATAGTTTTACATGTCTTGAGCATTATAAGAAGATTCTTAGACTGAATTTATATGCTAGACTTCTTCTGTTGGTCCAGGTCTGAAGAACGACCTTTGACTGACACATGCTGGCTGGCAGATGCTTCTACTGTGTATTTATAGAAGCTAAACTCTATTATTAAGAGCACAGCTTAGCATTTGTATGTACATGTGTGTGCACATGACAATATTAAGACAAAAAATGTTGCTTGTATAGCAGTAACCACACAAGGTGCCATTATTAGGATGTTGGTATCCCAAAGTGTAAAGTACCCTTGGTGTAGACATGGCTTTAATCATGAAATACAAATGTGCTGTATATATTTAGTGAGATTGCTGTTCCTCAGATTGCATTTGCATTTGTTGTACAGCTGAATTTACTCCTCTGAATGCATCTAGCAATTTACAACAACAACAAAAATTGACTTATGCAAATGTATAACATCTTGTGAACAAAGACTGTATAATTTGTTGCAAGTGTTTTGGTTCTGGAAGATATTTGTAGTTGTAAAGTGTCAACGGAAATTAATTGCACACTTTATAGGAGAATGCAAACCATCAATAGAGGCAAATTCAGCTGCCTCTCTAGGGGAACCCAATTGAACATAGCACTTAGGTCTATCTCTATTTTAGGCAGTACTTAAGCAATTTCCTTAAAACATATGCTTATATTTTATTGACTTGTGTTCTATTCTCAACAGGGAAGGACTGCTGAATCAAAGCCCGGGAAAGTTCAGTAAATGGTTCTATCTCATGGTGGGTCATTTAGGACTTGAAGTAACCAAATGGGGGGCTAGACAGTCTGCTTCACAGAAGGGTTATCTATTCCTTTAACAGAATTAGCATCCTAACACTGTGTGGGGGTCCTGGGGTTACTTTCAGAGCGGCCACTTGCTCTTACTTTCAAAATCAGTGGAAAAATACACTGCACTGCCTATGTAGTAGTCCAGTGAAATACTTCACGTGCAGAGCGTTCTCTCTATGGAAGATGATGGGGCTTTTGGTAACTCTATTCTGAAGATCTTTGCCAGGGAAAGGGTCAGAAATACGTTATCAGGAGTCAGCCCAAAAAGCCCGTTTTGTCCGAGGGATAGCACCTGCTCTCAAGGTCCTACTAGGTTTGGTAGGCACTGTCTTGCAATGGATTTCTGCCTGTGCGTAGTGGCCCATAATGCACTCTGGGTGTCTTATTTGCAGTTAAACTACACAATTGCATCAGCATATCCCAGCATGTAATCTCATCACGTGGACTGTGCAGTGCATACAAGTCTTTTCTGCCACTCCAGCAGAATGGCATAGTAAAATGATCTTAAATATGTCTGTTAACAAGCGTTAACATTCTGTCTTCTGGCTATGTGGATATCTAGATTGCATGTGAGCTAATCTGTTTCTTAAGCTATTTTGTATTATAATTCTGGAACTGTCAATTTGATGACACAATGCAGTTGACTGTCAGCTTGCATGAGAAGAAGGGGAGAAAAGAGGCTGTGCAAAATTTTAGAGCTGAGCAAATGTTCATAATTATATTCTCTCCCTATATTTGTTTGTGCTTTCCTTGAATTTACTTCAACCTGTTTAGACAACCTTTTCTTGTACATTTTTAATGTTTATTTTATGCTTTGCTGCTTGAAATCTGAAATACATGCTGTGTAGTTTAGTTGCCCTTGTTCACATAATAATGTTTCTGTTCCCTGATTCAGTGAATGTTGCATCTTTAAGCAGATTTCAGGAGGAAACCTTGTGCAAAACACATTTAAAATATGCTCTCCGTCAGTAATAGAGTATCTATGTCTGACGTTTATTTTTTGTGAGCATTCATTGTAGAAAAAAATTGATCGCACAAACTGTGATGGAAAACAGGAGGTGGGAGATCAGAGTTGAAGTAAACTTAGTTAAAGATTTGAAATTTTTTAATAAAAAATGCAGTTGCCCGGCTATACAGAATTAAGCGTGTGCTGGTTTTGCGCACAGTGTCCTAGTAAAGTGCATGAAAAGACTTAGCTGGTTTTTATGTCTTTGAGATGGAAGGAAGCACTAGTAATCCTAACCTCTATAAAGTACTTATAAGTAATTATTAAGTAGCAGCTTCTTTCAATGCTCTGTTTTATTTGGGACATAATATGATTTCCTAAGTGAGGCAGTTAGGTTCCGTCATTTGCCCAAAGTCAAAGATAAAACTGAGGTCAGAGCAAGTGTATTAAGAAGAAATAATAGGAAAATATATAATTTCAAGCATGGACAGTGGAGCTATGACTTCTGCACTTATTCTTTCCATCCAGGTTTCTGTTAGGTGACAGCTGTTTCCATCACACGTGACCCTTCAAAATGGTTATAAAGACAATTCCCCCTTATCACTCAGTGTAGTTATCTTGCTGTAGAAGGCCAGTGGAGGCAAATCACAGGTAATTTTTACCCAAGATAAAGCTAGGTGAGGTCAACTCTCTATCCCCAGTCTGCCTCTTGAGGTGAAAATTGTAGAGATGTTTCTCCACTATCATTTTATAGCAGGATGGCTGATGTACATTAATTATAATTCTTTGAAAAACCCACTTCTTTGACAGTGAAGACCCAGCTGGTACTTTTTTATTTATTAAGGACACTTGAGAGTATTAGTGAATATAAACTAAGAGGTTATGAGAAGTTATAACAAACCTTTCTAATGTAAATCTCATTGGATGCATCTGTATTTAGAATTAATTCTGTTTCTGCAGATATTCACTCACATAGGAGCCGTGTTTGTCTACCTGTTCATTTGCATGTTAATGGAGTTCTCAAGAGTGTTTCCTTGATCTTTAGCAATAGAAAAGGCTGGTTAATTGAAATGTATCCAAAAAGGTTTATTTGCCCCTTGGGCTAGGGACAATAGGAGGACATGACAGCTGAGGCTGGTTGCAATGTTGGTGCTAATAGAGCCACATTTTTAACAACTTGTCTACACTAGAGAGGGCAGTAGTTTTGCACACTGATTGGTGTATGGTGTTCATCCAAAATGAACCCCACTATATCGGGTATCTGTTTGTTCACACACAGGCTGCTCTGCACTGACTGAGGCTGGAAGCAGCAGGGTGAATGAAGCTGAAACACTTGGGCCCGCAGAATTATTTGTGTCTATCTGGTACAACACTAAATGGTTAAACATGGTTTGCGATACTGATAGAAGGATATGGCCCATTTAGGTCCCGCAGGAAAAACTATTAAGCAAGTTAAGGTCTCCATGCCTGAATACTTGAACCTGAGGTTGTGCCAATACCTTGGACTCTCCCAGTTCATTTATTCCACCAAGATCAGCATGGGCTTGTGCCAATACCTTTGACTTCCCTGGTTCATTTATTCCACCAAGGTCAGCACGAGCTCTTGCCCTCTCTTGCATGGGTGGGGTGGAGTTATTAGGTAAAGCCTAAGTACATGTTGCATGTGATCTCTGCTGGAAAGCAGTGCTGCCATGGCAATGCCACACGCACAAAGGATTCCCTTGGGTATGGGAGTCCTCCAAAGGTTTACTTGATCACCTTTCTCCTTTGTTTCACAGATGATGCTAACATAATCAGAACAAGATTGCCAGGCTAGAGATACCATGCTGGCTAAGAATTGTTCTAATGATGATACCTTATTTATTACCTCTTATTATCCTTTTTACTATTTTTGCATTGACTAACTTCCATGGAACTGTTCTGATTTCCATCACTTGAGGCCCAAAATGGTTCTCTAACTTTTTTTTTCTGTCCAGGAAGTCAGAAAGCAGGACCTCCCTCCCCCGCCTAAATAACACTTTGTTGATGTATGCATTTAATAATCAGCTTTTAGTTGAATGGTGTTTGCCTATCTTTTAGCAAATGTTTAATTGTATGTTGGTATACTGAGGTTTCAGATCACTAAGAGTTCATTATTTTTCCAAAATACATCTGTGCTGGCACATTTACTAATAATGGATGGAATATAATTAAAACTAAAGCACAGCTATCAAGAATAAAAATAAAAAAAAACAAAAAGCAAAAAAAACAAACCACAGTGTAATGCTGTGTTTGCTTTTTATTGTGATTGTTCACTCATTAATTGTCAGAACCCAAGAATCCAAAATGGTTCTCCCGGTCATTACTGTAAGCAGGCTCACAGCACTTTTAATCTGAGTTGAATTGGATTTGGTCTTTTTTTTAAATCTGGGGGCACAGTTGACTGCTTTTAAGGCAATGCAACATTCTGCTCTCTAAGGAGTCAGGGAAAAAATGAATGCGACAGCCAGTGAATTGGTCAAGGACAAAACAGCAGTCTTCTCTCCGGAGACATAAGGATCTGGTGGTAATACCATGGTGCAAAAGGGCCAAGTAAGCTAAAGGTGCAGAGATTTGTCACTGGTTTGCTATCTAAAAGCAGGCTTGTTGGGAGAGAGGAGATGCATTTCAAGACAGCTCAAGATAGCTGTGTTCTGTAAAGAAATAATAGGATACAGAGCAGAAACTTCTCAGCTGCTAGACATTGGTGCACCTCCATTATGGAGCTACAGCTGTTTATACCAGCTAAGGATCTTGCCCAATGTCTAACCGTCTCAATATCTACAAACTATACCATAACTTAGGGGGTAGTTTGGGTTTTATAATCCTAGTGCCTTGCAATGCTACTTGTTTAGTAATAGAAAATCTTTCTGTTTCTACAGCCTCTGTAGACTTAACTGCACAAGACATGTAAGGATATGGTCATCAGCACTGTATACCACCCATGCTCTCATTTTCTCTGGCTTTTCATAAAAGCAATGGAGAATGGCATGAGAAGGATGGCAAGGGAGGATGACTTGGACATGGTCCTCTCCACCTTTTCAGACAGACAAGCTGCGATCCATGAAAAAGAGTATATCTTTAGGTGCAGGTCTGGGGGAGTCTGTGATCGTGAACTGCATTGTCTGAGGTCCCATTAGTGGTCTCTTGGATCTCTCAATTTTGCTTTCATTTCATTGCTTGTTTAAACCAAACATGGACCAATATATTGACATTTTCATGCATTAACCTTTCATGTATTGGGAATGAACAATGTATCATTGCTTGACCTTTTCCTTTTTCTACCACTTGTTTGTCATTTTATTGGGATGTCTTCAGATTTCTTTACAGAGGCTGGAAATAACATAATAGTTTAGTGTATATATGGGAAGATTGATATAAATGCTTTCCTTTCTCCCCAAATTTCTTTCCTTTCTCACCAAATGTTGGGGCTAGATTATGGCTTCTCTCTTTTTGGGAACAATGGCTGGAGAGAGATCTGTGAATTCTTCACCCTTTAATGCCATTGCAGAGGGCAGGCATATTTCAGGTCTTTCAGTTTGTCTGTTCAGCTTAATGCCATGTCTATTCATCTCAAGCTTTCAACAAAAAAAAAAGCAAGCTTTCAAGACAAATAGTAAAAGTGAAAAGTGTCTAACATTCATTCTGTGCAATTGCTCGAGTCAAACATGTTTGAACTGAAGCTGAGGTGTTGTTTGATTTAATGCTGCATAGCTGCAGAGTGCCCCAAGTCCACTCTACTTAGCTGCTCCTTTCTTGAATGAAAGACAAAAAGGATCTGTGAGGGGAGCATGACACTGAAGAGCCACCAGGAGGAGAAACCGAGCAGGATGAAGAATGTGAATTAGGCACTTAAATTTTTGGTTGGCAGGATGAGAGCAGCAGGCTGTTACCTAGGGGTAATTCAAAGGCTCTGAATCTGCAGCTCCAGAATACAAGTAATGCTTTGTCAAGAGTAAATTAATCATAAAGTGTTACAACGGTGAGTGACAGCACTTAATGTGGTTTCTAACGACAGGAATTCAAACCAGAAATCCAGCAACTGGGTAGAAGGGGTGGGAATATCAGGATTTCCAGAAAACTGATAGCTGAAGTGATCAGGAGAAAGGGAGAAGAGGCTACAGATTTTTGATGTATTATGGTGCCTTTTGGCTCAGCCAGGTGAGGAATGAAATCTTGCAGCTCATCGTTTTGATCTGGGCTGTGGTGACCAGCCTTCCTCCGATGCTCTGAACGGCAACTTCAGAAAGCATTGGCACATTGTGTTGCTTATCCTCTCTTGGCACTGCTATCATGATTTCTGCTGTTGAGAGAGGAGGAGGAAGAACTAGTGTCCGGGGTCGTCCTGTGCTCTGCCCCATAGGCTGATGCTTTCTCTAGTGTGATCGGAGCAGCATCCCACCATGCTGCCTAAGTGAGGCATAATTTGCAGGGCTGCTAAGCACTCACCTCTCCAATCTGAAGTGCCAGGTGCCTGCTGTCTCTTCCGGTCAGGTTCTTGAACCCCAGTCCTTTAATGTGCTCAACTGCTGCAACATGCGTTATGGCCTCAATTCCAGTGAAATCTGGTGGAGCCTAAGACTGGAAGGGACTTCATAGGTCATGCAGTCCAGTTTCTCTGCTGTTACAGGCAATGATATCATATCAAATAAGATGGAGTTGAGGTCAGCCTTGGCAGGACTGAGCTTATAGCAGGGGTGGGCAATTATTTCAGGCAGAGGGCCGCTTACTGAGTTTTGGCAAGCCATCGAGGGCTGCATGACAGGTGGCCAGGGGCAGATAAATATTAATTTTCTAATTTTTTTAGAGGCCCCGTGGGCTGGATAGAATGGCCTGGCGGGCCGCATGTGGCCCGTGGGTTGCATTTTGCCCATCCCGGCTTACAGAGATGTGGGTGTTCATTAGACAGTAGTTACCAAGGGATGGCCAGGAATAGGGTGAGCAATCATGGGGAAAAAAATAAAACCTTGCTTCCTTTACGCTTGGGATGAAATAGTCCATGTAACATGGCAACAAATAAAGAGGGCAGAAAGGTTGCACCAGCAAATTCTCATTGCCCAGGAAGGGTCAGCTGACTTATTAAGGATTAATACGATGATTAGCATCTGCCTCTGAGGGCAACAGCTGTTAATAAAAGTAAAAATAGCTCTCAGGTAAAACCAGGCGCTGTGATTGTTCATAATGCCTGCAGCTTCAGGCAATATTCAGTTCCTCATTTTCAAAGACTATTTCTTTCCCTTTGGCAATATTTTGTTGGAAATGTCCAGCCAGTCCTTCCAGTCCTGTTCCCAGTGACAGCAGCTCTAGCAAGATAAGGTTCCCTAAGAGAAGTTAAAGGGATAGATTCTGTCTGGTGTAAATCCACTGATGTCAGTGGACTAATGTCAGCAAAGAAATAAGTCTGATCTCCTTAGCAAGGAAATGCTGGACAGTTAGGATGACTTTTATCCTGCACCTGGTTTGGAGGATGTTCCTTCAGCTGCCGTGAAGTGATGTTATAGCTAGCAGTGGATGTGTACCTGAAAGGCACTAAGAAGATGCATTTAAATCAATATTTGTCTTCAAAGAGTATCCAAAAGGTGTGAGAGAGCAGGAGAATATTAACAGCTACCTTGGTTTATATGCTTTGCAAACCCTATCAAAGTACACTTTAGAGAGAGAATATAGTAGACCTTAAATTGGCCCCAAAGGAGTGTTCTACAGGACCATCATACTAAATAGAGCATTCAAATGAAGTGGTGTTGGGAATATGTTTTTAACCAGTTGTGGTTGGAAAGTGCCAAATTCTTTTGCATATATAAAACAGAGGATGGGAGCAGCGATTTCAGCTGCTTCTGAAAAGAGCATGCCTACCTTCAGAACAGGTTCAAGTTTCATAAAGCTCTGGGGCAGCAAAGGCAGGATGAATTGCTTCCATTTACCTACTGAGAAGGATCTCATAGCAGAATTCAAGTTTATTTTTTCTAGTTTGTATCTCCCCTCCCCCACCCCTTTCAACACATTAGGAATAAAAACATGACAGTTAGCAACAAGGGAGTCCCTTATGAAAACTTCAAATGACTCATACGGGAATTTTGAAAGCAATAATCTGTTAACATTTTAGCTTGATAATTGTATGTGCATCCACAACAACTGACTTAATATTCCAGAGTTAAGCTACCATGTGGCTGCTGGTATATACATTTGTGTGTGAGAGAGAATGAAATGGGGAATTTGGCAGCAATCTGCAGAACACCTGTAGGAAGGCTGGTTAAATCCTTTACCACTGCCATTAAAGTTCTTTGTCACACCACGGAAAACCAGTCCCAAGATCCTTCGTGTCTTAAGCCAGTTTGCTTTGACGGCTCTGACTCATGACACTCTTGATGTGATTTTGAAGTCGCGCTTGCGCCATGCATCTGAAACGCTGAATTCTGCAGGCCTTGTGCGAGGAATAAGAATGTGAAAAGACTTGCATCCAGTTTTCCAAGGAATGGTAAATAGCCTTGCAATAGAAACACAACTGAAGTCCGAGGGGACGGCGGGGAGGGCAGCTGTTTATTCTTCAGTACATACTTCCATGAGAACCCTACCAGTCCTAAAATGAGAAAGAGAAAATCAACTTCCATCCGCTTCTCTTCTTTATTTCCCTTTTTCAAGTTACTCTGCGTTCCAGACTGTGGAAAAGACCCTCTGTCCTTCCACAGCCGCGATCTGGCCCCATTCCTCCAGAGCACTGGAATGAACCCAAGTGGCAAGTCTTTTCGTTTCAGATCCTGTCCAAATAAACCAGGGGTGGGCAAAATACGGCCCGGGGGCCAGATGCGGCCTACTAGGCCATTCTATCAGGCCCACAGTGGCCCTAAAAAAATTAGAAAATTAATATTTATCTGCCCTGGGCTGCCTGTCACAAGGCCCTCGATGGCTTGCCAAAACTCAGTAAGCAGCCCTCTGCCCAAAATAATTGCCCGTCCCGAAATAAACTATACAGAGATCCAGGCTCTGAATTGCTGCTTCCTACCAAACTCCCTGATCCTTTCTTACCTGGGCTCACTGCAGGAGCAAGAAACGGGAAGAACTGGGACAAATGGAAGATGAAGTCCAGGCATCTGGCAGTTTGGCAGTAAATGGGGTTTGGGTTGGCACTTCCAAAGAGACCTAACCTCAGTTCCAGTGTTCCTTACTAACTTCACCTACATTACAAAAAATAGCTCATCCCCCCTGTTTTTTGTTGTTGTAATTTTTAAAAATAAATTCAAGACTGGTAAATGCCTCCAAAGAGTAGCCAATTCACCGCTTAAAGCACTTCTGAAAAATCGTGGCAGTGATCTAAACAAGTTTAAATGAGCATGCTTTAATATTGAGTTTAAATTAGCTGCAATTTATATAATTTCTGTATAAAATTATATTGCATTTAAACAAGTTCAGATGTACCTTTCCCAAGGGGCTCTGTTATGTTATTCTCAGAATGTGAGGCTAAGATTTTAACATTTAATCATTAATGCTGGGTACCTGAATTTCAAGCCCCCAACTTAAGACCTCTTATTGTTTGGTTTTTCAGGGGGTTTATGGACCAGCACCTGGAAAAAATTTTAACAGAATTTTTTTGTCTCTTGGGGGGGCACAGATTGATTGACACTGAAATATTGTAGAAATTATTTTAAATTTTGTTAAATTGTTTCAAAACATCCCAAATAATTTAAAAATATGAAGGATTTCATTTTGAAGTTGTGGTCATTGAATCATTTCATGGGTTTGATTCAATATAGCTTTTCTTTTGAACTACCCTCCAATTTATTTATTTTTTAAAAGTCTTGTTTATAACTGTTTCAACCTGGTTAAAATGTCTTGTTTGACCCAATGAATTTTTCACCACTTTTGCTTCACCAGAGATATTTGGGAGAAAAATATTGCTTCAGTTTGAATTTTTTTTTTTTTCCTTTTTGGATTTTATCGGAGTTGCCTGAAAAACCTGTTAGTCACCCAGCCCTTTCCAGAGCTCAAGTTGAAATCAAGGTGGGTTCTGGGTACTGGAAATTTTGCACAAGGGCTCTCTTATTGGAAACTGAAAATCAGAGAGAACTGAGAGAGAACCCCCAAGGGGATGGATCTATGGGCACATTGTAGAAAAATGGTGGCTACAGCTTCATACAAGTATGATGGCAGATCCTCAGCTAGTGAAAAGTAAATGGGTATAGCTTTATTGACTACAGCTGTATCTGGCCCCAATATGTTTTGCTTTAGTATTCTTCCATAATGCTAATGTAAATGTTTATGGCAAAATGGTAGGAAATATTCAATGCGCAAAATACAGTAGTCAATCTGAAAATAAAAACGATTTATTCCCTCAGCCTTCCAATCTCTTACTCCTTTAATGGCCCACAATTGATTTTTGGTTTAATTAGAACACATTTTGATTCTGCAGAAGCCACTGCATTTGTCAGAAGCAGAATGATTCTGGATGGGTTGGAGAAGTGGAGATTGCTTTGTCTGTCTGTAAAGGATAGGTACAGTGGGCCCAAGCCTGTTCTTAGTTGTATCTTTAGAAATTAAAGTCAATCCAGTGACTTCAAATGACATATTGAAACTTTTATTGTATGTTCATCCTCATGATATCTAAGGGACTGATGATAACCATATGTTTTTACAAGAAGAGATGCAAAATCAAAGATTAGAAGTATATTTGTTCCACCTGTTGTGCCTATGGCTTGCAGACTTGGGGTGCAGACAGAAGTGACAATTTTTGCCTGTTCTGGCCCCAGAAAGTGGTCTGTAGCCATGACCAAACAAAAGTGCATGGCTGCAGACCACTTTAAAGGGGCCCGATCATGTCAAAAACTGAACCCTCTTTGCATTGAAGGTTCAGATGAACGCACTCCAAAACAGAGTGCGTTCTGTAACTTGTGTCTGCAGAGCTTCTATCCTGTCATTGTTTTCAGAATGAGATGGGGGGAAAAGGAGCAGAGGGAGTTTGGTCTGGACTTTTTTCAGCTGGCACCAGAGTGTGGGGCAGGTGGATTGGAGGCTTCCTCCTGAGGTTGGAGGGCCTCCAATCCACCCACCACACCCTCCAGTGCCAGCTGAGCAACCCCAAGAATGAGCTTGTCTGCTCCCTCCCCCCACCCCCCGCATTCTGACAACAGCATCTAGGCTGGGAGAGGGCAGTGGTGTTGCTATGGAGACTAGGCTATAGGCTCACAGCAAGCAGCTGGAATCCCCAACTCCCAAACCCCAAAGTGAACTTCTGTTTGATCTGGGGGATTGTTGCAACTCATAGCGCTTCTTGCAAAGTGCTGTGAGTTGCAACGGAGAGCTGCTTTTCTGTCTGCACCCATAAAATCTTTTTTGCAGGATGTTACACATTACCTTATTCTTAACAATTAAACTGATGTTTCTCACACAACTTTTGTAGCTTTAACTGTTGTAGCCTAGGTTATTATTTTTGTTTCAAAGGTAAGTAATTTTCCCCTGCCACCACCACTGAATATAATGCAAATCTCTGCTAGTTAAAAAACTCAAAGGACTAAAAAATGTCGCCATCGCATTTCTTTCTGGGAGTTTATACCTCTTGTTTAGGGAGACTGGCAAACACATCAATGTTCAGAAAGCACCAAGAGCTACAGCTCTCTTATTTTCCATCACAACATCCATAAAAAGAATTATTAAACATGATTTTCACAATGTAGGCATTTGTTTTTTAAATCAGGGTTGGAAGGTACACTGGGGTTTATGTGATTTATATGCTATTGCCTGTTTTATAATTGTTTCTGTAAATGGCTGTGAGTTGAATTACTTAGTATCCTTTATGTTTCAGTGGAAAAAGAAAATGAATTTAAACTAGACTTTATTTCCATGGATAGGCAGCTGATATATCATCACCAATAATGCTTCAAATATAGGGTTTATTGCCACTTCAGGACTGGGGGGTGGAAGGAGTGAATTTTTCCAGTGGCAGAAATAACACAGACAAATCCAGTTGATGAAACTGATGTCAGAAAACTAGGAGTTATAAGATACCCTTAAATTTTGGCCCTTCTATCGCTGTTCTAAATACATGTACAGGGTCAAATCCTCCAGCTGAGGATCTGACTTACATATATTTACATTGAAAGGAGGGGGCAGAGGGCTGAAGGAGCTTCTTGCTGGTGTGGTTTATAATCAAATGCACAGAAGAGGGCAATAAAATTGTTTAAACTCAATGCCTCAGGCTGCTGTATATTAAACCTACTAAAAGAGGGGCAGTTCCAAAGGGCATCATAAATGTAGACTACTTATAACTGACGTTGGTTCAGCGTGTACTTTGGTCTTCTGTGGAAAAAAAATTGAACCTCAGAATGTATTAAATGCAGCATTTGTATATGTGGACTTTACAACTGAGGACAGAATTTCTTTGCAACTGAATAGTGTGCACCAGTTCCCAAGCTAAGGTAAACTTGCATATGTCCACTGAAGTGATTAGGACCTCAACTGGGTTTAATTAAGGGATTTTATACCAGCTGAAATTCTGTCCAAGAATGTTCTTGTGATTTCATAAACTGCCCTGTTTTGAATGAAGTTGGATTAATTTTAATGTTCAGACCTCATTAAACGCCTGCTTCTGTTTGCCCTGCATATGTCTTGATGCATTTTTTATCCCTTTCATAGTTTCTCCAACCATAAACTAGATATTAATATTTTAATGGAATTAAAGTATCTAATGTATTTTAGCAGCAACTAAGAGTCCAAGCCAGAGTCAGTAAAGAAAGCCTGACTGAAACGGCTCAAGTCAAATACCACTGTTTTGTGCAAGGAAGGAATTTTCAACCCCTTTAAATGCTTTGAGACTAGGACACTGGGGTAGCCAGCTGATAGCTGCTGTTGCTGCAATGAATGAGGAGGGGCTGTGGATGACTAACGCTTGTACCTGTGCCGGGTTTTGGTTAAATGCTGATCCTATTGCATTGATCCTTTTTGTGAACACCACATTCTCCCCATTTCCATGTGGAAATCCAGCTCAGATTTAAATTTTCCTTATACCTGGATCCTACACTGCAATAGGCCCAGCCCAGCCATAACACCCACTTACACAGGCAGGCAAATAAATACAAGCTGACCATGAGCACATTGGAGTCACTACAAGAACTTATCTCAACAAGATTATATTCCTAAAAACAACCCTCAACTGGGGAAGGTAGAAGACACAGATAAACATATGTACAAGGAAAAAAAATGACTTCAGACTTTCTCCACAAACAGGATGGGGACTAAGGGAAATATTTGAATACTGCTCTTGGCTCGCTGCAATCTGTAGTTTTAGATGTGGGGTTACACGTATCATTGGAACATATACTAGATATAGCCTGATTCTTCTTTCACTGACTCCAGCATAAGTCCATTCACTTCAGTAGTTATTGTGTTATTTAGTGGGAAATCAGATTAATTGATAAATAGTACAACTGCATACAGTTTAGGGGAAGAGACTTCAGTGGACTTTGGATCACAACCTAAGTGAATGTTATACTTCGACTTCAGCTTATCTGTTAAATGAAGGTATCCTTTTTTGTTTACTGCAATGTTTACCTCAGAAAAAAGACCAACATCATGTAATTTGTGGCTTTCTTACACTTCACAGATCACTGCTTTTTAAATATTATTTCTGTCTGCAAATAAAATTCATAATAATAACTATGATATTGAGAAATAAATATGTTACTCTGTCAGGGACCCAAGAACATTTATTAACATTTCTAGGTGGAATAATTATTTTTATATTCATATTTTCATTGTGGTTAACTGTGGCTTTGTCACAAGTCCGGAGAAATGGCCAGCAATAGACTTCTATTGCCATCAGAACAGGCAAAGAAGGAACCACATTTATGTCCTGAGCAATAGCCAACATAAGTTTCCATTGATGCTTGCTCCAGAGGGGAAGTAATATGTACTAGGCGTGTGTAAAGCGGGCCCTATTTGATTTGGATTTGACTTAGGTCTGAATTGGGGACAGTGATTCAATTAATTGATTTGGATCACTGTCCCTGATTCGATTAGGCCGAATCCGAATCTGAAGATTCAATGCTGATTTGGAGAATCAGTGATTCGGACATAGACACAGCTTTAAGTGTTTTTTCTACATACCTTGAGGTAGCAGGTGCAGCTCATGATCACTGCAGTGCTGGGCGCATGGAGCATCCCATAGGAGTGTGTGTGTGTGTGGGGGGCCTCCACATGCTTGGTGGCGAACCCAGAAGTACTTCCGATCCACTTCTGGGTGTGCAGGGGAGCACGGTGGGCCTCCCCACTCCCACGCCTCCCCAGCTTGGTGATTGGCTGTGGGGGGACCCAGGTGCCCCCCCACTCCCAGAGCCAGGAGGGCACGGGGGGCTCCCCAGTGCGCTCTCCGGTGAACCCAGAAGTGGACTGGACATGCTTCTGGTCCACTTTTGGGTCTGCTGCCAAACATGCTGGGGAGCCCCCCATCCTCATGTGGGACACTCTGTGTGCCCCCGCATCACAGCATTCATGAGCTGCCTGGTACCTAGAGGTATATAGAAAAAGCATTTTTTAGCTGCCTCTGTGTCCAAATCTCCAAATCTTTCTGAAGCTCTCTGAATTGACTTGGAGGGTTCTGATTTAATCTGGAGAGATTAAAGGATCCTCTGATTCAATTCAGATCCAGAGATTCAGCCACCAAACTGGGTCATATCTCTTCCAGATTAAGTCAGGGACCGAAGCTTCACACAGCCCTAATACATACCATCTCTATGCCCAGGATCCCAGGATTGAGAAGTTCTTCCTTTGAGCCAGCTCAGATGTGCTGTCTGGCATTTGGGGAAATAGAACCAAGGCTACCCTGACTTCCCATTATTGCTCCTGTTCTCCCTGTTTTTCTGCAGTGGATTAGTGCCCATAAATGCTGCTCACTTCTCCATTGCTACACATGATATGGGCAGCCTTTCCAGGAGACTAATCGTGGAGATCTTGAGATGACCTTACGTTAATGTAGAGAAGTATTACTAGTTGCTGTTCTACCCAACGTTAAGAAGTAGAAGAGAGATAAGATGGAAGGTTTTGGCTAAAAAATCATCTTTAATTTTAGTTTTTTTGTTATAAAATGTTGTCAATTAATAAAGAAATGTAGCATTTTCTGATTCTATCAAATGTTTTAAATGCTCATCAGTGTGAAATGTTTTTGAGTTTATAATGCAGAGACTAATTGCCAGTGTGTAGATTCATGCATTTTACATTTTACATTGTCAGTGATTTGGACAAACCCCAACAGACTGGCAATATATGCATGAATTCACTTGACAGCACATACCTGAAGGTTAATGTAAATTTTAGTTAGACTTATTTGGCAAATTATTTTTGTGAGATAGTTAAATATTTTAAATATAAATTAAACTAATTTTTTACTGACACAAGAATGAAATCTTGTTTCAGAGGGTCCTAGTACAGTAGATGCTATTATTTTTTCATGTAAAAGATAAAGTTAAATATTAAATAATTAACAGTAGGATTTATTCATGTTTCTCTAGTGGAAGAGAATTAGCTTGCTAGATACATGGCAAAATGTATTATTCATCATTTTATGGTAGAAATAGGAAAATTGATATGAGAATATTTGGCATGTACTGTAAAATCTCATTAATGGCAACATTCAGAGACTGTCTAAGAGGGGAAATAGATCAGTTTTAGCCAGACTAATGCACAAGAGTGTCATGAAACGACCGTATGCCCTCATGATTTTTTTCCTGAGACTACAGGAGAGTAGCTATTGTTTTACTTCAGATTTTATTCAAAACCTGTTTATTTAGGTAACTATAAAATCTGGTAACTTAATTCCATGCATTGGAGAAAAGCAAAGAATTATTTTTGCACTCTGAAGCCTCTGCATAAGCCTATATTTAGAATAAACATCATGGTTTGGCCATTGCTCTGAGTCTTAAATTGTCTGGGCTGCTAGCCCAGTATTTTAGATTATGGTCACTATTATGATTATGATTATGGTCATGATCACAGTGTTTTAAAATTCTGCCTATTCAGCAAGGAATTTCCTGTCTTTTGAGGTGAATTGCACTGAAGAATACTGAAGTTCTTTGATCTTGTTTTGTTGTTTTTTAAAGAGCCCATCTCTGCACTTTCATCTTGTTCTGCAGGAAGGATCATAAAAGGCCACAACTATTACTAAAAAGTCATGTTCTTCTCAGTAACCATTACTAATGCAATACATTCATCCAGAGTAGCTCAAATGGAAGCAGACTGGCAGTCCTAATTCATCCTGTTATCTGAGAAGTCTTACACTTTGAGAATGCCTATTGCAGGGGTCAGCAACCGTGGGGTCTGCAGGCTGGATCTGCCCTGCAAAGAGATTTTTTTGGGTCTGCCAAGCATGCTTTGTTGTTTATACATCCCACCCTTAGTAAATTTTGCATGAGAATGCCCGACCTAGTGGCAGAATGACTGAACTGCTGCCTCCAGCCAACCTGGGAGCCAAGTTGTGTTAGTTCGGTCCATTGTTAGTGAAATGTTTCTCAACCCTACCCTGTTGGGTTCAGTGGAGCAAATAAGTCATTGCATGACCAGAAATCTTAATGAACTGATCTTGCAATTTATTATACTGGGTGCAGCCTGGACTGGCAGGGAGCTCCTTTAGGCTAGGGACAGACGTTCAAAAAGCCTGACCCTGAATTGATTCAATCTTTGCAGGTTAGTCTAACCTGGCTAGGCTAAACCAGTTTATAACCTCAAAGACATCCCCTCTGGACTGAAAAAAATGCATGCATATTCTTGCAGTGGCTCAGGCTAGAAACCAGGGGGTGCTAGAGCAGCCCTCCTTTCCTTTTCATTGTGCTGAACTGAGGGGGGTGTGGCCAGGCCCTGGCAGGATGCTCTGATTAAGGAAGGGAATTGATAACACAGTATTTATCATCCCCAAATCAGTGTCTATCAGCCCATTAAGGAAACAACAGAGGGACATTACCAAGCTACCTGTTGATTCTGCCTTTGTCCTGCCTGCCACAGCACGGACCATAGCCAGCATGTGGTCTGCTAGCTAATGCTGTGTGTCTGTGTAAGGTAGAGGGGATGGTGGAATCCCTGCTTAGCAGGGTGTGGTGAGGGGGAAGGCAGGGAGATGCCTGTAGTCTTTGCGGGAACTCTAGCCAGGGAGCAGAAGGGAGGGGCAGCCCTGCTCTGGAGCAGAGAGCCCTGCCCAGCCCAGAGAGCATGCTGAGATGCTGGGGGACTCTGATTTAACTTAAACCAGCAAGGGATCTGGGACAGACATAGCTTAAACTGGTTTGACCCAAATCAGGTAAGGCGGATAGTACATTCAACCAGGTTTATCTCAAACCGGTTTCAGCCATTTTCAAACTGGTTTATGTACACTGAACATGTGTTCTGTTACAGGTTTAAACCAGTTTCCAATAACTTAAACTGGTTTATGTGTAATGTCCGTCCCTAGGCATCAAGGCTCTGTGTGGGCTCAGGAACGTCTGTGAAGCACCAGTGTCTGATATACCAGCTACCAGAAGGTCCTTACTGATGAGGAAGACACAGTAAACTCATTATTAAAATGTGTCAGAATCTTTACAACATACATATACCTGTAGCACCCAACACACAGCAACTGTAGAATAAAGAGCCAATAACATTAAACTGAAACTACATGGAAAGATAGGAAGGCAGAATATACTTATCTGAGCTGGAAATCAGTTAAGACATTAGGGCTAATACGCTTGTTGTTATAAAGCGCCATCGCATTTTTAGGAAACGGAAGTGCTCAGAAGTCTGTATCTTGTTTTCTTTCTCTTCTGAAGTATGGCATAACTAGTTACAGGGTTTGTTGGTGGTTTGGTATTTTCTAATGTAAATGGTTTCCTCTTCCTGTGTTACACACAGTACTTCCTTTACTTATGTGTCTGTATAGTCCCTAGCATACTCAAGATCTGCTCTGAATGGGGCTTATGATATGAAGGCTTATAATAAGAAGAGGGGGGCATTTCCTGCAGCATTAAAATATCCCATGGAATCTCCTAATAAAATATTTACTTTGACCACTTTATCAGTTTGGTAAATGATATAGAATCTGTTCACAGGACATAAAGTATACTTTATTACTTTTTGTGATTTGGTTGGCTGGCTTGGGTGTATAATTTAGTAGTCACAAAGCCCTTCAGTGAACTCTGTATTGGCAGACACACAGGGTGAAACTCTAGGTCTGTTGGTAAAAGTCACATTTCACAAATTCACCCATGAAGACAATGGCACTCTCTGCAGGGTAAGAATTTTCTTCTATAGGAGTTCATTTCAGGACAAAATCCCCTATATAATAAATGAGTAAGCAACACCTAGATACTTAGGTAGCTGTCTAGGAAAATAGACGCTATCACATAATATTAAGAGCTTGTTTTAAATGTACTGTAACAAAAGCATTCGGTGTTGAGGCTCAGATGACCCCTGGTCTTTAAGTCATTAGTTTTTTACAACTACATAAAGTGGTAAATATTCAACACATTTGTTTCACACAGATTTTGCGTCATTGTGTTCATTACTGTTGATGTCCTTTTAATTCCCTGATCCCCGCCACATTATGCTGTGATAGAGAGTCATCCCGGGCATCTGTTGTTTAGTGAAAATTGCATCCTAGGCTTCTGAACTTGTTATTGCTTTTTAAAGTGCAGAGGTATATCATGCAGATTAGCTGAACTAACTGGTGAGCTGCTTAAATATTTTTAGCAACCTCTTATGTTGCTCTAGAGCCTTTTTTTCTGAGGTCAAACCATACCTGGGTTTCAGGAATTGGTGATAGTGGGAGTACACCCATCACATGCTCATCCAGCTCTGCTTCATTAAAAGCATTAGTTAGGCTTCATGCTAATGAAAATTTGAACTGACTCTTTGAACCTTACTCAGACGAGTAGCCCTCTAGCAGGGCACTGGGGTGCCTGCTACTAGTAATAGTGGTGTGGGCTTAGCTGCCAATCTTCAGGGCAGCCCAGGTGAGGGTTGCTAGGGCAACTGATTGGGTCAGCTGATCGCCAGGCGGCAGGGCCGGGCCTTTATAAACAGCCCAGGCCAAAACCTAGCTGGCAGTTCTCCTTTGGCCACCTGAGGAGCAGGAGCTCTGTTGCAGAGCTGAGTCGCCTGACTGCATGAGCGTCTGCAGGTTGAAATGAGATGGAGAAAACCCTGACTGGGAGGCCTTGGCAAGAGAGCCGGGTGGGCCTAGATCTTATGTTATAGCCGGATGGCTCAGTGTTGTGTTACAGCCGATTGGCTTATGGTTCTGTTTAGTTATTGTTAGACTGGAGGACCGGGTGAGGCTATAAGGGGATGGAGGAGGCCTCAAAGGGGTGCCCCAGCAGTGTGTGTGGGGGGGTTCCTTGTGCCCTGAGAGGGCACAGCAAGCGGGTGCCAAGGAGAGCTCAGCAGTTGGTGCACTGTAGGGTGGCACTGTGTTGTGGGGTGTCCCGACCCCAGCCCAGTAGGGGAATGTCAAGCAGAGCTAGTGGGGTGTCCTGACCCCAGCCCAGTGGGGCGATTATCAGGACAGGCTTAAGGGAGATCCTCAATAGTGTGGGGTTTCTGGGTGCCCAGGGAGGGCACAGAGATTGGTGCCAGATCGGGCACTGTGGGCAAGTGCTGGGGAGAGGCCTGGCGGCTTTGAGGTGTCGTGACCCTAGCTGCGTGGGGCGGTACTTTGCCCAGTAGGGCGTAGGACCCTGGAAGAGGGCCAGGGGGCCAGGCACGGCTACAGGCCACCTGAGCCCCAGAGAGGGCGAGGAGCGTGGGACAAGCCTCAGAGAGGGCGAGGCATAAGCCCCAAAGGAGGGGGGAAGCCTACTAGGAAGCTCCAGAGAGGGTCGAGGGCCAGCATAAAGGCCCGGAGTAGGGTGAGCGCGTGGTTGGAGGCCCGCGGCAGGGCGAGTGCGTGATTACGAGCCTGAAGAAGGGCAATCTCGTGAGTAGGAGCCCGGAGAGGGCAGGGCATGCGGGACAGAGTCCGGAGAGGGCGCATACATATTAGAGAACTCAGAGAGGGCCTTCATTGGAGAGGTCCTGGTAAAGGGGGTGCGTACACAGGGCGCACAGAGACATAAGAACGTCCGGTACAACTGCGAGGCTTGGGGCGTGCTACAGGGGAGGTAGGAGGCACATGTAGCCCATAAGGCGGAAAGCACCAGAACACTGCACATAAGACAAAAGGGGGCAGGATAAACTCAGCACCGCATCCAGGGGACCCCAGGAAAGACAGCCTCCCATTAATAATACTATAGGACATCAAAGACATGGCGGGCGAGAAGAGGGTGCTGGGGGCGCGACTTGGCACGGTAGGGGCGCTAGGGGGATCACGGCCACTCCCGCGCCCCGCCCCGTGACAAGCCCTTAGTAACAAAATAGTCTCATTGACATCGATTAGGCTACTTATGTGAGTGAGGGCTGAAAGATCAGACTCATTTTCACCTGTTTTCTTACTACAGGCTACTAGAATGGACTCTAAATTACAGGGTGGCAGTTCACTGTTTGGACGATGCCTGTGTTCTTGTAATGCATTGTGATCCTGATAGAGGCTTCTGGGAGATGCAATAGATTAATACAGTAATAAGTAATTGTCATATTATGCTAACATGAATTTGACTTTCTAGTTTGTTTCACCAGGTCCAGATATACTGAAGCTTTCCCCCCCGCCCTCTATTATTTTATTTGCCCGCATATACATCAACATATTTCCACAAGCAGCTAACCAGGGACTTGACACAAAGCCCATTGAAGCCAATAGTATTTCCATTGGGTTCAAAGAGTGTTAAATTAAGCCATACATGGGGAAACATTGATACGTTAAAGGTGAAATCCTGGCCCCAGAGATGTCAGCAGGAGTTCACTGGGGCCAAGATTTTTATATTAAGGCATTCGGATAATACTATTAAAAATTCATTGATACTGTTAGACTGGGGATTGACAGAAACAACTACCTTCTATTCAAGCTAAATGAGAGAACTATTAAATGCCCCTTTTTATGCACATGTTTTGGAACAAACATTCGGGAAAGGTGACTCTGGAACCTAAACGTGCATGGAGGCTTTTTATTGGAAGTTAAAGGTAAATGTAGGGGTAGGAGGACTGATTTCTTTTCAGTTGGGAATGAGGAAAGAGGCAGAGCACTAAAGCAATATTTGGGGGGAGGTGAGCACGCTAGCAGGGAGGGAGAGATTGCAGAGGGATCTGGATAGGTTACAGGGGTGGGCTAACAGGAACAGGATGCGTTTTAATATGGACAAGTGCAGGGTGCTGCACTTGGGCAGTAGGAACCAGCAGCACACTTACACAATGGGGAACTCCCTACTCGAGAGCACGGAGGCAGAAAGAGATCTTGGAGTCATTATTGACTCCAAGATGAACATGGGCCGACAATGCGAGGTCATGGTTGGCAGGGCTAACCGGACCTTGTCGTGCATCCACAGGTGCATCTCGAGTAGAGCCAAGGAGGTGATCCTCCCCCTCTACGCGACGCTGGTCAGGCCACAGCTGGAGTATTGTGTCCAGTTCTGTGCGCCCCATTTCAAGAGGGATGTGGACAATATGGAGAGGGTCCAGAGGAGGGCCACCCGCATGATCCGGGGACAACAGGGCAGACCCTACAGTGAGAGACTGCGGGACCTGAACCTATTCAGCCTCCACAAGAGAAGGCTAAGGGGGGACCTGGTGACTGTCTATAGACTCACTAGGGGGGACCAGAAGGGTTTGGGGGAGACGCTGTTTCCCCTAGCGCCCGCTGGCATAACAAGGAGTAATGGGCACAAGCTGATGGAGAGGAGGTATAGATTGGACATCCGCAAAAACTACTTCACGGTTAGGGCGGCTAGGAGCTGGAACCAACTTCCAAGGGAAGTGGTGCTGGCCCCTACCCTGGGGGTCTTTAAGAAGAGGCTGGATGCCTACCTGGCTGGACTCATTTGAGTCCCGTTTCTTGTTTTGGGGTTTTTGTTGTTCATAGATTCATAGATTCATAGATTAAGGGTCGGAAGGGACCTAGTAGATCTTCTAGCCCGACCCCCCCGCCAGGGCGGGAGAACAACAAAAACCCCAAAACAAACAAAAACCCCAAAAGTTCTCCCGCCCTGGTGGGGGGTCGGGCTGGAAGATCTACTAGGTCCCTTTCGACCCTTAATCTATGAATCTATGAATAGACACAAAAGGAGCAACAAAAGCCCAAAGAAGCTCAAAGTGTATCTTGGGTTAATGCTCAGTGAGAGAGCAAAGTTTTGGGTAAAGCCCTTGGTGGAAAAGAGCAAAGAAATTATCCTACTACTTTCTGGGAGAAGGACTTTGTATGCTCCTCCTAAATAAACGGGATTGCATCACAGAAATACCTGTCTCCAATTCAAAGCTACCCTCAAAATACGTACAACTGGCTCACGCAGGTTGAAAAAGCAGCAAGGGTGCTGAAACGGTTAGAGAATCTTTTGTGAAATTCTTATATAAAAGAAGATTGTAATGAACCAGTATGCATCTATATCGCAAACATCTGGTTATCTGGAAGAGTTTTGCACTTCATATAAATGTTAATGATATACATATATAGAATAGCTGGAAGCAAGAATGTTTCATTTATTAAAAGAGAATAAATGTGGTGGGTGCATAGAAAGCATATTTTCCACCCAGGAAATCCGATAATTCAAGGGGGATCTACAGGTGGCTCGGTAAAGCTGCTTTGTGTTGCTGGAGTCGCCCTGAGATTCTGACCCATTATTACGATAATGTGCAATCCCACCCTCGTAATATTTCAAGCACTTCCTTTGGTAGGTGTAGGCGGCAGCCCTATTACTCAATCATGCTTATTTTTAAACGGAGGAAAACTCTTTTTTTTTCTCAACTGGTTGTTCCAGGCTGTTAAAATTTACATGTAATTGACAGTCAAATGCAGGGCTGTCTAAACCAAAATAATCATTTAGAAAAGTTGTATCCTTAAACCATTTTTACCCCCAACATTTAATATAAAAGCAGCTATTTGAATACATTGCTGGATTACTGCCTGACACATCCCTTTCAGCAGCTTGTTCAGCAGCAGTGTAGACACAACAGAGTAAAAGCAGAACAGCTATTTTGCCATTTTTCATCACTGATAACAGAGCTAAACTTTCGATGAAAGCTCAGTCTCTGGAAGAGCAGGTGCCTGACGGAGAAACTGCTCCCAATTGAAATGAGCAGAATTGCTTTCTCAGGTCTGTGGGCTTTTATTAGGACACAAATTCAATTGCCCAGGGAACCCTCATAGACTTTCTCCCTGTTAGTGGCTGAAAAGAAGACTTTAGCATATGGGGAAAAAACAATGCGTATGACTGACAACTACCCATGAGCCTTTCCTGTTAATTTAGGATCTGCTTTGCTGGAATATGATTTCTGTATCTTCTGTTCCTGAAAAACTTTTCTTGTGGAATTGAAGTCTTCTATGACTGTGATCTTGTGTTCTTACAGCATCACATTCTGTAGCATCCTGTAGGCTTTGTGAGCCCAGGCAAGTACATGGGAGACAGATGTTGGTGTCATTCCATCCCTTGAATGTGGGAATAATTCTCCTGAGTGTTAAGAATGCAGGTAAATCCGAGTAATTTGGAGAATAGAATGAGACTGAAACAAGGATAGAGCCTGGATTTTAACTTAGTAACCAGGGGCATGAGAAGCGGGCCCGATTCGATTAGGTTTCGGTGCAAATCAGGGACAGTGATTCAATTTTGCCGAATATGAATCTGAAAATTCAATGCTGATTCGGAGAATCAGCAATTCAGACATGGACACAGCTTTAAATATTTTTTTCTACATACCTCGAGGGACTAGCATGGCTTGTGAACGCTGCACTGCTGGGGCGGATGGAGTGTCCCACAGGAGTGCGGGGGAAGGGCCCTCCACATGCTCAGTGGTGAACCTGGAAGTGGACCAAAAGTACTTCCAGTCCACTTCTGGGTTCACCAGGGGGTGCACTGGGGTGGCCTCTCCCCACTCCGGCTCAGCGGTTGGTCTGGGGGGGGGGGACCCCGGGTGCTCTTCCAACCCAAGAGGCACCAGTTGCCGAGCCAAGGGTCCATGGGGGGTCCCCTGCATGATCCCCGGTGGCCTCAGAAGTGGACCAGAAGCACTTCGGTCCACTTCCAGGTCTGCAGCCGGGCATGCTGGGGAGCCCACTGCATTTCTGTGGGACACTCCATGCGCCCCAGCGTTGCAGCATTCACAAGCCATCTGCTACCTAGAGGTATGTAGAAGAAACATTTAAAGCTGTGTCCACGTCTGAATTTTCCTGGATTTCTCCGAACCGATTCAGAGGGTTCCAAGTCAATTCAGAGAGATTAAAGTGTCCTCTGATTCAACTCAAATTCAGAGATTTGGCCACCAAATCAGGCCGAATCTCTGCCAAATCGAATCAGAGACTGAAGCTTTGCACAGCCCTAATAATAACACTAGAGGTACATCTGGTGTGTGTTCCTGACCTTGGAGTCCTAAAGTGTATGTTGTGGCAGAGCAAATATAATCACTGTGTGGAAAGCCAATGGGAGCTTCATTTGCACAATTATATATGGCCTTTCTTCAAAAGGGCTGCAAGATAGACACACAGCTTCACTGCCTTTTAATGGGAAATGGGTGCCCAAATTCATGGAGGCTCTTTTAACTCCCTCATTTGCTGCCACTGCCTTGTTTCAACAGTTTCATTACCACTAACTCCTCTAGTTTAGTCCTGTGTAGTCCATGATGTTGTTATTTTTAACCATTTCAATGGAATTAGGATCAGGATTGGGTTATTGAACCATTGTGCCATTAATACAGCACTTACTTCTACATGTTGCCATGTTTTCAGTACGTTTTCCTTACCTTTCCTGCTTTTACTACCCCTAATCTAACATTTCATCACTTAAAAGACTCAAGTTGGGTAGAATTTTATCGGAGCATCATCTGATAGTTCTACTTTGAATAAAATCAACTAGCTTGATAGACATTTTATTCCAGTCATGCAATAATGAATCCCAATATACTGATCCTATACAATTACATGAGTCATCTTGGAGGGGGAAAGGGAATGGCTCCTTCTAACCTGCACCTTAGACATGATCTGTTTTCTTTTTTTTATCTTGCCTGTTTGGTGTAATTGCAGATCACCGTTCAGTGGCTGGAATACAAAACACGCTCTATGCCAGAATTTTGCCTGTAAATTATACTGGTTCATTCCTTGTTCTTATTTAGTTTGCTTTTTCCTGAGTCTAGGAGGGACAACGGAGCACCTTACTCTAGAATCATAATCCATCATGGCAGACCAGATCCTGAGATGCTAAGTACTTCCTCTTGCCATTGAGAAGTACATTCAGAACCTGTCAGAAGCAGGACCTTTTATTTCCCTCAGAGGTTTAAGATCCTATCCAAATGAATCATTCCAGTGACTGCATGTCAGTTAGGGCCCAGTCCTGTAGGATACCAAAGAACCCTTTCAAGTTGTTGAATGCACCCAATTTCCACTGACTTTCAGTTGAACTGAATAAAAACTGTCAGAGGAGATGACAGCACTTGAGACATCGCAAGACAGAATAGAGTCTTAAGTCGATGTCATTGAATTGACATAGCTCCCCATGATGACTACAGGCAGGGGTCTCTCATCGTATAAATAGATATTCCACAAACAAAAGGAAGCCAGCTGCATTGGAAAAAAAAATTCCCTGTAAAATATGTCCTGCCTTCTTTTAGAAAAACTAGTTTGCTGACATTTTCTGAGGGTTAGGCACATTTTCATTGATTTCCCAAGATGTTCAGATTTACAAGCCTTACAAATCACAGGGTGGCAATCTGGAAATGTTTGCAGTTTTCTTACAACTGTGAATTTTTATTTGAACTAGCTTGTTGGTAGGGGCACGTAATTATATTTTTGTTTCAGAAATATACAATTCTGAGTTTCAAGTGGTGTAGTCATACAATACTTTCTCTAAGGTAGGATTGGCAAGCTGGTCAATTGACCACTTAAATATTGGCAATTGACTGCATACTTTTGACTGATCGTACCAATTTTACAACAGAAATCCTACATTTTTTTTTTGTAGTTTTCTTCACAGAAATGTGGTTTTTCTTTGTTTCTGATACATTTCTTAATGAAAAGTTGTGCTTTTTCTGTGTATTTTTTTGGAGCTGTTGGAAATGTTTTACAATTGTTGACTGATATATGACTGCTCAGTTGACCAAACTGTATTTGACCAGTAAAATACCCAGTCCTACTCTGAGGTAGTACTAGGACCCAATCTACAGCTGGTGAAAGATGAGATCAGCTTTGTCAGTAAGCAAGTTCTTGCTCTAGGATCCATATGTCTTATGGGGAAGGGATTCAGTTAAACCTGCCTTTGTTTGTGTCAGGGCTTTTTAAACCCAAATGCAAGGCTTGTCTTCTGAATGGAGGGCCCACTTCTGAAGGTGCAGTCCTGCTCACCAATTCATAGGATCAATACCCAGGTTTTAAATTGTCCTAAAATGCTGGAAGTCTCTTCCAAACAGCCGATCACATATGCTTGCTCTTACTACACTACTGGCTTCTTTCATCTTACCCTTTGCAGCATGCCTTAGGCTTCAAGCTAAGGGACTGCCTCCATGTGTGAGAAGATAGTTCATTCTCTTTAAACATCCAGGGCTTGATCCATGGCCCACTTAAATCAGTGGGAGTCTTTCATTTGACTTTAAAGGGTTTGGGATTAAATCCAGAATTTCAGGCACCACTTTTGAGACTGCCAGTTGTGTCAGTGGCTTAGTGAAATGGCATGCTGTCCGCTGAGAGCCGGTCTGAGATGCCCAACTCCTTTTGCACAGGCTACCAGAAATGTGATTTATGTCTGACCCTGATTTATTTTAATTCCTTTGATCATTGAGATATCTGCACATTTCCCCTGTTCTCTGTCATATTAATTTATTATGGTATTTCATTGTTTACCACTATCTAAAGGTCACATTGCCTTTATTGTACCTTTTTTTTTAAATCCTTTCTTTTTCTTTTTTTCCCCCAGATGTGTTCAGTCTTTCAAATTGTTGGTCCTTAGGGCTCTCATTATTTAGATTGCCCACTGATTTAATCTTTTTTGAGTACAGTACACAGATTCTTTTTGGCTTAATCCAACATAATTATCACTACCCACATTTAAAAGGGCACACTTTGGATTTAGCAATTTCTGAACGTGTCACCACCAGCAAAATCTGTGTAGCAACAAGAATATTGCAATATACTTTTGCTTGGTAAAAAAACTAATCTGCCCCCTGCTAGGTAGACAGCAATACAATTACAGCTGGAAAGTTGCTGTGATGGAAGTAGACAGACACTTTTTCCATGGAGTGACCGAAATAGCTACGAGTCTGCTAACTGCAAAACAAAAGACACAAAAGCAAAGCCTAAAAAGAAGCCCTGCCCAGTAGCAGATCTTGAAGCCCAACGTTTGGCAAATGGTTTAAATGTAAGATCACTCCAGGGATTAAATTTCCTTTCAACTGGATCAGTTCAGTGAGACTTTACTATCCTGACAAGCTGTCTGTACATTGCTAATGTAACGCAGACAGACTCCTCTGTGCTCCTGGTCAGCATTAGGTCTGATCCGCCCTTGATAGAGCTACATGCTGTATCTGGAGCCTGATCCCCTTCTGTGTCAATTTGTCAGCACTGTTCATTTCTGTGCTGGTAGCAAATTGCTGCACAGTCCACACAGTGTCTGCACTCTCTGTTCTTTTATCCTAGATTAGACATTTATTTCCTCATGGATTTTTGATGGGCAGTCTTTAATGGCTCCTGATAATTTGAGGAACGGGTTTTCTTGTGCTCATTCATATGTTGGGAGTTGGAGTAGCAAATGCCTCTCTCCTGTCAGATTTGCTTTTCTCTGAATTTTCCTGTTTCCAGCTTTCAGATATGGTTATTATTTTTTTTTTCCCCTCTCTTTAGTCTTGTGTATCTCAGTCCTTCCCTCCTTCCTCATTTGCTCTCTCTGCTATTTTTTGTCTCTCTCTTCACAAATGATTATCAGGACAATTTGGGGGGAGAATTATTTTAATTTACCTTGGCTGTTTATATGCTGTAAAGTACGAACAATGAACATTCTCCTTGGTCTTTTAAAGAGACCGGTCATGGTGAGCCTCCTCCTAGAATGTATCCTAGGGCACTAGAATAACCTGTATGGACCTTGATGAGCAGGTTTTACTCTTTAAAATTTAAAATCAGTGAATGGTTAATAGACACCTGTGCTTTAGCTTGAGCTGCAGATGACCATGCCCTGGGTAGCCCAGTGACAGAGCTACCAGATTTCTGCACCTATTGCCTCTTGTCCCCCTGAGTTCCCTGTATGGTGTGGTTATACACTTGTGCATAGGCAACTAGTAGGAGAGACACGGGGGGCACATGCCCCCCCCCGACAGGGTTGTCCCCACTGCTGACGGTGCCGCCGGCATCTGCAGATGCTTGCCAGCTCCACCCCCACTGCTAACACCCTTGCCAGTGTCTGCGGGTGCTCACAAGCTCCGTCCCCGCCACCGGTGGCTTCTGCAGATTCCCCCACCAGACTCAGGAGGCACCAGTCACCTATGCCCTAGCAATTGTGTTGCAGGGTGATAATATCCCTATTGTGCCTTTCTTTGTGTGGCAGGTAGTACTCTGATCATGGGAAGATGTATTGTGACATCAGAAACCAGGAATTACTTCACTTCCTGTGTTGTTACTGCTTTCTCCATATGCTAGCACTAGTAACATATTTTATTATTGATAAGGGAAGCGACTTGTGTGTCAGTCTTCACAGCAGATAATAAGAGGATTTCTACTTTGGGGCTGCTCTTTGCAGGTATGTCTAAACCACAATTGGACTAGGTCATTGAAAAGGAAGACTTTAGAACAAGCTGATGATTTAAATTACAAGTCATCAAAATCAGATTGCCTTCACTAAAGAGCCTTAGATGTACCAGACTGGGAATCCCGAAGACAAAAATGGCAATCAATATTATACCTGCCTACCTTTTAGCAAATTACTGGGAATTATAGATCACTACTCCTTGCTTCAGTAGTAGGTACATAGATTACAACAATAATTAAAGACAGTTACTTAGATTAATGTGATATGATATGGTGCCTGCAAGGGATATCATGCTTCTGCAAGCTACCTGTTTTCGTTGAGCAGCTCGACAAACTAAATAAATAGGATTTATATGCAACCTTAGATAAAGTCTGTCAGAAGAGGCTCTTAAGAAAACTGAAGTAGTTATGGGGTGAAAAGTAAAGCTTGGGCATGGATTAGAACCTGGTTAAGAGGTAGGAAGCAAAACCGGAGAGATTCAAATAGTGACGGAATTGAAAAGAATCTCTGAAGTCTCAGCTCTGTTGAGTCTGATGACAGATATAGTCCTGATGAACTGCCTTTGATATTTTAATTGACAAAAGCAGAGAATGACTGGAGGCCATGGCCAGCAGTTACAAACTAATTTTCCAAACTAAGGTTTGAAAAACATAAAAAAAAAAATAAGAAGGCTTTCTCTGAACTGGACAAAGGGGAGTTAGTTAAGGTTGTACGAGAGAAAGGGAGATTAAAGAGGAAAAGTGTAGGTTTGAAACTGTCCCCAAGTACTCCTATCTCCAGCCACAGCATGTGGGCCTTTCAGCCAGGTTAACTCATCTTTTTAAAAGTAAGCAGGGAGCTGTGTAATAGTCCAAATTCATCTTGTAAATAAAGAAAGTGGTTTAAAATTAACTGTTGGTCACACCAGTACTCCTGACGACAAAAAGACAAAGTTGTACTTTTGGAGGCACGGGGTGACAATGAAATCCAAATAGTCCAAAGAGCCTTAGCAAAATGAAGACAGTCTAAAAGATGTATATTCAAACTGCAAGAGAAAAACCATTCCCCGTTTTCTCATTTTACTATGCATTCATTTTCCAGAATAGAAGAATACAAATGTTTCTTTATTATTTTTAAAAAGGCTTATTTTTAAATAAAATGTCAAATGAATGAAACATTATCTGCTGGAACTCGATTCAAAATAGCTTACCTGCTCAATATAGATTTTTAGGCATCTATTTAACCTTAACTTATTGAAGTCAATCAGGCTTACTTGCCTGTAATTAAGTGCACAATGTTGAGGTCTTAACCATGAAGTATGAAGCTACTGCATTGCGTACTTGAATAAGTTATTGGTCTTTATCACAGGCCTCATGCCTTGCAAAGCACCCAAGATGTGTGCAGATAACTTTTTATTGCATCTCCATCACGTCTTCCTGGTATAATGGTTTAGAAGAAAATCACAGGCACATTATATTATCCATGAGAATACTTTCTTTGCAAACCTTGCCAGCTGAAATTATTCTAGGAATTGTCTTAAATAATGAATACCTTTTAGAAGAGCATGCTCTGTTCCTGAACAATTGACAGCATAAAAAGAGGAAACCCGTTTCAAATAAATCCTTCGATGCAAATTGTGCAGCTTGCTCCACTTAGATCCATTGAACCAAAGTAAACATTTGCCCAGTGCCACTGAAATCTGAAAAAATGTATCGTTCTTCAAAATGCATTGTCAATTTATGTGATTTCATTCTCCCACCCCTTCCCTATTATTTGCAAATCCATCCAGGAATAGAATGACTGACTAGAAATAGTTATTCAGCACAAGGTGGCCTTGCCATCTCTAAATAACGGTTTTTACAGAAGAATAAGGTGAAAATATGGTCCATATAGCATGTTTATGAGTCGTGGATTGACTTTCCATGTGCCGTTACAGTTATTCAAAGCAAGCAATCAGTTTTTAGAGATGTTCCAATCTTACCGTAGGTCTCTTTTTTATTGTGGTCCAAAGTGTCTGAGTAGATTATGCTGGGGATATTCAAATTATCTTCCTCTCAAGCCACGATCAGCCAGGAAAAACACAATCTTCCCCAGAAGAAATGTGTGATGTTTCTCTGAAAATTCTGCGAAGGAAGTGCTATGCTCTGGCATCTTGCATGCAATTTGAGTGTGTATCCCTTTGTGTTCTGCACTGCCCTCCTAACATATCATACAAATATTGCTCTGGAGCCATTCTTTCCATCCATAATTAATTTAAAATGTTTCCTTTTGACTAAGTGCATCTAAAACCCCATGAACAAACAACAAGCAACTACAAAAAAAGAGCAACTTTTTAAACAAGATTAGCAATTAGGGAAGGGATATTTCATGTTCAAGAAACACTCTTCTGCTGTCACTTTGTGTGTGTGCTCTTTGCAGCAATAGAAAGCTATTGCCCTTGTTTCTGTTTAAAATGTCATTAAAAGTCTAACTGTGTGAAATCAATACACTTCAATCGCTTTTTAAGCTTTACTTGATAGCACGTGTTCTTCCTATAATAAACTGGGTTATCACCTTCAAAATTTGATAGAGCCAAAGCTTTGGGATGAGATGAGAAATATTAATGTAGTGTGCAGTTTAGACAAATCAATGTAGCGCTCTACCCTGAATGCTGGCAGAGTAAATAGTTGACCTCGTTTGACATGCCACGGTCCCAGTATTTAGCTTGGCCACAGTTCCTGCAATTTGTTTTCATTTATGTTGAACCAGGGAAGTCCTTTGCATTGCCATTAGTACTTTGGAAGCATTAAGAAGGCAAGTGAGATGGATTCAAATTTGTATAGGCACAAAGGCAAACTAAGCTTCTTTATAGCCGAAAGTGAAATTCTGAGAAGCTCAGAATTCTTCAAAGTCCGCTCTCCAAATTCACTGTAAAAAATCATCAAAGCACTGTTTTCTGCTTTATCTTAGTCTGAAAAGGGGAACTTTCTCTTCCTGACAAGACAATGCATTTTACATTCCAAATATAAATATACTCCACTGCTTTCTCAACCCAACTACCATTTAATCTTCACAGCTATTGATGAGGAAAGTGTATAAAGCTTATGAATGACATAAATAAAATGCCATACATAGCAGACTATCAGATCACAAACCCAACAAAAGTTTTAAAGTTTCAGTGACAATACAATTAAATTTTTTCGCCCAGAAAAGATATGTGTTTTCCAGGGTAGAAAAAGGGAACTAGCTGAATTCTGTGTCCTATTTTACTTTCTGTGCATGTTGTCAAGGTTGGTAAATTTTTTAGCAGCTGTCAAAGTAAATTTATTACAGAAGAGGTCTAAGTTCTTGAGTAATCCAGAAGGGAAAAGCCCCGCTGACTGATTTTTCACTTCATCCTTTGTCTTTACCACAGTTTAAAAGCCTGGCATCGTTAGGAGTTAGAAAGAGCATTAAACAAAATTTCAGCTGCTAAAGACTGTACCAAAAATGTGTGTATAATAATTGCTTGATGGCTCAACTTCCAGACTACCTTCAGCACAGCACTGATCAGAAGGGAGCCTGCTTGGAACGCCTACCCTGCTACACGGATGCACGTGAACGCCAAACTCAGAAGCAATGTCTCAGCTGAAAAGAGTACATTGTAAACTGTAACTACTCTAAAACAATGATTTTTTTTATACGTTGGGATGAAATTTTATAGTGAGACACTGGTGGAGTGTATTGGAGTTAGTTTTGATCTACTTGGGTAAAATGGCCTATTTCCCAATCCGTTGATGGCAATAGAAAGTCTCCCATCAAGTTTGGAATCAGGCCCTTCTTACGCAATAGGATGGAAAAAGAGGAATAACATTCTTCTGTTTTCATTTGCTTAGAATGATTTTTAGCTGTTTCAGAGACACCTAAAATGTATTTTTATTATTCATTTTAATGGATGGCAGATTCACCACTGGTTACAGCAGCTGGTTGCAACAGGTCATAGCAGTCCAGAAAAAGCAAGGCTCCCAATTAATAAAATGTGTTATGTTCACAGTCACGGTTTCATAGGGTTTTTTTATACTGATACCAGAAGGAAATACGGTTGTCATGTGCCGGCTGGACTACTGTGACGCTACATGTAGATTCCAACTTGCTGTACAGCAGCGTGTCTTTTAAGCAAGCAAGATCAATGAGGACACACATGTTTGGCTCTGCACAGTCCAGCTCGCTGGCTCCTCGGACAACGCCAGATGCAACTGCAGGTTCTGATCCAGCCCATGGAGAAATGCTTGCCACAGCCCTCAAAGGTGGGGCTGCTTTGTTTTCATCACTGTAGCACCAATAGGTATGATGGATGGTAAAAACAGGATCAGTGCCTATTATTATTTATACTGCTGTAGTGCTAATGGGCACCAATCAAGAAATGGGCAAGGTGGTGTATGGGCAAGTATTATGTTCCTATAAACAGTCTATGCACAGTTAAAATCTAAATATTTTTAGACTGCTTATAGGGACATATTACTTGTCCGTATACCACCTTGCACCTTTCATCTCCACATTATGTGCCATTCACATCTAAATATTTTTCATGCGAGATGACTCCTTGGTGGTTTACAGCTACCATGGCTCCAACCCCTGGTACAAAACATTTGAGCTACACAAATTAAACATGTGAGGTATGGTAGCAAGAAAGCTGATGGCAGACCCCTAGTCTATATAGTCCAGCTGTCTGAGAAGGACCGAAAGCCATTCCATAATACGTATTAACAGGATATGAAAGGGTTATAGGGTTGTGATAGCAGGGGATTGGACTTGATGGACCCGATTGAGATCCAGTTTACCTGCCTCTGTATCTCTCAAAGTTCAGGTCTCATAACCTTGGGGTTAATAAACTTTTGGAATCCATGTAACTTAGAAGCCTCAGCCGCTTTTGAAAGTCAATAGTCTTTGATCCCCAGGTAAGTTAAGCACGTTCAAAAATAAGATTTATGAGCTTTTGAAAATGTTACCTTAGGACTGTTATGTGCTACAGAATACCATGATTGGAGATGGGGACAAATCCTGGTATAGCTAGCCAGGGATCTCTCTTCTGACTTCAATAGGTGAAATCGAGTTCTAAGTTTAACGTAAAAAAAGGGAAGTTTACATTTCTATTTTACAAGCTGGTCAGCAGCAATGACTGGGTTGCTTTTAGTTTAACAAATGAAAGGGATTCATTTCCTAAGTAACGAAGGTTTGTGCATGATTGTGTGATGATATGGGTGCAATGATTTCAGAAGCTGTCTATTCACAAATGTCATGTGGAGGACGTCATGTCAAATACAGGGGCTTTATCAGAGGCAGGTGAAAAGTCTGGAGCTAGATTTTCACTCTTCAAGGACTTATTTGTTCCAAAAGTCCTTTCACAATTTCCTTTCAATGCTGCATTTTTCTCATCCCTTAGTGGCTCTCGAGGATTGAGGGTCCTGCACCTTACTTGTGCAAAAATCCATGTCTAGCCCTTGGTAAACTTTGTTGTTGTGATACTGTTTACATCCCATAAAGCTGCCAAAATAGTTCCCCGTCAGAAAAAGGATACTGGATTTGTAACTATATTCAGTTTGGTAGGGACTGTTTCAATGACTAGGCAGCCATGCTGGAAAATGTAATTCTGCATATTCTTTAAAAAGCAAACTTACCAGGACTTAACTGCAAGCTCTGTGGAAGAAACAACCACAAAATAACAGATGGGTTTGTTACATTTCACAAAATTCAATCAGCCAGTCATGACTTTCTTAAATAATTATGCTAACAGTAATTAGTTCAGGACTAGAGCCGTGTGAATACTAGATTTTATTTTATTTGTAAAAATTATGGCCATACTGGAAAATCGCGTGAAGTTTTGTTCTGGGATCAAGTAACGTTGTGACAGCTTCAAATAATTCTTTTCAGGTTTGAGGGTTTTTTTGTGTCAGGAGGATATTTCACCTGAAAAATGTTGACCAGCTACATTCAGGACAATAGGGGAAATTAGAAACTACAAAAATGAGCAGTATTAGCATTATATGTGGATCCATATTTGCCAGGTAGCTACATCCAACTCCCCATCTTTTTTGGATTCCATTTCCACCCAGTCACCATCATTTCCCTCCCTCCCCTCACCCCCTCTTATCTACCTAATCTTTTTCAAGCAAGAATATTTCAGACCTTCAAGGTGCAATACCTACCCACAATGGCCCTCAGTTATTAAATTTTCATATACAAAGGGTTGCTTGGGTTATGCCACAGAATGAGTAAGTCAATAGACTGATAGAAGTAGAAAAAAGGTCTAACCACAGCTTATTCCACACGTTTTATTTGTTTTGGTTTGATCCAAAAGCAGTAGGCAGAAGACATTGATTTCAGCTGAATTTTCCATGTCTCTCTAGATTTCACAGATTCACAGACTTCATGGACATTAGGGCTGCAAGGGACCTTGTGAGATCATCGGGTCCAGCCCCCTGTTCAAGGAGCAGGAAGTCAGCTGGGGTCAGATGACCCCAGCAAGATAGGCATCCAAGCACTTCTTAAAAGTATCCAGAGTAGATGCTTGCACCACTTCTGGGGGAGTCTATTCCGGACTATGGCAACTCAGATGGTAAAGAAGTTTTTCCCTATGTCCAGTCTAAAACAGTCTTTGAGCAGTTTGTGAGCATTAGACCTTGTCTTCCCTTGGGGTGCCCTGGTGAACAGATGTTCTCCCAGTTCCTGATGCACACCCCTTGTATACTTGTAGGTTGCCACTGGCAACAAGAAACATTTGGCTGTTGGCTTAGGACAATGATGGGTTTATCACTGCCTAATTGCTTTTGTTTTAAGGTTTCCCTTAATTATTCAGACTAATTAATTTTGGTTCGCGTATTAATTCTTTGTTTGGTTTGCTAGGAAATTTCATGCAAAATAATGAAAGGGGGGAGGGGAGAATTAGTGAGGCTTGTGTTTCCTTTTCCCAGAGCAAGGTTTTATAGAAAAAGTAGTAACAAATTAAGCTTCTAACATCCTTCATTTAGGTGACCGTATAGCTATGCTGAGCATTTACTTCTGTGGGTATTGTGCATGGTAAAAAATTCTCATTGCACATATTTGCTTAAAGAAGAGTCTTGGGTGTTTTGCTAATGCTTAAAAAAAGATTGAACAAGTCATTACAACTCTAGGCTGATGATTCGTTTGTACATGGAAGAAGCGGTACAGTCAAGTGTCCCCCTCAAGACCAGCTTGTGGACACAACCTTACAAGCCGACACGTGGAGAATCCAGGATCATAGAAACTCACTGACCTTGTGCTAAAGACTTTAATCATTGTGGAGTCATTCTTTGGGCATCTTGGTTCTCCAGCTTGACAGTGTTCAAATTTTTGATCAACACCAGCCTTTCACAACTCGAAGCACACTACCGTTTCCCCTTCAAATCCGCATCTAACTGTGAGCATCATGCTTGGGTGACTTGAAGTTTGCCTGATCACTTCTGCAGCAAGTTTAATTTAAATGAAAGCAGGCCAATACAATCAATCTGTCTCAAATGACATTTTCTTTACTAGGAGCTCCAAATGAACTGATGTGGTGCAGGGAGGGGTGTGTGTAGAGATTAATTCTGTGTAAAAGATTACACAGTTTGCTACCTAACTCTGCTAATGAGACCATCTTATTATCTTTCTTTTTTTCTATTTACCTCTTAGTATCTTTATGAAAACTGGACTAATATCACTTCAGGGCAGCTCTTAGTTCTAGTTTTTCTCTTGTATTTAGGGAACCTTGTCAGTATTACTTTATTCTTATTGTTGTTGTCCTGCACATTTGCTATGTCTTGGCTATGTGAAATCACTGGCCTGAAAGCCTAAATGATATTTTCCTAAAATATTACCTTGATAAGCTTTTGTACAGTTCACCGAGTTTTCCCCCGCCTCCCCAAATATGTCTATGAAATATTCATGGACTAAATCTAACTCATGCATTAAGGGTGGGTGAAATTTTTCAGAATTGTTCACTACTGACCTTGCTTTGCTCCCATGGAAGTTGCTGGAAAAACACCAGTAATTTCGGCAGGAGAAGGCCACTGTCAAGCACTTACAGAAATCATGCCCTGGAGGGAAATAAGAGGAGGTTTATTCAGCACTCAAGGGAGTGAGGAGCCTAAGTTTTCTTGATTTTTGGTAAAATGAACATTTCTTAATACCTACCTGATTATACCTATTCTTAAATATTTGAAATGTTCACATCATTGTTTATTGTTGTGAATTTTAATGGGAGCAAAGTGCCTATCACACATCTGACAAATGGTGGTGTTAGTGGTGGTTTTGTTCCCTTTCGGGTTTGTTCTGTCTCCTGCCGTCATTCCCTCACCCACGTTCACCTCCATTTTTGCATCCTCAGCAAACTTCGTTCCTTGGCTGCCAGTTCTGTCTTCAGGATAATTAACATATAAAGTGAAAACAAATGGTCTTAATACTGACCCTTATAGCATCCATTTGTCAGCTTTCTAAACCGCAGACAGCTTCTGCTCCAAACGGTCTTTTCATATCAAACAAGCAAAGAGCATATGGCGCAGAAGCTGTCTGAGATTTTTCCATTAAAGGCCTCAGTTTCCACTTACACCACTTACAATGTTATGTGCACTTGTAAGATGCCTTTCATCCCAGGATCTTAAGGTATAGATATAAGAGCCATTAATTCAGTCTCACAGCATTCCAGTAAGGTAGATTGTGGCTCCCAGTTTACAAATGGTCAAATTAGGAACAGAAGCTAAGTAGCTTGCTCAGCAACACCCAGGAAATCAGTTGGTGCTTTCACTTACAGAGCTCAATGCACTTATTTGCAGGAAGGCGAGTATAATCATTCCTCCCCTGTAAAGCTTTTAAGCCTTGCTGAGTTGAGGTAATTTGCCCAAGGTCACAGTGGGTGCGTCTACATGTGCCCCGCACAGGGCAGTTGTTACTGCGCCGTCACTTTGTACTTGCCTTAGGAAGTACTACATGACAGTGCATGGTTATTTTTGGCAGCTACGTCACTGTGGTGACGCGCCATAGCAAGTTAGCTCGTCGCTATGGTGCCATAGCATCGGCATCACGGTTTGTCCCTGACAATGCTATGTCACTGTAGCGATGAGCTACATCACCGTAGTGCATTACTATGGCAATATAGCATCACATGTAGACACGCCCAGTATGGACACAACTGGGAGTAAAACCCAGCTTTAAGTCTCAGTTAAGTCTGCCGTCTTACCTATGTAACCCAGATAATATGTATCAATAACATTAGGTCATATTCCCAGAATGGATGGATAGTAGTAAAGTACTGCATTAGTAATTTCCATCTGTCCTTTAGCACTTCAGTTAAAAACTAGATTTTCACCCCATGCCTTTTTGTCTGAAAGCATCCCACATACATTTTTCGTTCTTTGCTACTACTACTAATAGCAATCAATTAAACCACCAGTAGGATCAATGTAATAACTGTCTTAGGAGAATATTGTTTTGTCATTTTGTGGGGCAATTCATGTCATAAGGCAAATTTAATTCTAGAGTTTTTCTTCTTCTCTCCTGTTCCACTGCTTCAACTGAATAACATTGTTACTATCTGACACATCCTCCAGCACACTTGAATCATGGTAGTTTGTTAATTTTGCCATTCATCAAATGTGTAATTAATAACTTATGAAAAGCATATTCCGCTATGTACTTGTAAATATGGACTTTTCACACTTCTGAGCTTTCCACATTTAGGGTACCCCTATACTCATAGTACTGAGTTCTGCAAAACAGGACTTCACTTCCTGATTTACAATATCATCAGAAGCCTAAAGATTTTTGTATGTTAGTTGTTTTTAGGAATATGGCTGGTGCCCATGAAAAATGGGGATTACGATAAGCTTATTTTTTGTGACTATTATGCCCATCAATTTACCTGCTAGATATTGTTCTGTTTGACTGCACAGTTTTATATCTAAAAGGTATCTTTTAGGAAGAAGAAGCCAGTAGGGAACTAAATAATAAGAGGAAAGACAGTTTCATGGGAAGTGCACCATGTGTTTTTAGAAAATAATAGGTAGCCTATTAATAGGGAAAGACCTCTCTGCTGTCTTCCACTTACAGTAACTGGATTGCTTCTTAATAACTGTCAAGTGGACACTAAATGGTAGCCAGAGAGAAGCTGAGACATGAAAGGGTAGCAACTGGTTAGGTGGAGATGTGGTGGGAGAGACACTCTGAGAGAAGCAGTGTGCGCATATAGCACATCTGACTCAATTCAGGAGTAGGAGTGCCTGTGTTGAGTAGGATCATCTTAAGCTTGCAAGGAAAGAATAAAGTTAAGGGAAGACCAGATGTGTTTAGTCTTTTGTTGGTGTAAGAAAAGTTGGCAAGAAAACAAATTGCCATTCTGTGATGATTTCTGAGTTTTCTCAACATTTTTCAGCCTGAATCGGGATGAAATGCCAACACATTGAAAACTTTCACGCAAGTAAAATCCCACAATATTTCATCTTGGAAAAACAGAAACATGGTGTTTCCAAAATGAAATATGCTCCCTGTTGGGATCGCCAGCAGTGACTGACTGAAACTGATATGAATGTTGTCAGTTTCACTGCTGTTGACTAATGACTAGCAGCCTGGCAGGCAGAGCTCCCTTGGAAGATTTGTCAAACCAACATGTTTCTCCAAAATATTTTGCTTCTGACAAATCATGTTTTCCAACAGAAAAAAAGAAAATGCCCTATCAAACTTTAACTTTTCCTGCCCATCTAGTTTGTTTGTATCTGTCCCCCCGTCCCCCTCCTCCCCCTCCCCATCGTTGCAATATACTTTTGGGTGTAAAAAAAAAACTCTGAAAATGTCTTTTTGGATTTCTTAAGCAGGTGCTGATCACTTGATCCCAGATGGAAGTTTCTAATGTGGTCTAGTTAAGTGCACTTGGGTCTGCCATGGTACCATTATTGGGGAAAAGATTAGCTTTCATGCAGAGATTCAGGCTAAGTGGCATCAAACCACTGAGTACCACACTGGAGAGAGTGGAGAAGAAGCAAAATCTGTCTGCTTCAGGCTCAACCCTACACCATAAGCTCTGGCTTTTATTTTTGCCAGGGAAGAGGGGCCTAAGAGAATGGTCATGTGGAAAGTTTTATGCATGTCAGGTGACAGCCTGCTTTGAGGGGTCCAGGGCCCTTGGGCCTCCCATGTACTCGACACCTCTGGCTCTACCTGTAACATTTTATTACCTATTTCCAGATGACTGTGTTGTGCTACCTTACTGCATTTCTTTCTGTTTGAAAGCCAGAATACATCTTTGCGTAACAAAGGCATATCCACATTTGCCACCATCATTTATTTACGTATTCATACTTCTACCTGCAAGAAGAAACTTATGGTGTATTATGGCTTTATTCTTTAAAATAATATTCCCATTACAGTTTGATTTATCTATTCTTATTTGTCCTGGCACAATCCCATCACACAACATTTGAAACAAAAAATAATCATCACAGCATTTGAAATGTTCATTTCCAGCTCAAATATCAGTTTCTAAGAATGTTTAAACCAACTACAACCACATCAGCTTAACACCCATAATTTTCCGTAGTCTACCAAAAAGTGGAATCTGCAGTATTCCTAGAAGGCTGAAAAGACAAACTGGTGAACCAGAGAGTCATGGAGATCTGTAGACCAAAAAATCTCTTAAAAAATTAGTTACAAGTTAAGCATTGTGTTTAAGTGCTTTTTGGGGAAATGTATACTCATCTGTTTAAGCCCAATCAAATTCTAAGTACTTCTTTGAATTGGTGGCATCAGGTTACCCTTTCATAATACACATTGCTTGGCTCTCCTTTATCTATGCACTGCTCACAGTGTTGATCAAATTGAAGTGATGCTGCTTTGATTAGAAGACGGTGGACTAGCTCTTCAGTAGATGCAAACTGATTTCAGCTACTTGAGGAGCTGGCCATCTCGCTGTATACTGAAGGCCAGCCATTAAACAATGTTTTTGATAATACTGGAAAGCATCAGTAACACTTTGATACTTACTACTACCAAGAATCAACCTGAAACCCCTTGAGTAATGAAAGGTCATATCCACGCTAATTGCATCATGTACTAAATAACAATTACCTGCTCTTGTTAACCTCAGTTCTTTCCCCAACAATGCCCCTGTAAAATTGCCACTAAATCAGGAAACTATTGTAGTTGGGATATTCCATCTCATCCAGTTTTCTAATGGCAAGACTAACTCCATGCCAACCTACCACTAATAAGTAACTCAAGTTAACTGACCCCTCCCCTGTTGCTGAAAAGAGTCTGTCAGAAATACCCACACCAAAGAGGTGGAATGTTTGCATGGTGATTTTTAGATCACTCAGCATATTTCTCACATACAACATGCCCCAAAATAATATATGTACCATCTTTTTGAAAGGAAGAATGAAGAAAAAAAGGTGTTTTTTTTCTGTTGCATCTGTAGCAAGAGCCTCTACTGGGAGAGGGATGAAGAGAAAGTGTCCACAGCTAGCAGCAGTAGACCCCCACTTGCAGCACTGCAGCCTTACTTTTGCTTTACCCAGAGAGGCAGAAACCAATATTATTGTATTTTCTTACTTATAATACATACCCCAATTTCCATCAGCTAAATTTTGGGGGAAAGGTGCATGCTGTGTGTGTGAAAATAGGGTGTGTATTTATTTAGATACAAGGGAAAAAAAAGTTTATTCATCGATCAGCTGTTTTATTACCACAGCATGGTCAATATACTTCTATGTCTTTACAATTGGCAATTACAGGGTTGTTATTAATGCTACAGGAAAAAAAACCCTGAAAAACATTCCATCAGAATGCACCTTATCATATATGGATCCCTATCCAATAAACACCAAGAAATTTCACGAGCATGGAAAACGGATGAAAATCACCACTTTTTTTTTTTTTAACGCCAAAGTAATTCCAGTAAGTCATGACAAGTAATGCCAAACAATTAAGATAATTTTGATTGGCTGATAGAGTTATGAGATTGTAAATCACCTGCATAGACATATTCTATGGGTTTGAATACAAAATACTAACCTTTCAGTAAGCATTTGTTGAACCATCTGGAGAACTTACAAAAAGTATTACATGCTGAAAGTTCTTAGGAATTCCTACATCACCGTTCTCTGAAAGTGTACCATAACCATGAACAACTTGCAAGTGGGGTGGGGGCTTAGGTAGTTACTTTAAACAAAACCAGAAGTTGTCAATTTGCATGTCTTATTAAGGAACAGAAACCGAGTCCTTTTTCCAAACCAGTTCTTCATGATAAAATAATTTAAAAAAGAGAGGGCTGTATTTGTCAGGCCTCAGGCTTTAATGTTGAGTGATATGAACTGGAGTACTCTAGCATAGTTAGGAGAAGTGGGCTGTCATTAGGTGTGTCAAATGTAAGCACCTACCTTGTGTGTCTAAATCTGATTTGCTTTGATAAGGGACTGCAGTTTCAGGGGGGTGAATTTTCAAAAATGACTAGCAACATGACATGTATTTGGGTGCCCACCTTGAGACAAATCTTAAAGTGGCCTGATTCTCAACAAGTACTAAGCTCCCACTCCTCTAAAAAATAGGTCTCATTAAGATATCTGCCATTGAGTATCTGGAATTGAAAAGCACTTAAAATCACAAGTGTCTTTCTCTTTCTCTCTCTTTTTTTTTTTTAACTGAAGGTTTTTGTAAATTGGATTGGAGAATGGCTTTCCAAGGAAAGTGATGGAAGAAGCATTATTTGACACATTGTAATGGAGTAGGAGGAAACACTCAAGAACAGAGACTAACATTTTAAAAGGTGGATAAAGCTTAGTCGACATTACAAAGTTCTGATGATATATCTATGCCAGCTACGGCTGTGAAAATTACTACAACCCTACGAGTGACTCTGGCATGTCAGCAAAGCCCCATGGAGAAAACACTTTTGTTAGCTTAGCTAGGGAGAGCTAGGGTAAGTATGCTACTAGATGAGCTCCTTCTGTCAGCATTCGCTATGTCGACAATTGTGATTTTGCCAATATAGCTAAGCCAGCCTGGCTATAGTGACAGAAGCTAGTTATGGTTTAGGCACGTTCATATCTCAAGCCAGTGGCGCACCACGTAGGCTCTCAAGTTACCTTGGTGCTTGGGAAAGTTTTACCAAGAAAAAGTCTTGCAATGGCTGGAGTGTCCCAAATGTCTTTTGATTTCAGGCCTTTTTATTGCTGTGATTCCATACCCAATGTGCAAAGGAAGAAAGAAGAGTCAGTTAGGGGTTTAAGATCTTCTCTAAAGCCCACTGAGGTCAATGGGAGTCTTTGCACTGGCTTTCAGGGCATCAGATGAAGCCTTTATTTTGCATACAGCCTCTTTATAAAGGCGTTTTCCTTGCCAACTTTCCCTTTCAATCATGCGTACAGTAACTTCTTGTGTACCTTTCTACTTTGACTAACAGAACAGTTCGCATTGTCCTCTTTGTCTTGTTGAGGTTACTTCGGCACCTGAGGGCACAACCAAAGCAGAACACTGAGACCCGACTTCAACCTTGTTACACCTGATGCTGTGAGCTGCACACATGTTGATGGATATTAGTGTTAGCTCGAGTTTGGAACAGTCATACTGGTAGCCAGAAAAGGTCTGGGGGACTGAAAGAAACCCTCCCCCTCTCATTCTAAGCTTCCCCTCTGCTCCCCCCACAAAGGCTCCCCTGGTTCCCTCCACACACTCCCTACCCCCACTTGTGGCTGCCTATGCTACTTGTCCCAAGGGAACAGGCAGGGAAGGGTTAACCTGCCTGTCCAGCTGCTGCTTCCTGGCGGCTGCCCTTCTCCAGGCTAAGCGTGCTCAGAGAGGAGCGGTGGCAGTGGTGGCCAGACAGGCAGGTTAACCCTTCCCTACCTGCTCCCGTTGGGCAGACAGTGTCGGCAGCCACAAGTAAGTGGGATTTAGGGAGGATGTGGGGGGGGGGCAGTGGGTCAGATCCAGGTCAGCAGGGAAGGAGGGGTGAGGGAGGGTGTTTACACTAAGGTGTAGCCTAGAGTGTAACCTTAGTGTAACATGAGCTGGTTAACATGGATCAAAGATAAACCTGCCCTGGAGTGGTGTAACTTTAAGTTGCCTAATGAGTGCTTAAAATTAGTGTCAGGCATTAACATGTGGACAATCCAGATGTTACGAGCTCCAGGAACCGCCCAAAATGACCATGTAACAAGGCCCTGAGGCTCTACTGATGTAAAAAAATGAGTGCATAAACATACTTCTTCAAGTTCCAGTAATTCTTTACATTTAGTGCATGCTGTTTCTTACTTGATTTAAGGCTAATAGGACATGATTATGTAACATAGGCTTTAGTTAAAAAAATACGTGCTGGAAAAGGGAATGATATGATGAAAACTCTATAGCATTCTACTTAATCCAATGGAAATTTTGTTACACGGCAATCAAATATGAGGGGGAAAGTATATCTAAGGTATGTTGCAAAGAATTTTGAGACTCATAGGTATCTCTCTCTTTCATATCCCAAAGGCAGATGAAATTTCTCATGGCTTGAGTTTTTGACCCATTTTTTGGTTGACAGTGGGCACGTCTGTGTGTGCCCCTGACTGCAACTGCACAGGCGTTAAGTCCTTGCTAAAGCAAGGACTCAATGACCGTGCAGTAGCAACCATTACCGTGCAGTCCCAGTGGCGCATGGGTCATTTCCAAACCTATTGCACAGTATCAACGACCTACAGTGCAGTAGTGTTGGCATCACTATTCATGCCCACTGACACTGTCACCATAGCTCATCGCTAGAGCGACGTAGAATCTTGTGTAGACATGCCCAGTAAGTGTTAACTTAACTGTTACTGCAGCACAGAACAGGAAATACTGAAGTAATTTACTGGCCTGTCATTTTGTCTGAGGGTTGCTTCAGCATATTCACTCAATAACCTGTTTTGTTTATTACCTCTACCATATTCTGAAGTATTTTTTTCTCCTTCTTCCCCCCTAAATTACATAAGCATCAAATTTTTATGCACAGCGGAATATCTAAGCAAGCTGCAATCTGTGAAGATGCCTTGCAGTAAATTGTGAATAAATTACCAATGTAGCTCATGCACACTCATATGAACATTAAGCTGAGAAGTAAATTTATTGTAAAAGAAGGGGAAATGTATGTGCCTTAATGCTAAGTACAAAGTTTGGCATGTTATTATATTTAAATGTACTAGCTTAGCAGGCATGCATACATTAAAAGGAAACATCTTCAGTCAGAATTTTAATACTACCCAGTCTACAGATGTCATTACATGAAGTCAAACATTTGTATCACTAAACAAGAAGGTCTGACATTTAGATCTCTGTTGAAGTGAAAAAGGAGCTGGGACCCCAAATGTTTTGTTGATATTCCTATTCATTTTTTCACAAGCTAGTCAAATTACAGTACAGTGCCTGGGGTTCCTTCATTCAAAGCTTGAATTTGAACAGTGCAATCCATGTTTTGCAATGCATTGATCGATTAGGGTTTTCAAGAATAAGAACTGTGCATCTCTGTCTTTAATGATGTGCTTTTTGATCTGCAGAGAATAGACTGATGTAATCAAGTATATATCTCACAGTAATTGGAAATGGATAGAAGGGAAACAGATTTGTAGTCTGCAATGGTTAGCTGTAAAACATCCCAATTTTACATTGGTAAAAATCTCTTAAGCCAGGTCTTGAAAAGTGTCACTCCCCTGTGCCTGTCGTTATCTGCAATGATAGCTGAGATGTTTAGCAACCTCCTTGATCATTCCTTTAATTGGACAGTTGGATTTACTGAATCTGGAACTTGACCTGAACAAGTTCATTTCCTGAATGCCCTAGTCTCACCCACTTCCTGTTGCAACAACAGACTCCCTTGCCAGTTGAAGAAATTAGGTTAGAAATTCATTTGTACTTTACAAATTACTGATCTGTAGAACCTATTATGCCTGTATAGGTATTTTTTTAACAGATTCATAGATTCATAGATTCATAGATTAAGGGTCGGAAGGGACCTAGTAGATCTTCTAGCCCGACCCCCCGCCAGGGCGGGAGAACAACAAAAAACCCCAAAAAGAGAAATGGGACTCAAACGAGTCCAGCCAGGTAGGCATCCAGCCTCTTCTTAAAGACCCCCAGGGTAGGGGCCAGCACCACTTCCCTTGGAAGTTGGTTCCAGCTCCTAGCCGCCCTAACCGTGAAGTAGTTTTTGCGGATGTCCAATCTATACCTCCTCTCCATCAGCTTGTGCCCATTACTCCTTGTTATGCCAGCGGGCGCTAGGGGAAACAGCGTCTCCCCCAAACCCCTCTGGTCCCCCCTAGAGAGTCTATAGACAGTCACCAGGTCCCCCCTTAGCCTTCTCTTGTGGAGGCTGAATAGGTTCAGGTCCCGCAGTCTCTCACTGTAGGGTCTGCCCTGTTGTCCCTGGATATATAGAGGTGGTTGGAATTTCCTGCCCAAATTTGGCCTATTCAGTACAAAATCTAGAAATGAAAAGTTTTCCTACCACAGTGTCTTGCTAGCCATGGAGAACACATATCTAATGTCTTCATTCTTATCTCCAATTAGAACTCTTTGTAAAAAAAAATACCTGGCCTATGAGATACCATAGAATCGTAGAATCAATGAGTCAGAAGGGACCTAGACAGGTGATCTAGTCCAACCCCGTGCCATGGGCAGGAAGGAGCATTGGCAGTGGCAGGGGTCATAAGACCCCAGCCAGGTGCCTATCCAGTCTCCTCTTGAAGATTTCCAGGGAAATCCATGGTGTGCCTTTATGATGAGCAGGGATCCAGGTTTTCCGTTTACCATGAAAAATGCGGTAAAACACTGATTGTCTCATTTTAAGGAGAAAAACCTGGAATTTATCCTTTAAAGGAGAAAAATGTGGGAAATGGTGGGTTTCCTCTTGCAGGCTGGCTGCAAGGGGCTAGGGGGAGCGGGAAGATGGCGATCAGTGGGGGTTTCACATACATATGAACATGTACACATACACATGGCCACCACAGCCTGGAGAGCAGCTCCTGGAGGTAAGCCTGGTGGCAGGGATGGGGGGAAGGGAATAGAAGCTCCCATAGTGAGGGATGGAGGGAGTTGGGCTGGGGCTGTTGCCCAGCTGGGGTTGTGCATGAGGCTTGAGGCCCAGGACTGGAGTGAGTGGCCTCAGGTAGGAAGCAGGGCCACAGGAATCTCATCAAGGGGAGGCTGGCTCCCTGTTGCTGTGCATACTCCTGGGGAGGCATGGAGGGCATATGCCCCCCCAGATTTTTGTGCAGGGTGGGGGCAGATGCAGGCTGCTCTCTATGGTTTCAGGCTCTCTGCCCTGCCCCCCATTCTCTCTGGGGTGTCTGCAGCCCAGCAAATGGGACCCAGAACAACAGGGGCATGGAAGGTCGGTGGCATCACCACAAGCCCCACACCACCATGGCAAAGAGCCCTTTGCTTGCCCAGCAGCAGCAGTTGTGGCAGTGTTGAGTTGTGCCCATTGCTGCTGCTGGGTGGGTGGGCAGGGGGTGGTTTGCCGTGGCAGCACGGCACGTCCCAGCACGTCCCAGCAGCAGCACCGAGCTTCTCCTCCCCACCGCACTTTGCCATGCCACACTGGATCCTGCCCCCTGGACCATGGAGGCCCTGGGGGGATGGCACCAGGGTGGGGAACCTGAGCCTGCAGCGGGCATCCTGCATCTACCCCACCCCCCACAACAGGCTCTGTTCAACCATGCGGCCCATAGGGGAGGGAGAGCCAGAATCTGTGCTCTGCTCTGCTGCAGCAGCCGCCTCCCATGGATGGCAGTTGGGGCTTGGGCACTTGTGTGGGGGGATGCCTATAGCCCTGGCAGCTGGGGCACCCCTCCGGCAGGGCTGGGGCAGGGCAGAGGGCTGTGGGTAGGGCTGCTCAGTGTGTGTTGAGGGGCAGGGGAGGATGGTTGCAGCTGGACCTGAGAACTGGTGAGTGAAGGGGGCAGGGGGAGCTCTGATTTCCCTGATAAAAAAAAACCCAAAATCAAACACCAAAGTATATAGGTACGTAGAATTTATTTTATTATTAGTGGCTGACGCAGTATTAGGCTTCCAAATTGCTTTAAAATGGTAAATATATCAATAAAACATTGTGTTTAACTGATGGCTATATATATATAGTGGCCTTTCATTTTAATAATGGAAAAAAGCAGATTTGGGAGTTTTTTAAATCAGAGAATTTGTGGTTTTTATCAGAGAATTCATGATATATGATTTTTAAAACAGAGGAAACCAGGATCCCTGGTGATGAGCTACTACAATGCATTATGGGTTTGGACCTTGAAAGAAATGGCAACACGGCAGCCAAACTCCCATGAGGCACTGCAGCAGAATTTGAGAAGAAACCATTTTTAGGACAAAAATTAAACCATTTCTGGTTTTGGGACCTTTGGTGAAAAATTTCCATGGGAAGTAGTAGACAAACAAAAAAAGCCAAAACAAAACAAAAAAGGGTTTTCCACTGAAATGCAGTTTGGACAGAAAATATATATTCTCTCTCTGCACTTTTATTCAGCCTCAAGTTATTGAACTAGGTGCAGGACTCACTGGGTGCCATATGTGCTGTCTTGGAGTATATTGTCATTTATAGTGGGTTTTTTGGGCTTAAAATCTAGGAATGTGCAACTGTAAGAGTTAAATTGTAGATCTGTAAAGAGCCCCAATTTTCTTGTTTTTCTTTTCCATTTTTAATTATATCTAAAATTGTTAAAGATGAACATTGCACAAAATGCAGGTGCTGGGAAAGCTAATAATAAAGCCGCAATTAGAAAAAAAAATTAAAAGGATCACTTAAACAAGTAAATAAGCCATGGATGACCTGTTTCTTTAATGTCTTATGGGATATTATGAAATGAGAGAAATTGTGTGTGATCCTTCCGTAATTTCAAACTGCAATGCATCTGATTATGTAATGGTAGGTATTAGTCTCTTAATTTGAAAATGATCTGAATTTAGCTATTGTAAGTAACAGTGTGTAATCCTTGAAAGGATAACACTCAAGTCTATTTCCTGCTTGAGAATATTAGCCATCACACCTGGTTGAATAAAGTGACATACATTAACTTTCTTTCACTTGTTATCACACTGTAATGTGCAGGCTTTTCAGGTTTGAACTTGCCCACTCATAGCACATAGTGTGATAAAACCTTTCAGCAAAGGAAGGGATATTAGGTTTTCATAATTCCTGCTGAGTTCCAATATGCCAAATGCTAAGGTTAAACCAAAAGGACAATCATGTCCAACAATCAGGAAAAAGAGCTGGTCGCCTGAGTACTGATGACCAACTGATTCAAGCTTTCCCATGCCAACTCTCTGATAGCAGACAAGATGGCCACTTACTTAACGATGAAAATACCACATCACTTTCTAGAACCTGTTGTTATTTATGTTCTACATCCTGTTTGTAGAGAATTACTCCTAATAGCTCAAGACGTAATGGGTTCTTGTTTTTACAGGAAACCTAGACTCCATTAGATTTGAATTGATGTCATCATACCTAATGACTTTATTTTGCAGATGTCTTTTCACATTTTAAGTTTATAGCTTTTTCTTTTGATAATATTTTTATCTTTTTCACAGGAAGCCAATCGGAATGTATCACAAAGACGAATTTAGGAGCTTCAGTAAGTTTGGAAAACTCTATTTCTAATATATTTCCATTGAGACTGAATCGGCAGTGGGAAATTAATTTATGTAAGAAAAACCATAATAGATTTTTTTTCTTTCCCTCTTCCAGTTACTCTGTTTTCTGTCTTTCTTTAGGTTACATGTAACAAGTTTGACCCTCTTTAAGGCTGAAATCCATGCTTATATTTTGGAATATTGTTGTAGGCACTTGACCCAAAATATACTGATTATATAGGTAGAATATTTCTTAGTGTAAGATGCATATACAACATAGTTGTATTCTGGATGTCTCAGGATCTAGTCTCAGAAACTAGTTCTTACTTAATCATTGTTCCTGGGTAACTAGAATAGGAGTAGACAGTAAATAAATAAAAGGAAGGAATATAGAATAAATAAGCAAGGGTTTTTTTTTTCCTTGGTACATAAGCACAATTTCAAAGAAGTTGTAGGTATTCAGCACCTCACAAAATTTGTCCCATTGAGTTTAACAGGTATTTAGCTTGAATAAGGTGCAAAGTTGAAGGAATATTGTCTGATCATTAAGGTTTTCAGTGAATTTAGAATATTTTAGATTTTCACACAGTTGTTTGTTATTAATCTATCCCAGTTTATTAAATATTGATTGACCATTTCTACTTTTTAGAGACTGTAGATCAATTTGGCTGTATTTGCTTTCAGTAGCAACTCTTTTGTGCAAAGTAAGATGATTACCTTTAAACAGTATGTTTTACTGAATCCAGGATGACTGAACTTAAGGTGACACCCCCATTAGATTCTACATATGGAAAATTATAAATTAGTTATAATTTCCCATGTGTAGAGTCTAATTATTGACTGGTAGTCTTAAATGTATCTGCTCCACCCATGCTCTCCCCCCTCATCCCCCACTACCTCATCCTGTGTTCCTGCGTGGTTCTGAGTCATGTCCCTGCCTGGTCTCTGCCTCCCCACTGGGTCCTGTGCTGTTCCCTGGTTTTGTGCTATTCCCTTTCCACTTTTTGGCTCATCATGGGGCCAGGGAGAAGCGCAAGATTCAGCAGGGAACCAGAGACCAGGTTGAGAATCAAAGTGGAGCCAGGGAGCAGCAGGACCCAGCACTGATTGCAGCCACTAAATTTTTACTTAATGCTTGATTCTAAGATGATGCTTGGTTTTTGCAATGTTGAATGGGGAAAAAAACCTCATAGAATTGAGGAAATGCAGCAGTTGCTCTAGAACCAATTCCAAAAACTCATACTCAAGAAAATCCTACTGAAAATAATTGAGAATTTGTTTCAAAAGGGACCTCAGGTTTTTCTTCATACCTTCCATTGCATGTTAGGCAAAAGCAGTGTTAATGTGTGATATGAATTCATGTTAACATAGCTTAAATTGGAAAATATATTTTTAGCAGCACAGGTATAGGGGAAAGGTCTAGGGATAAGGGGTTGCATCTTTAATTTTCTTATGTCTCAGTGCTTCTCTAGTAAGTCATCAGCTAGTAGTACAATTTAGAGCGCTCTTCAGACTGCTCTAATCTGTGCTGATGAACTAGCTTTCCGTAAGGATCAGGCTGCAGTTTGTATCAAACACAACTTGGACAGGCCACAGAATCTCACCCATTCTCTATCTTCCTCCTTTTATTTATTTACAGTTCATTCCTGCTCCTATTGATGTCAACTGAACTTTTGCCATTGATGGAAATCAATAGAAGTTTGGTTGCTTCACATAATGGAAGTGAGATAGATCTCCCTTATGAAAACAAACTCCTTTATATATAGATACATAATATACATTATAAACCAAAATTCTTTATGTTTATATACTAGGATATATTTGATTACATATGGGACAATAGTGGAGATCTGGGGTAAGAAAAGACAGGAATGTGAGAGTCCAAGGATATGGCAAGGAAGAACAATGATGCAGAATTAATGAAACAGAAAGTAGCAACTGAAAGTAGCACCAGCAATGGTCAAATTCTGCTGAAGTCAATAGGAAACTTTCCATTGATTTTCTGGAATGAAATTTAGGCAAGGCTTTTGATATGGTCTCCCTCAATATTCTTGCAAACAAGCTAAGGAAGTATGGGTTGGATGAATGGATTGTAAAGTGGATAGAAAACTGGCTGGATTGTCAGGCTCAGAGGGTAGCAGTCAATGGTCCAATGGTTCAATGTCTAGTTGGCAGCTGGTATCAACTGGAGTGCCTCAGGGGTTGGTCCTGGGGTCAGTTTTGTTCAATATCTTCATCAATGACCTAGAAGATATGATAGAGTACATCCTCAGGAAGTTTGCAGATGACACCAAGCTGTGGGGAGAATGGATATGTTTGAGGGTAGGACTAGGATTCAGAGAGACCTGGGCAAATTGGAGGATTGGAACAAACGAAATCTCATGAGGTTCAACAAGGACAAGTGCAAAGTCCTGCAATTAGGATGGAAAAATCCCGTGCACCAGTACAGGCTGGGGACTGACTGGATGGGCAACAGCTCTGCAGAAAAGGATCTGGCGGTTACAGTAGACGATAAGCTGAATATGAGTCAGCAGTCTGCCCCACTTGCCAAGAAGGCTAACAGCATAGTAGGCTGCATTAGCAGGAGTGGTGCCAGCAGATTGAAGGAAGTGCTTATTCCCTTCTATTCAGTGCTGGTGAGGTCATGTCTGGAGTATTGTGTCTAGTTTTGGGCTCTCTACTACAGAAAGGATGTGGACAAATTGGGAAATGTCCAGTGGAGGGAAACAAAAATGTTTAGAGGACTGGGAGACATGACTTACGAAGACAGGATGAGGGAACTGGGCTTATTTAGTCTGCAGAACAGAAGACTGAGGGGGGTTAATAGCACCTGAAGGGTGGTTCCAAAGAGGATGGAGTTAGACTGTTCTCAGTGGAGGCAGATGATAGAAAAACGAATTATGGGTGCCTGTAGATGTGCCGGGAGGCTGCTCTGCTGTGCTGTAATTACACCATGTAAGAGCAGACCCCATTAATTGAATCTACTGGAGCATGCTAATTAGTGCACTCCAACCAGGCTCCACATCTCATATCAGCATCCCCATGCTTCAAAATGGTGTCGGGGTGCTTTAACTAAAACTTGTTTTACAGGCTTTAGATAAAGTGCTCCTGCAGTCATTTTTGAAGTGTGGGGACACTGATGCATAAGACGCTGTGAGTGCTTTAATTAGAACAGCTCTTGGAGCACTTCCCCTCTGAGCATGTGTAAAAACACCCAATGGTCTCAAGTTTCAGCAAGGGAAGTTTAGGCTAGATATTAGGAAAAACTCTCTCACTAGGAGGATGGTGAAGTACTGAAACAGAGAGGTGGTGGACTCTTCATTCTTGGAGGTTGTTGAGACCTGGCTAGACTAAGTCTTAGCTGGGATGATCCATTTGGGGGTGGTCCTGCTTTGAGCAGGGGCTTGGACACTGACCTTCTGAGGTCCTTTCCAACCAAAATTTTCTATGATTATATGAAATTGGAGAATGATTGCAGAAGTGCTGAGAAGGTGTTAGAGTGGGGATGGAATGACACCTTGAATAGCATTGTGGTTGAAGCTACAAAGACCATAAATAGCAAATGAGCTGCTCATTAGGGCTGTGCAAAGCTTTGGGTGCTGATTCAATTTGGAGGAGATTTGGCCCAATTTGGTGGCCGAATCTCCAAATCGAATCAGGAGACAAATAAAAAAGTCTGAATTGATTTGAAGCTCTCTGAATCAGTTCAGAAAAGATTCAGAGAGCTTCGTAGATTCAGTCAGTCCATGCTCACCGCTGCAGGGAGCTGGACCCAGACTCCATGCCAGTAAGTTGGGGGTGGAGGTGAAGCTGGAGGAGGAGGGAGGGGACCATGGAGGGAGACCCCTGCTAGGCCCCATCTCCTGTCTTCTCTCCCAGCCCTCCTGAGCACCCTGTGATGCCCCACCCGCTCTCCCAGCCACTCCCATGGATGTCCCACCTGGCCCCAGTTGACAGTTATTAAAAGAAAAAAATAAAGCCTCACACTCACCAGCCAATCCCTGCTGTCTGGTGCTGCATGGGGCACTCTTCCATGAGCCCCCATCTCTCACCTGCTCTCCCAGACCCATCAATGGCTGCCCCACCCAGCCCCAGCTCCTGGTTCTTTAAAAAAAACCCCCAACAACCCCGCACTCACCGGCTGTAGCAGCCACCACTGGGGCCTCTGGGGGCTTGTGGCAGAGCCCCACACACAGTGCAGAGCAGTGGGGATCCCCCCCACCTGGCGGGAGCCAGTGATTGCGGGGCTTTTTGTTTTAAATAGCCAGGACACTGGGGCCAGGTGGGGTGGCCATTGATGGGGCTGGGAGAGCAGGCAAGGGGCCTGTTTGATTCAGAGATTCAACTGATTCATCAGTGGCTGAATCTCTGAATTAGATTCAGCCGAATTGATTCGGGACAGTGATCTGAATCACCATATTGAATCACTGTCCCCTGAATCATCTGAATCCAATACTAACTGCTTCGCACAGGCCTACTGCTCATAATCTACTGCCAACACAGACTAATCTGTTTTTCTGGAGGCAAAGAAAAGGATATCTGTAATTGATGTAAAGGCAGATATGGGCAGTGTATCCTGTCAGGATGAGGCATGGCGCAGGCTTTGCTCTAGTATCTTTAGCAAGAGAACAATATATTAAAATTACCAGCAGTCTTTTTAAATAGGAAAAGGTAAGATAAAGCTCCAAAGGGGATGATATTCTTTAGGCTTGCAGTAAAAGGAGGGGGGTAAAGTAATGGGACAGAACAAGTCAATGTATGCATCCTAAATTTACTCCTGACGGTTTAATTAACAGTGACCCACCAAAAGTGATCAGAGGGATCCCATGTATGTGAAAATGTTTTCCCACCAAAATATCCTTCCTCTATTATACAGGTAGAGCTGTGATAGCTTTTGTTCAGTGTGCTGTATACCTTTAACGTTTTAAGCATCTTTCTTGGCCTTAATTCAGCAAAGCACATTAGGGTGCCTGTACCTTGTACTTGACGAGCTTTAGATAAAATGCCCCAAACACGATTTTGAAGTACAGGAATACTAATACACAAAATGTTCTGGGCACTTTAATTAGAGTAGCTCCACTCCCCTCCTGGAGCACATGTAAAAATGCCTTTAAAGTTCATTATTCGGTTCATTCCTGTTCAGGAAGGCATGTAGTGAAAGGGGTGCACTGTTGAATTAGGAAACTGAGAATATAAACCAGACACAAATCCCATGCTTCATCCTGAAACATTAACTATTTTTCTGTCTCCTTTTGGCTCTCCTTAATATGCAATTAAAGTCACTTTAGACTGAATGTAAATGTTTTATATTGTGTAGACACATGAGAACATTGTTTTGAAACCACATATATCCTTGGTACCCAGAACACTGGGTGATTTTTAGTGCTATTGAGTACGACTGTGTGAAGCTTTGGTCCCTGATTTGATTCGGTGGCGATTTGGCCCAATTCAATGGCCGAATTTTCAAATCCAAACTAAATCAGGAGACCCTTTAATCTCCCTGAATCAAATTGGAACCCTCCGAACTGATTCAGAGAGATTTGGAAAGATTCGACTATTCAGTCGTAGACAAAGCTTTAAACGTTTTTTCTACATACCTCTAAGTACCAGCTGGCTCATGAATGCTGCAACGGTGGGCGGATGGAGCATCCCACAGGAGCGTGGGGGGCTCCCTTGCATGTTTGGCAGCAGACCCAGAAGTGGACCAGAAGCACTTCCAGTCCACTTCCTGGTCTGCAGTTCGTTGACCTTTTCTGACCCCATTCCCGCCCAATTGCCAAGTCAGGAGGTATGGGGGGCCCTCCCTGTGTGCTCGTCAGCAGACCCAGAAGTGGACCAGAAGCACTTCCAGTCCACTTCCTGGTCTGCAGTTCGTTGACCTTTTCTGACCCCATTCCCGCCCAATTGCCAAGTCAGGAGGTATGGGGGGCCCTCCCTGTGTGCTCGTCAGCAGACCCAGAAGTGGACCAGAAGCACTTCCAGTCCACTTCCTGGTCTGCAGTTTGGTGACTGGTGCATCCCGCAGCCACGGCCAATTGCCAAGTCAGGAGGTATGGGGGGCCCTCCCTGTGTGCTCGTCAGCAGACCCAGAAGTGGACCAGGAGTACTTCTGGTCCACTTCCAGGTTGGCCATCAAGCATGCAGCCCCTCCCCTTGCCCCCCCC